>NC_134689.1:163793269-164106483 GCF_050947455.1 Rhinoderma darwinii
CATGCTGGGTCATGGTTACCTGGTCCTGTACCGCAAACTGAACTGTAATGTGCGGGTACAAATAGACCAAATAAGGAGGTCTGTGCCGGATCGCCTTATCGGGTGAGGAATATCGGGAACGTATCGCCCTTATTGACCCCGTTCTGAAGAACGTAACTGGGATCTCTTGTGTGGTTCACTCTGTGCTGGGAGTGGACCTTAACCTTACACAGGTGGCTAGAATTGGATCATGCTGGTCGGATTTGGGGAATGGAGTTCAGATCTTCCCCTACACCTAATTTTGTCCTAACAACTGGAGGTGTCTTTTGAGAGATTTGTGTTCCTAAAAACGGCACATAGACACAGGCTCCTTATACCATCATTAAGGACATCTATTCGGCCGAATCTACATATCAATGGGGCCCCTTGATCACATCAAGATATAGATAAGTACATTTGGATCGGTAAACAGTTTATGTCCATTTTGTATCTGGTCTCTAGATATAACTTTCTTGTACTATGAACCTTGTCTTGGATCCTTAATCAACAGTACTTTCGTGATATGTTTATCTTATCAGCTGGTCTTGTTACATGGTCTCCTTTTAGCAATTTATATTGTGTCATAGATTCCTGTCCTCTAGTCTATAATTATGTTATCTATATAGTGAATGGACTCGACTCTAATTTTTTTAATTAATTAATACATTTGTACGTATTTAATATCAAAATTCTACCTAGAGTGTGCTGGTTTATGTCCAACAATGTTTTTTGTTTTGTTTTTTGCCAGACTAAATATTTGAGTTAAAACCACTAGCAAGAATCACATAACCAAGAATGAAAAAAATTGTAAAACAGCAGTTATTCAACTTAATAAAAAATATATATATATTGTTTACAAAATAATTTAGCAATAAAAATTATATATATACACACACACACACACACACACATATATATATATATATATATATATATATATATATGTGTGTGTGTGTGTGTGTGTGTGTGTGTGTGTATATATATATATATATATAATTTTTATTTATTTTTAATTTATATATATATGTGTGTGTATATTCCCAAACTCCTCTACCAAATAACCATGTCCTAATAACAAACCTCTATCTAGTATATTTTAAACTATTTACATCACTAATGGCTCTACCACCGCCCAGACGAAACATATAAGTATAAATTAAAGATGGATGAAACAGGGTGGGGAATCTTGGGGGGAGCCAGTGGGATAATTTTGGGAATACCCTTCTGCTGATGTATTGGGAGGGTGGATAAGGTATACAAAGAACTATAGAACTGTGCACCAGGAGAGGGTAGGGAAACGAGGGAGGTGGTTAAATGTTGGTAAGATCGGTCTGGGTGGCACTAGACATGACCCCTGGGCGCATGAGGTTTCCAGAAGGAGCATACCTATGGCCAGGGACCGTCCAGAGGTTATTAATTAGATCAGTGGCAGATCCTCATAAGGGCGGCCGCCCAACACATGCCCGGTGGCATCGCTAGCAACAGCTACATTCACTTGTATGTGCGCCCTCAGGATGCAGATACAAATGAATACTATAGGCTGCAGGCCACGTTAGGCCTGCAGCCTAAAAGATGCTGGAAAGACTCCCTGTGCAGGCCAATGTGATGACATCACTGCATCACGCTGGTCTGCGCAAGCGTCCCGACCGGAGAATGTGCAGCGCTTTGTCCATCGCAGGAACGGGGCAAGGTAAGTACAATATTTTTTTTTTCCGGGGGCTATGTGGCAATATACAGGGCGGAGATTGCTGTGTAACACTATATACCAGGGAGGGGGGGGGTGGATCTGTGGGGCACTATATAAAAGGGAGTGGGGCTGTATGGCACTATATACAAGGGGGGAAGCTGTGTGGCACTGTATAAAAGGGGGGCTGTGTGGCACTATATACAAGGGGAGAGCTGTGTGGCACTATATACAAGGGGGGGGGGTCTGTGTGGCACTATATATATTAGGGGGGCTGTGTGGCACTATATACAAGAGGGAGAGGGTTGTGTGGCACTATCTACAGGGGCTGTGTGTGGCGCTATCTACAGGGGTGTGTGTGTGCGCACTATCTATAGGGGGTTTGTGTGGCGCTATCTACATGGGGCTGTGTCTGATTCTATCTACAGGGGGGATGTGTGCACTATCTACAGGGGGTATGTGATGCTATCTACAGGGGACACTGTGTATGTGGTGCTTTTCTTTTCAGTGTTTGACCCAATTTTATTCAGGTGCAGAGTGTATAGTGCTATTATATTTAAGGGCATAATGTATGGCACCATGATAATTTTATCTTCATTTATAGGTGTGGAAAAAGTGAGGAGCCGAAGACATCTGAGTGGCAAATTCTCCAGAAATGGGTCATGGCCGGGAGAAGTCGTCATGAAGTCTGGACCGGATGGAGAAGAAAAGAGGAAAAAAAACTACTAGAAACTGAGAAGTCGTCACCTGTCAGTCACTGGATTTATAGAGAGTCTGTCACCTCTGCTGACATGTTTATTATAGGAAACAATTGTATTTCACAAAAAGTCTTTGTGCAGTCCAGGACTGATAGACATACGGGTGTTACCATTCCCCTTGTCAGGAGGATGTGTCCCTGCACAGTGTGATACTGTCAGTATGTAGGGACACAGCCCTTTGACAAGGGGAATCGTAACACCAATTTGTTAATGCATGCACAAAAAGGTAGTGTTAGCAATGGTTACGGCTGGACAGGGCGGCGGTGGAGAAGGGGAGCCCAGGTTTGGGTAATAGCCCAGGACCTAAGGTCTACCTAATCTGCCACTGAATTAGATCTCCGATTTTGGGCAAGGGGCAAGCGAACTCGAAAACTGTCACCGCCGCGTTGGAGAATTACATAAAGTTATGTCAGCATTCAGTACGGATCTGGCGGCAGTGAGAAGTGATACCGTATCCAAAATAATCACACTCATCATCGCCATCCACCCTCCGGATAAAGGACATAGCGTCTTTACCTCATACTGCCTGTTCATCATCCAGAGGGTTCTCCGGGTCCGCCCTCGGGTGCAAGATGTATGGGGAGGGTCATGGGACGTGATCTTAGTGTAGCCAGTGGTGCAGGGGCAGCAGCTGTTGGCGATGTTGTCACTGTAGCTGCTGCTGCTTCGCCTTCCCCCTCTGGTGGTGTGGCCAGCCATGAAGGTCCCTCCAAATGTTAGGACTCCCCCTCCGCTTCCTGCTGCTGTTCGGCCAAAGTACTTGTAGTGGGCTCCCTCTCCCTCTTCTGCTGTTCCTCTTGTTCAGCAGAACACTTTAGCAGACTCTCACTAAAATTTCCATCAGATCTATGGGAATAAACAAACACATAAATTCGGATTAAAATTGTTAAAATTTGTTTATTATAACATGTAGCAATTTTTTTTTAGAAAAAAAGTTTGAAAAAAAAATTACCTTTTTTGTTTGAAGGGTACTTTTTTAGTAGCACCTGTGTCTAATTTATTTTACCTTAGATTGTAAAGAATAGAACCAATGGTAGTTTGTGAAAATAATGCAACAAAATGTTGTGAATGTCAATCGACCACTATGTAAAGTAATGAAAATGATAAAAAAAAAACCCTTACTGCGGGAGTGCCCTGGTGGGCAGGAGGAACAGCAGCTGCTGATGTTAAGCACATTTTGTATGGTGTGAGGCTGAGGATCCACTCTTTTCGGCCTTCTTATTATCCCTCTGGAAGCGGTCCCTTACGCTCTTCCACTTGTTTTGAAGATCTTTCTCTGGAAAAAAAGAAAAAACTTAGTAAATTATTATTCATTTTTTTCAGTGTTCCAATTCCACACAATGAGTTTCAAATGAAGTAACAACTGTGGCATACAAACACAGAAACTAAGAAGCTAATGTGTGTGTGTATGCATGTAACATTTGGCATGCTCCTCAGAGGCGTTCAATACTGCAATGTCATCAGAAGCTCATTGTATTTCTGTAACACATTGATTTTGTCCTGTTGGAGAAAAAAAACACAAATCCAAAACACAAATTACATTTGCTACAAACTCACCTGCTCCTCTCTTGTGCAATCTGCCCACTCCGGGTGCAGCGCCAAACATATGGCCTCCCGTGGCTTCTGCAGTAACGTGCGGTTGCTGTCCCTGGACGCCCTTTTGTCCCAGAGAATTTGGCAGGCCTCCACCTATTAAAATATGGAAAAAATAAATAAAATAATGTAATGTTAAAAAATGTAAAATGAAATACGAAAACATATTTATATTATGTTTACCAACAATCCCCCACAAAAAATCCAATTAACAATTATGGCCTCGTTCACATCAGCATTAGAGGATCCATTAGGGGCCTCAGTCAAAGATCCAGTGGACTCAATAGGGAAGCATGATGCTTTATTGTTTCCGGTAAAATTATGGACACTCCAACGGAACCCATTAAAGTCAATGTGTTCCGTCGGCCTCTGGTGGCTTCCGTGAGGCAAGGGAAATGGTGTGTCGGGTATTTTTGTTGCTCTGAAAATATGATTTAAACACATCAATACACAAATTAAATAGCCATAATTGGATTTTGGTGGCCCTTACCTCACAGATCTGTGCCTCCACATCAATATTCATCCTCTTGTACGGTCTAGGTGCCATTGGAAATCTCCTTCTGGTTTGTGTGCCTAATGGAAAATGGATTTTTGGCTCAAAAGCACCTAAAATGACTGCTGTGGTAACACCCCTTTGGTAACATCCATTTGGAAGGTTTTATAAAGAAGAGGCGTTTTTAAAAGCGTAATTTGAGGCATGGAAGACTCTTATTGACTTCAATTGGAAAACAGTTTAAAAAATTGCTCAAAAAGTGAGATGCTCCTTTTTACGTGTCATATTTTTATGTGCCGTTTTTTAGATCAGCAGCGCAATAATACTCCTCATCTGAACTACATTATTAGTAGTATTTCCCATTGAATTCAATGGGAAGCTGTTTGTTGGCGTTTTGCTTGTGTTTTTCCATCGTTTACACTCTGAAATACGCTTGAAAAAACTATGTGTGAACATTCCCTCAGGGGTTCAGTTACAGTGTGATAACTGCATTTATTAGGCCAGGATCACACATACAGTTTTGATGCAGTTTTGGAGCAGTTTTTGGCTCAGCTTATTGAGCCAAGGCCAGAAGTAGATCCGAAAGAAAGGAAAGGTAAAAAGATAAAAAGAATAGCCTAATGCATCTTCTTTCTTTTGCGTTCACTCCTGTGTTTGGCTAAAGAAACTGACCCAAAAACTGAATCTAAATTGTGTTTGTGATCCTGGCCTAAGAGAAGTAGACCTCCAGGACTCTGGAGTTCCTGCTACCACCAAGATACAAGATTTTTCCAGTGTTACGTAAATTACATCTTATGACAGTCTTGTATGGTGCCACATCATTATGCGCTTAAAGAATATGTTCAATTTTGCTATATTTATTTTTTATTATTGCTCCAATTCATTTAACCTCTTCCTGCATCAGCCACTTTTGACCTAAATGACAGATCCCCATTTATCAAATCTGACGTGTCGCTTTTTCGTGGTAATAACTTTGGAATGCAGATTGTAATATCACAAAAAAAGTTACAAATTAACATTTCACATTTGTCTACTTTATGTTGGCATCTTTTTTTGAACGTCCTTTTATTTTTCTAGGACGTTACAAGGCGTATGAGTTTAGCAGCAATTTCTCACATTTTTAAAGAAAATTTCGAAAGGCTATTTTTATAAGGTTCAGTTCTGAAGTGGCTTTGAGGGGCCTATATTTTGGGATACCCCCATAAATCACCCCATTTTAAAGCTGCACCCCTCAAAGTATTCAAAACAGCATTTAGAAAGTTTCTTAAGCCTTTAGGCGTTTCACAGAAATTAAAGCAAAGTGTAGGTGAAATTTACAAATTTCATTTTTTTTCTGCAGAAATTCTTTTATCCAGTTTTTTCTGTAATACAGCAAGAGTTAACAGAAAAATACAACTCAATATTTATTTCCCAGATTCTGCAGTATTTAGAAATATCACACATGTGGCCCTAGTGTGCTAATGGACTGAAACACAGGCTTCAGTAGTGAAGGAGCAGCTAGTGGATTTTGTGGTTTTCTTTTTATTAGAATATATTTTAGGCACCATGTCAGGTTAGAAGAGGTCTTGCAGTGCTAAAACAAAGGAAACACCTAAAAAAGACCACATTTTAGAAACTACACTCCACAACAAATTAATCTAGGGTTGTTGTGAGCATTTTGACCCCAGTGGTGTTCCATAGATTTTATTAGAATTGGGCATTGAAAATAAAAAAATTACGTTATTTCCAATACGTCAGAGCTCAGAAAGGGAATGCGAGCCATTTGGCTTTTGGAGTGCAGATTTTGCCGGATTGGTTTCTCGGCACCATGTCGCATTTGCAATATATACAGCACCAGAACCCAGCTCAGTACATACATACAGCACCAGAACAAAGCTCAGTACATAAATACAACACCAGAACAAAGCTCAGTACACAAACACAACACCAGAATCAAGATTAGTACATAAATACAACACCAGAACCAAACTCAGTTCATATATACATTACCAAGCTCAGTACATATATACAGCACCAGAACCAAGCTCAGTACATACATACAGCACCAGAACAAAGCTCAGTACATAAATACAACACCAGAACAAAGCTCAGTACACAAACACAACACCAGAATCAAGATTAGTACATAAATACAACACCAGAACCAAACTCAGTTCATATATACATTACCAAGCTCAGTACATATATACAGCACCAGAACCAAGCTCAGTACATAAATACAACACCTGAACAAAGCTCATTACACATATACAATGCAAGAACCAAGCTCAGTACATAAATACAACACCAGAATCAAATTCAGTACATATATACAGTACCAGAACCAAGATCATTGTAATGGCCGCAGTCACAGGCATCCGGCGGCTCCGTCCTGCAATGACCACTAGGGAACATGCGCTGGTTCCCGGCCTTAAAGGGACAGCGCGCGCATATGTCATTAATTTATTTATTATTTCCCAGACCACTCTGGACTATAAAAAGGCCCCTGCCCTTTCACGCCTTGCCTGAGCGTTGTTGAAGTCTTTCCATGTCTGTATTGCAAATGGTCCCTTAGTGTTTTCCTGCTCCCAGTGTTCCCGTGCCCTGCTACCTGTCCCCTGCATCCCTGCTGTGTTTTATTCCTGAGCCTGTCTAGTGTCAGTGTCATCTAGTGCCGTCTGCTGGTATACACCACGTCTGGTGTCATCTGCCATCCCTGGTATCATCCGCCACGTCTGACGCAACCTGCCACACCTGCTGGAATACACCACATCTGGTGTCATCTGCCACTCCTGGTGCCATCCGCCATGTCTGGCGCAACCTGCCACATCTTGCCCCATCCCTGTTAAAGCCTCTGCCATTGTCTGGACTATCTCAGGTACCCGAGTGCTACGAACTCTTTGTATAGACTTTTGCCTTGACTGTGACTTGGCCAGCTGCTTCTCTGCTACGGCAGAGTGGCCTAGTGGGTCCACATACCCCTAGATCGTGACAGTATACTCAGGCCATGGAACCCGCTGGCCAATCTAAGACTGCAATTCAGGTGATACAATTGGATATGCGTGACCTACGTGCACGCCAGGATAAGCTCCTCGTGGCTGTAAACTCCATCATCACCTGACTTGATCAACCTCCTGCTCCTCTTCCGGATCCTGCTGCCGTTCCACTGCCTGTTACTCCTATCTGTTCCGGATCCACAGTTTCGTTGCCTCCCTCCTCGCTATGACGGTGATCCTAGGGCCTGTAGAGGGTTCATAAATTAATGTGTTATTCATTTTAAGCTACAAGCTTATTTCTTCCCCTCTGATGAGGCCCAGTTTGTGTTCATTATTTCACTTCTCGCTGCCGTCAGGGACCCGAATTCTCGGATCTAGCCTTATTTTTACAGACATTTTGTACATCCTCTGTAGCGGCCACTCTGCTAACCCTCAAGCACGGAGGGTCCACAGTAGGAGAGTTTGCTATCTTATTTCGTACCCTGGCAGCAGAGTTGGCACGGAACAATGAGGCATTGATGGCGACTTTTTGGCAGGGACTGGCCTCACACATCAAAGACGAGCTAGCAGCCCGCGACCTTCCCTCTACCCTGAATGCTCTGATCCTGTTGGCTACTCGGGTCGACATGAGGATCCAGGATCTTGCTCTGGAGGTTCGGCGGGAGAGACGTTTCCACAGATTGGCACCCTTGTTCCAGAGACCACTATTGCCTCCTCCTGTTGTTCTACCTGAGGAACCTATGTAGGTAGACGGAATCACACTATCCGAGCAGGAGAAACAGTGCAGATACACTTCAGGTCTGTGTCTGTATTGCGGCCTTAAGGGCCATTTAGTGCGCCATGTCCAGAAAAGCCGAGAAACTCCAGCACCTAGGGTTGGTTGGAGAGACAATCCTAGGTGGGACGACCCTAAACACCAAAGCCTCTCCCAAATGATCTATTCCTCTGCCATTGTCTGGACTATCTCAGGTACCCGAGTGCTACAAACTCTTTATATAGACTTTTGCATTGACTGTGACTTGACCAGCTGCCTCTCCGCTATGGCGGAGTGGCCTAGTGGATTCACATATCCCTAGATCGTGACATTCATTACATATATACAACACCAGAACAAAGCTCAGTAAATATATACAGCACCAGAACACAGCTCAGTAAATAAATACACCAGAACCAAGTTTAGTACATATATACAACACAAGAACCATGCTCTCTACATAAATACAGCACCAGAACAAAGCTCAGTACATATATACAACACCGGAACCAAGCTTAGTACGTAAATACAGCTCCAGAACCAAGCTCAGTACATATATTCAACTCCAGAACCAATCTCAGCATATAAATACAGTACCAAAACTAAGCTCAGTACATGTATATATGTTTTGAGCTTGGTTGTTTTGATGTATATATGTATTAAGCTTGGTTTTGTTGCTGTATTTATGTACTGAGCTTTGTTATGATGCTGTATATATGTACTGAGCTTGCTTCTGGAGTTGTATATATTTGCTGAGCTTCTCTTTGGTGCTGTATATATGCAGTGGCAGATTAAATAGACCATAGGCCCTGGGCTGTTACCTAAACTTGGGCCCCCCTTCTCCACCGCCACCCTGCCGCACCGTATTTTTTGTTAACACTACCTTTTGGCAAGCATTAACAAATGGGTGTTACGATGCCCCTTGTCAAATGGCTGTGTCCCTACATACTGACAGTCTCCAACCATCGCTGATAGTTATCACACTGTGCAGGGACACATCCTCCTGACAAGGAGAATGGGAACACCCATTTGTCTATCAGTCCTGCACTGCACAAAGTCTTTATGTAAAATACAAGGATTTCCTATAATAAACATGTCAGGAGAGGTGACAGATTCTCTATAAATCCGGTGACTCACAGGTGACTTCTCGGATTCTAGTAGTTTTTTTTTCCTCTTCTCCATCTGGACCAGACCTCATGACGACTTCTCCCGGCCATGACTCATTTCTACAGAATTTGCCACTCATATCTTCGGCTCCTTAGTTTTCCAACATTTCCACACCTATAAACGAAGATAAAATTATCATGGTGCCACACGCTGTGCCCCTAAATATAATAACACCATACACTGCGCCCTTGAATAAAATAGTACCAAACATGGTGCCCCTGACTATAATTGTGTCAAACACTGTAAAGTAAAGTAAAGCACAACATACACAGTGCCCCCTGTAGGTAGCGCCACACACCCTGTAGATATCATCAAACACACAGCCCCTATAAATAACGCCACACAGCCTCCCTGTAGATAGTGCCACACACAGGCCCTGTAGATAGTATCACACACACCCCCTGTGGATGGTGCCACACATAATCCCCTATAGAAAGTGCCCCACACACACACACACCCCTGTGGATAGCGCCACACACAGCCCCCTGCAGATAGAGCCATACAGACCCCATGTAGATAGCACCACACAGACCCCCTGTAGATAGTGCCCCACACCCCCCTGTAGATAGCATCACACACAGCCACCCTGTAGATAGCACCACACAGCCACTCTGTAGATAGCACCACACAGCCACCCTGTAGATAGTGCCCCACACACCCCTCTGTAGATAGCATCAGACAGCCCCCCTGTAGATAGCGCCACACAGACCCCATGGAGATAGTGCCATACAGCCCCCATGTAAATAGCACCACATACCCCCTATAGATATCGCCACACAGCACAGCCCCTGTAGATAGCGCCAAACACAGCCCCCTGTAGCTAGCGCCACACGCACACTCCTTGTAGATAGCGCCAAACAGCCCCCTATAGATAGCGCCACACAGCCCCCCTATAGATAGTGCCATACATCCCCTCTAGATAACGCCATCCCCCCTGTAGATAGCACCAGCCCCCTGTAGAAAGCGCCACACAACCCCCTGTAGAAATCGCCACACCGCCCCCCTGTAAATGCGCCCCCCCTGTAGTTAGTGCCATACTTACCTGTCCCCATTCCAGCGCTGTCATCTTCTCCGATGATGCAGGTCTGGTCTCTTCTGACCACTCTGCATCCAGTGGAGTTCGATGACGTTATCGCGCCGTCTGCATATAAAAAAAAGGCCGAATGGCAGGGAAGGGAACCGATGGTTCCCTTGCCTGTGATGTCAATTGTATCCGCATCTTTTGGATGATGTGATGTGCTCTCTTGGCGGCCACGGGCCCCCCGGGAGTCTCGGGCAGTTTCCCATAATGGACCTATGGGGATCTGCCACTGTATATATGTATTGAGCTTGGTTGTTATGATGTATATTACTCCAGAACCAAGCTCAGTACATATATACAACACCAGAACCAAACACAGTACATATATATAGCACCAGAACCAAGCTCAGTACATATGTACAGCCAGGGCCGATTCTAGCTTTGAAATGGCGCTCCCCCAGCAAGAATTTAAATTGCGTCCCCCAGAATTTGATTGACATCCCCCTGCTTGTTCTAAATCACTAGCAGCCTCCTCCATATCTTGCGGATTTGCAGTTGACTTGTACTGCCCTGGCATGCGCGGTGCAGCCGGGAAGAATACACCTCGCTGCATGGTGTGTGTCCAAGTAGTACAAGGCAATCGCGCATCCGAGAAAGTTGGAGGAGAATGGTAGTGATGTATAACAGCCAGGGGGATGTCAATCAAGCATGGAAAGCTAGATTTGGAGGTAGGACTGTGTAACTCTTCAGGATAGAGGCACCACCTCATGACCCTTTAATGAGTAATTAGCATGCGTCATTTTAAAAGTTGATTTTTATAGATTTTGCTGCATGTGAAAAAAGCATACAGGGGATTGTTTGGAAATATTGTCAGGTTATGTATTACTGCATGGTGGCGGTTCAAGGGGTTAAAATTACCTGACCGTTTCCCATTAAATATACAATGACTTGAAAACAATGCTATCTGCCCTGCAATTTTGTTATTATAAATATATTCTATATAATTACAGCATCAGAACCAATCTCATACATATATACAGTACCACAACCAACCTCATACATATATACAGTACTAAAACCAAGCTCAGCACATATATACAACACCAGAACAAAGCTCAGTACATATATACAACACCAGAACAAAGCTCAGTACATAAATACAGCACCGGACCATGTTCAGCACATAAATACCGCACCAGAACCAAGCTCAATACATAAATACAGAAGCAGATCAAAGCTCAGTACATATATACAGCTCCAAAACCAAGCTCAGCCCATATATACAGCACCAGAACCATACTCAGTACATATATCCAGAACCAAACTCAGAACTACTGACCTTTACTCTAAACCAACAGATAAGAATAGTTTACTATACTATAATAGTAGTCATCCGATTAATATGATACGATCTTTACCAAGATCACAGTTCACTCGAGTTTCCAGGATTATATCCAATATGGATACAAGAACTACAAGATTAAAACAAATGTCCGCTAAATTTGAGGAGAGAGGATATCCCCCATCACTTCTATCACAGGAACTGGATAGATCAATTATGACCAATAGGACCACATTATCTACTATTAAACCTAAACAACAAAAAAGATTTCCATTAGTACTCACGTACCATCCGATTATACCCAAACTATATCAGAGTATTCGGAAACATTGGTCAGCATTGCACATGGCTTATCCTGATATTATAGAATTTAGTAGTCCAGTAATGATGTGTTCCAAAAGATCATTCAATATTCGTGATCGCCTGATTAGAGCTGATATCGGCAGCTCTACGAGGGTTCCTCGACAGTCCTTTCTCCAAACGAAACGCCATGGTACCTTCCCTTGTCTGCATTGTGCATGTTGTTCCAACATCATTAAGGGTGATAAGATTCAACACCCACACTACAACAAAACCTTTCCAGTAAAAGGATACTTTACATGCAATTCTAACTTCGTGGTTTATCTCATCAAATGTCCATGTGGTCTGGTCTATGAAGGCGAGACCACACAACACATTAAAGATCGGGTATCTAGTCACAAATCCACTATACGATGCAAGAAAACTTGGTTACCTCTCCCTGACCATTTTGAGAAATTCAATCATAATCTTTCCCAATTAAAATTTCAGGTTATTGAGCAGGTACACAGACCTAGGAGGGGTGGCAACCATATTAAATTATTGAAAAGAAGAGAATCGTATTGGATACATACACTGGAGACTCTTGCACCAAAAGGTCTCAATAGGGAATATGATCTTCTGGTTTGAACACTGTTCACATTTTAGTTCACCCTTGAATTTCCTTGTATAATATCTATATTCATCTTTTTCAGGCACGATAGGAAACTTGAGATCGATTAGATGACCAGATACAGGTACCTAAAACCGGTTCACCTTTCTACCTTTTCTCCTCTGTTTTCATTATTAAACATATTATCTTCTGTATTATTCCCCCTTTTCCTTCTCTTTTTTTCTCTTCCCTGACACATACATTTGTTACACTAATTTACCTGTACATTATTTGTCGTTTCACTTTTCATCCTTATTATCAGTACTCTAATATTACATTGGAATTTATCTACATATCTTCGGTTTTGCTATCCCAAATACGATAGTACAGTCAGACCATAATTGCATCCATAAGGACCTTCTTGTCCCTTGAAATCGAGAAAATTGGTTACCCGACTTGTTAGGGCATCTCAGTTTCATCATGTTTTTCTCAATTAGCGATTAGGTCCATAGTAACACCAGCTCTTTGCTTGCGTGCCAAACATACAGTTACGTGTAGTGCGCATGCGCTAGATGCCGTGTGCGTTCCAAACACCGGATATCCGGCAGTGTCGCGCGGTATTTAAACATCTCCTCGGGGTTACCATGGTCAGACCACAATCTAAGAGCGTCTGGTAGACGCCGTTATATATCGTATTCTAACTACTAACAGGTATGTTTAATTCCTTGATATAACTTCATTGGCTTTTCTTTCTTTACTGTGCACTTATGATTACCGGTTTTATGGTATGGTCTGAGGACATATCATAGTCTCAGCCCTTATAGATATCTCCTGGGAATATTTACTATTATAAATATGGCTGTTACAGTGTTTAGTTGAGTATTTTAATACCTCATTATATGCTGCTTATAAGATAGCTTCAATTTATCATCAATTCTTACCTCTACACGATAGTATCATAATACTGCATTGTACAAGTATGTATGTCTTTTCAACCCTCATGGTTGATATATTTCTTTAAAATTTCATTGATGAATATGTATGCTCTATTGACCATCATGTTTGGATTTATTTTGTTCATTTTGCAGAGTTTGTATTATCTGTATATCCCATTCAGTTGTTCGTTACGTTTTATTATGTTATTTTCTTATATGTCATGTTATTATTATTTTTTATTTATAGCGATTACGATAAAGACCTAGGTTAGGTCGAAACGTCGAGAAATATCGCCTATACAAGAAATATCGTTTATGAACAAGAATAACGTGAATTGTTCATAATAAAATCATTTTGAAAATTATTTTCTAAGATCATTGGAGTGCTTCAAGGTTGTTTTTTGATATAAATACAACACCAACACAAATACAGTTTAATTTAGTGCAACCCCTGTCGTATAGGTTTGTATGGCGTAAAACTACAGCTCCCAGCATGTTCCGTACAATGGTAAGGATATGCTGGGAGTTGCTGTTTCACAAAAATAAAAAATCATACCAACTATCATCTCTCTGCAGATAACACAGTGACTACAGTACTGATTAGAGGCAGAATAAACATTTACATTAAGTGACTCACTTGTGACGATCTCAGATTCTAGATGTTCTTTTTCTCTTTTTTTTCTCTCCATCTGGTCCAGACCTAATTTCTGCCGCTCATATGTCTTCAGCGTCTCACTTTTCAAACATTTCTGCACCTATAAACGAAGATAAAATTCTCATGATGCCACACTCTACACCCCTAAAATAATAGCGCCATACACTGTCCCAGATTATAATAGCGCCATATACTATGTCCCACACACACAGTGCTCCCTGTAGATAGTGCCCACCATAGATCCCCCTGTAGACAGAGCCCCCCATAGATAGTGCCCTATATAGATCCCCTTGTAGATAGTGCCCTACATAGATCCCCCTGTAGACAGAGCCCCCCCACTGATAATGCCCTACATAGATCCCCTGTAGACAGAGCCCCCATAGATAGTGCCCTACATAGATCCCCCTGTAGACAGAGCCCCCATAGATAGTGCCCTACATAGATCCCCCTGTAGATAGTGCCCTACATAGATCCCCCTGTAGATAGTGCCCTACATAGATCCCCCTGTAGATAGTGCTTCACAAATAGCTCTCCCTATAGATAGTGCCCTACATATAGCCCTCTGTAGATAGTGCCCCACATATAGCTCTCCCTGTAGATAGTGCCCTACATATAGCCCCCTGTAGATAGTGCCTTACATATAGCCCCCTGTATATAGTGCCCCACATATAGCCCCATCTGTAGATAGTGCCCCACATATAGTCCCTGAAAATAGTGCCCCACATATAGCCCCCCTGTATATAGTGCTTCACATATAGCCCCCCTGTATATAGTGCCTCACATATAGACCCCCTGTATATAGTGCCCCACATGTAGCCCCCATGTATATAGTGCCTCACATAGCCCCCCTGTATACACCCTACATATAGCCCCCACTGTAGATAGTTCCCTACATATGAACCCCTCTATAGATTGTACCCAACATATAGCTCCCCCTGTAAATAGTGCCTCACATAGCCCCCTGTATATAGTTCCCTACATATAGCCCCCACTGTAGATAGTTCCTTACATATAGCCCCCTCTATAGATTGTGCCAAACATATAGCTCTCCACTCCTGTACATAATGCAATGCACACGTTTTAAAGAAAAAAACAACTTTACATACTCATCTTAATCCCGTTCCCACGCCGTCCTGTGTCAATGCAGATCTGCTCTCTTCTGTGCAGGTCTGCTGGGGGATCGCGTCGCTTGCGTCGTTGAAAGGCGCTGATTGGCAGGGCAGAATGACTTTCCCCGCCAATCAGCACCTCATCGCGCTATTAGCGTCTTTGAAAGACGCTGATTGGCAGGGCAGAATGACTTGCCCCGCCAATCAGCGCCTCATGGCGCCACTAGCGTCTTTGAAAGACGCTGATTGACAGGGCAGAATGTCTTGCCCGGCCAATCAGCGCCTTTCAACAACGGAAGCGGTGCGCGTCGTTGAAAGGCGCTGAATAGTGGGCCAAGTTATTTCTATCCTGCCAATCAGCGTCATTGTAAGGTGCTGAATGGTCAGGCATGGAATTTGCCTGGACATTCAGCGCTTTTGCATGTAATTGTATCTGTGTCATATAGATGCAGGTACAATTAGTGAAGGAGGGGGTGGCGACGGCTGGTTTCAGTGGTGCCACCGTCCCCTCAGAGAGGCAGCAGGCCGCCACCTGAGGCGAGATGCTCATCCCTTTCTACAGCACAAGCACAAATACAGCTCAGTACAGAGATCATTTGAAAATGTAGTTTAACCACTGACATATAAGTTTGTATGGCATAAAACTACAGCTCCCACTATAGCCACAACAATGGTAAGGATATGCTAGGAGTTGCTGTTTCACAAAAAAGAACGATACACCCATCATCTCGCTGCAGATCATTCAATGACTACAGTACTGATCAGTCAAAGGGAGAATAAACTTTTACATTTAGTGACTCACAGATGACATCGTCTCAGATTGGAGTCGTTCTTTTTCTCTTTTCTTTTCCATCCTGTCCAGACCTCTATGATGACGCCTTCTGGCATCAACCCATTTCTGCAATTTGCTGCTCAGATGTTTACGGAAGCTCACTTTTCCAACATTTCCACACCTCTAAACAAAGATAAAATTCTCATGGTGTCAAAATCTATGCCCCTGAATATAATACTATCATACACTGTGCCCCTGAATTTAATAGCACCATTAACTGTTCCCCTGAATACAATAGCACCATACACTGTGACCCTGAATATAATAGTACCATACACTTTTTCCATGAATAAAATTGTCAAACAATGTAAAGTAATGCAGCAAACACACAGTGCCCCCTGTAGATAGTGCCACTCACAATGCCCCCTGTAGATCGTGCCTCTCCTAGAGCGCCCTGTAGATTGTGCCCCTCATATAGCCCCTTGTAGATAGTGCTCCCTGTAAATAGTGGTCCTGTAGATAGAGGCCCCTATAGTGCCCCCTGTAGTCTACAGGCTGTAAAGATTGCCTCCTGTAGATAGTGCCTTCTGTAGAGTCTCCTGTAAATAGTGCCCCCTGTAGAGTCTCCTGTAGATAGGGCCCCTGAAGAGTCCCCTGATAACCGGCCGGATCCCACCCCTGCCATCATGAATGCTCCTAATAATGCAGTTTAAAGAGAATGTGTCGCAAATTAAATATTTTTTTCCAAGTAAGTTACTTATTTTTATTATATTTTTAAAGTTTTTTGCTGTATTTTTTTTTTATTCCACATGGTGGGATGTATTAAAAATGAAATAATAATTTGACATGTTTTCCTATTTTGGCCATCAAAGGGAGCACTTCCCAGAATTACAGCAAGGTGAATAAGGTAAAGCAAGCTGACTTACAGCTGATGTAAATGTGGGAGGGAATCTCACCCCCCCTCCCATTTTTTGTCTACAAGCCAGGAAAAGGTGTCTTCGAATTGCTAAGCAGTGTCTGGCTACCATTTTCGGAGTGATTGTACAATGCAGCTGGTAGACGCTATAGGACACACCAAAAGGCTAAGGGTATGTTTACACGCTTACTAAAAAAAATGTCTGAAAATACGGAGCTGTTTTTAAGGGAAAACAGCTCCTGATTTTCAGCCGTTTTTTAACCAAACACGCATTTCTCGCTGCGTTTTTTACGGCGGTTTTTGGAGCTGTTTTTCTATAGAGTCAATGAAAAACGGCTCAGGAAGTGACATGCACTTCTTCTTCGTGGGTGTCTTTTTACGTGTCGTTTTTGGAAAATGAGGCGTAAAAAAAATGCCCCATAGGAACAGAACGCCGTATTTCCCGTTGAAATCAATGGGCAGATGTTTGTAGGCGTTCTGCTTACGAAGACGTTTACGGCCCGAAAAATGGCTGAAAACACTATGCGTGCACATACCCTAAGAATGATGAAAGTGAAGTGAATGACTTTTCAATTGACAGGTTCACACGGCGTGTATTTGACGTGTTTTTTTTGGCGCATTTTACGTGCCGAAAACCTCATCAAAAATTGCTAGATTACACTTTTCATTTACACACGTTGTGTAAATAAAGAAGTGTCGAGTCAATTCCTTTGTACATAAAACACGCCAAATGTTCCCATTATCAATGGGAGTCCTAATTATGCACCAAAAAGCGCAAACAAAATGCGTCAAACACGTGAAAAAAGCGTCAAACGCTTGATTAAGCTACCTATTTACATCAATGGGAAAGTGAGCCGTTAGTTTTTTACGCAAACAGTTTTTAAAAACGTTTTGTGTAAGAAAATAACAGTGGGTGGTTGGTGTGTGGTGCAGTTGCATGTTTGAGGGGATTTGTGTGTGTGTGGGGGGAGGTTCTCGCCGCTGATTCTTCATAAGAGCGAGCTGATAAGCGGCTATGAAGGATCAGCGGCGCCCGCGCATACACTGCTGCACAAAAATAGGACACAGCTCTTCTGCGCACACTACACACACAGCTCTGCTGCGCGCCCACAAACAGCTCTGCTACACACACAGTTCTGTTACACACACCCCAGCTCTGCTACACACACACACACACACACACACACACACACACACACACACACACACAGTTCTGCTACACACACACACAGTTCTGCTACACACACACACACACAGCTCTGCTACACACACACACACACACACAATCACACACACACACACACACACAGCTCTGCTACACAGACACACAGCTCTGCTACACACACAGCTCTGTTACACACAAACACAGCTCTGCTACACACACACAGCTCTGCTACACACACACAGCTCTGCAATACACATACACACACAAACAGTTACAGCAGGTGTGCGGGGGGGGGGCCAAGAGGGGGGGGATGCAAGATAGGGGTCACGTGGGGGGGGGGGCCACAAGAGGGGGGGCTGTGAGAGAGAGACAGACAGAGACACACCTTGCCTGCAGTGCGGCCGGTCTTCATAATGGCGCCGTCTTTCCCCCTACAAACCAACTTCTATGCTGGATCGCTCTGAATTGTGCCTGCGCAGTACAGAGTGAGATAACAGAAGCAGAGGATACAGAGCCGTTCATTATGTCCTATGCACTGTAGCTGCCGTATTCCATCTGTGTATGTATCGTTAAGAGACACATACTCAGACTAAATAAAACATGGCAGCCCCCAGTAAAGTAAGAAAGTGTTAATTAAAAAAAACATTGTGTGTGAAAAAATAAATAAAGTCAATATAATATTTTATAAATAAAATCACATAATTTACTAAAAATAAATAAATCATGGCACTGTCCCTTTAAGGTCAGGCTTACACACACAGTTTTAATGCGCTTTTGTGGCAGTTTTTGGCTCCGTTTTTTTTAGCCAAACTCAGAAGTGGACACAAAAGAAAGGAGATGCCTCCGTTTTTTTCCTTATAGCTTTTCTTCCTTTTAGATCCGCTTTGGCTAAAAAAAACTGCCTCCAAACTGTGTGTGTCTGGCCTTACCGAGAAGAGGCAATTACATTAAGATACCCAGAGAATAGACATCTAGTGTTTGATTGTCTGTAGGGAGGCACCTTGTATAATAAAATGGGCGTAAATTTAAGGTAAAAACCGTCTTGCCTCACCACAAAGTGAAAAAAATAAATGTGACCTCTCATGCTAAATTTGTAAGGAGTGCTTTTTTTCATTTTTGTAGGTGATACAGTTGCATGCCTGTACAGAGAACATTTAGGCCCCATGCACACGGCCGTGCCCGTAATCATGGCCCGCAATACAAAGTATGGGAGCACAGCCCGTAAAATGCAAAAGAATGGACATGTCCCATAATTTTTGGAACATTTCTACGGCACGGAGACCCACCCATAGCGATAATGAAAGGTGTCCGCGGCCAACAGAACTGAATGGGTCCGTAATTGCAGACCGTATAATGGTCCGCAATTTCTGACAATTTTTACGGTCGTGTGCATGGGGCCTAAGGGTATGTTTCCACAGGTCGGTTACACTGTGTATAAGTACGCAGCGTATCCGACCTAGATCCTGCATGGAATTCCGGCCGAAAATCCGCACCAAATTGTGGTGCAGCTTTTCAGCCGGAATCGCCAAAACTTAACTCACTGGCATTGCCATAGCGACGCGTCCCTCTGTTCTACGCACAGGCCGACCTTCTGTGATGACACTACAGCCCATGTGACTGCTGCAGCCTGAGATTGTTCTTTCTCTGTTTGTATCTATCTCTGGTATGACAGCACTTCTTGAAAGTAAAAGCCTAGCAAGTTTCTGATTTTCATTGACCGAAGATCTTCCAACATCTGCTGCTTTATTTAATATCAGTAAAAAAATCTAAAGTGTTACTTTATTTTTTTCTCCTATTAATCCATCTGTGCCACTTTAATTAAGTGAAATGGATGGTGCCTGACAGCAGGCATTGCCCTGCTAATCTAACAGAATCCAGCAGTGAGCAGCTCCTGACTTCCAATGATGCAGCTTTTGTTTCCATAGAAACTGAGAGCAGAACATTATCTAACATTCAGGAGTGCTTTTAATAGAGGTAAATAAAAAGGGTGAAATCTGGACAGGTTAAAACAAAGATGAGTGTGAACAAGGCTCTATACTATACTTGTATTATATGCATCATTGTATAGGGCTCTGTTGATTGGAATTTATGACTTGCCTTAGACACACAGATAATTCAACTTATATGACCATTAACCCCTTCAGGACGCAGCCTGTTTTGGCCTTGTGGCACAGGCGATTTTTTCAGATCTGACGTGTTACTTTATGTGGTAATAACTTTGGAATGATTTTACCTATCCAAACGATTCTGAGATTGTTTTCTCATGACATATTGTAATTTATGTTAGTAAAAAAAAGTTGGTCGATAAATTCAATATTTATTTGTGACAAACACCAAAATTTAGATAAAATTTGCAAAAATTTGCATTTTTCTAAATTTAAATATATATGTTTGTAAAACAGATAATAAGGCTATGTTCACACCCTTACTAAAAAACGTCTGAAAATACGGAGCTGTTTATCTATAGAGTCATTGAAAAACGGCTCAAGAAGTGATATGCACTTCTTTTTCGCGGGCGTTTTTTTATGCAGACGTTTTTAAAAATGGCCGCGTAAAAATACGCCCCGTCAGAACAGAACGCCGTATTTCCCATTGAAATCAATGGGCAGATGCTTGGAGGTGTTCTGCTTCCGATTTTTTGGCCGTTCACGGTCCGAAAAACGGCTGAAAATATGCCGTGTGAACATACAAAATAGTTACTAGTTAACATCCCCCATATGTCTACTTTGTTTGCATCGTTTTTTGAACGTCCTTTTATTTTTCTAGAACGTTACAAGGCTTAGAACTTTATCAGCAATTTCTTAAATTTTCAAGAAAATTTCAAATGGATCAGTTCAGGGATCAGTTCAGTTCTCAAGTGGCTTTGAGGGCCTTATATATTAGAAAGTCCCCATAAGTCACCCCATCTTAAAAACTGCACCCCACAAAGTATTCAAAACAGCATTCAGAAAGTTTCTTAACCCCTTCGGTGTTTCACAGGAATTAAAGCAAAGTAGAGGTGAAATGTACAAATTTCCTTTTTTTTTGCCGAAATTCATTTGTAATACAGTTTTTTTCTGTAACACAGAAGGTTTTACCAGAGAAACACACCTCAATATTTATTGCCCAGATTCTGCAGTTTTTAGAAATATCCCACATGTGGCCCTAGTGTCCTAATGGAATGAAGTACAGGCCTCAGAAGGCAAAGGGGCACCTGGTGGATTTTGGGGTATAGTTAGCTTTTTGACCCCACAAGTTTTTTGCTAAATGTATTAAAATTAGTCTGTAAAAATGAAAATCTACTTTTTTTCTGAAACAAACTTAGACATTTTTATTTTTGCAAGGAATAAATGAGAAAAAGTACCCCAACATTTGTAAAGCAATTTCTCTCGATTATGGCAATACACCATATGTGTTAATAAACTGCTGTTTAGACCCACAGCTGGGCTCATAAGGGAAGGAGCGCCATTTTGATTTTGGAGCGCAGATTTTGCTGGAATGGTTTTCCGTGCCATGTCGTGTTTGCAATGCCCTGGAGGGACCAAAACAGTGGAGACCCCCCAAAAGAGACCCCATTTTGAAAACTAAACCATTTAAGGAATTTTTCTAGGTGTATAGTTAGCATTTTGACCACACAGTATTTTTTGCAGAATTTAGTGGAATTAGGCCATGAAATGGAAATCTACTTTTTTTTTTCCTGAAAAAACATAGACATTTTTAACATTTACAAGGAATAAAGGAGAAAAATATCCCCAACATTTATAAAGAAATTTCTCCCAACTACGGCAATACCTGGGCTTAGAAGGGAAGGAGCCCTATTTGGTTTTAGAAGCTCAAATATAGCTGGAATGGTTTGTGACGCCATGCTACCCTTTAAGGAATATATCCAGTGGTATAGTGAGCATTTAGACCCCACAGGTCTTTTTGCAGAATTTATTAGAATGAGGGCTTATTCAGACGAACGTAAAATACGTCCGTGCAACGTGCGTGATTTTCACGCGCCTCGCACGGACCTATGTTAATCAATGGGGCCGTTCAGACTGTCCGTGATTTTCACGCAGCGTATGTCCGCTGCGTAAAACTCACGACATGTCCTATATTTGTGCGTTTTTCGCGCATCACGCACCCATTGAAGTCAATAGGTGCGTGAAAATCACGCGCACCACACGGAAGCACTTCCGTGTGACGCGCGTGATTCGCGCAACAGCAGTAAAAAGTATGATTGAAAACAGAAAAGCACCACGTGCTTTTCTGTTTACAAACATACAAACAGAGTGTCATAATGATGGCGGCTGCATGAAAATCACGCAGCCGCGCATCATATGGTGATGACACGCACACGGCTATACCCCACATGTGGTCATAAATGTTTTTTATTTATTGGAAATTAATTAACTCTTTCAGGACTGATTTTTTTGCTTTTTCATTTTTGGTTTTCACTCCCCACCTTCCAAGGGCAATAACTTTTTTATTTTTCTATCAATAGAGTGTCGTGAGGGCTTATTTTTTGCAGGAGGAGTTGTAGTGTCAATTGACACCATTTAAAGTACCATATAATGTGCTAGGAAACTGAAATAAAATGCCACCATTGTTTTTTGGGTTTAATTTTTACGGTGGTAAAAACAACAACAACTTAACTTTATTCTTTGTCTCAATAAGATACCCAATTTATACAGGTTTTTTTTTAAATATTTGACTACTTTTACAAAGAAAAATCTATTTGTTAAAGAGGCTCTGTCACCAGATTCTCAAATCCCTATCTCCTATTGCATGTGATCGGCGCTGCAATGTAGATAACAGTAACGTTTTTTTTTTTCACTCCTGTCCTGATAATGAATACACATGAAATCCAGCCTGGACGTCATGTGTATTCAGAATCCTGACACTTCTGACTCTTTTCTGTGAGATTTCCAGCAAGTGAAACGAAATCTCGTTTACCTCCGTAATTTCGCGAGATTTCGTTTCCCTTGCTAGAAATCTCACAGAAAAGAGTCAGAAGTGTCAGGATTCTGGATACACATGACGTCCAGGCTGGATTGTAATGTGTATTCATTATCAGGACACTTGATTAACGTTAATCTCTGTTTATGTGGCTGCACATCGCTGCTGTGTAAATCAATGGAGATGAGCGTATGATGCTGACTGGTCACTGATTGGTCAGCGTCATGCACGTAAACACGCCCAGTTAAAAACACAATACACGCCCAGTTGGACATAACGAAAAAAAAAATGCCCAGTTGTCCATTTCAAACCTCATTTGCATATATATAAAATAGCTCATAACTTGGCCAAAAATGAACGTTTTAACATAAACCAAAACGTTACTGTTCTCTACATTGCAGCGCCGATCACATGCAATAGGAGATAGGGATTTCAGAATCTGGTGACAGAGCCTCTTATTTCGCCACATTCCATTCGCCATAACTTTTTTAACTTTTTGGTCGATTGAGCAGTCTAAGGGCTTATTTTTTGCTGGACGAGCTTTAGTTTTTATTGGTACCAATTTTTGGTACATACCTTTCGATCACTTTTTATTAAATTTTTCTTTAGAGCTAAGGTGACCAAAAATCAGCAATTTTTGCATTTTAAATTCTTAATTTTTTTACGGAGTTGTCTGTGCGAGTTAAATAAGTGTGTATATATATATATATATATATATATATATA
Organism: Rhinoderma darwinii; assembly: GCF_050947455.1. Lineage (NCBI taxonomy): Eukaryota > Metazoa > Chordata > Amphibia > Anura > Rhinodermatidae > Rhinoderma > Rhinoderma darwinii. The sequence goes on from NC_134689.1 coordinate 163,817,161, forward strand.
TATATATATATATATATATAATTTTTTTAAACATATTTTTAGAAGAAAAATGGGAAAAGGTTGTTTTTTTTTGAACATTTAATATTTTTTTTTTACTACTAATACCTTTTATTTAACTTTTTTTAGCACATTTTATTAGTCCCCCTAAGGGACTTGAGCCAGCGATCATTAGATCGCTGGTACAATACACTGCAATACTAATGTACTGCAGTATATTGTCATTTTTATAGTCCTCTGTAACTGCGCGATCGCTGTTCCTGGTGTCAGCTGTAATACACAGCTGACACCCGCAGTGAACGTGAGCCCGCTCCATACATCACCCCCACACCACAACGTTCTATTATGGAGTCTGGTGCTCATAGACCTCCGTACATGGTAGATCCGGAGGCCATTGTCTGGCCTCCAGTTGACATGACAACCATCATCAACCCCTGCGAGCGCATCGTTGGGGCTGCCGATCTGCTACAAACCCCTTAAATGCGGCGATCGGAATCGATCGCCGCATTTAAGGGGTTAATTGCCAAAATCAGCGGTGATGGACTGCTGGCTGGCAAGAGTGGAGTGTCAGCTGTCGGAGACAGCTGACCTCTTGGTTCCCGGTGCACACTGTCCCTGACAGTGTGCACCTGGCACCACTCAATAACTGTACGCCCTGGTGTGCGAAGAAACTTCTCGCTAGGAAGTACTTTTGCGGCTTGGTGCACCTAGGAATTAAAGGTATGTTCCCACAGTGCAGATTTTGCCTGCATTTTTTAAGCCAAAACCAGAATTTGATTCAAGACAACAGACCTCTAAGGCCTTCCTTTACTTCCTATGTTTAGTTTACGTTCCTAGTTTCGGATTAAAAAATACATTCAAAATCTGCAGCAAAAGCGCACAGTGGGAACCAGGCCTAAATGTTCCTTCAAAGAGATTACTGTTAATAGAAATGGTACAATAATAAGTTTCCTACTACTTACATTTCTTAGTAATGTATGACTCAGCAAATACTTAATTTTAATAATGATTACTGCACACAAAGCTTGTGCGAGTCTTGTAGCAACATGTATTTACACATACGGGGATTTAGAAGTCGCAAATGGCCTAAATGTTGCAAAAATTTTGACATTTAGGCTGTTTTTGACATTTTCGACAATTTTCAAAAATGTGGGCGGAGCTTAGTGGAAGTGGCAGGCTTATTTGCGGCCCGTTGCATTCACTATAATTTATGCCAGAAACTGACGTAAATTTTACTGAAAATCTATATCCTGTCTGACGTAGACTTCACTCGGTGACGCATGGGTGCGGCTCTTAATAAATTTGTTGCATCTTACTCCAGCTTGTTTTCTATTAAGATTGGTGTATGAAATGCCAGTCTTAATAATTTTCCCCCATAGTGATTATTAGATAAAATGTAGAAGATTTTCTCGGAAAAAACCTCTGCGTTCCCCTGTATTGAGGTGAGCGGCGAGGTAAGTATAAGGGGATCATGGATTGTTTAAGGGGTCTGGGGTCTGTATATTTAGGGGGTCTGGTCTCAGGTCTTTATTTAGGGGTCTGGTCTGGGGTCTGTATTTAGGAGGTCTGGGGGTCTATATTTAGGGGGTCTGGTCTGGGGTCTGTATTAATATTTGGGGTCTGTACTTAGTGGACCTGGCCTGGAGTCTGTATTAGTTTAGGGGGTCTTGTCTGGGGTCTGTATTAGTTTAGGGAGTCGGGTCTGGGGTCATTATTAGTTTAGGGGTTCAGGTTTAGTGTCTGTATTTAGGAGTCTGGTCTGGGGTCTGTATTAGTTTATGGGGTCTGCATTTAGGGGGCATCGTCTGGGGTTTATTAGTTCAGGTGGTCTGGTCTGGGGTCTATTTAAGGGTCTGATCTAGGGTCTATTAGTTTATGGGGTCTGTATTTAGGGGGACCGGTCTGGGGTCTGTATTAGTTTAGGGGGTCTGGTCATTATTAGATAACACCTAAATATACCTTCAGGAGGGAAATCTTTTTGACTGATAGTCAGAAAATATTAGACATATAACCAAGTGAGAAACTTGGTGCATTGACCTTTTTTTATATGCAAGAATATAGCCTATAGGTGAGGTCAATTAACACAAGATTATTAGAAAAATACAAAATATCCTTTATTGTAAACATGTATAAGACAAAGACAGGTTAAAAAAACAGTCCAATATGAAGGTGTCCTACAAAACAGAAAGCATATGGGCATAACGTAATTAGTAGGAGTAGATTTAGGTCACAAGAAAATAGTATTGCGGTACACGCTGTGTTGATGGTGGACAAAAAATCATTGAGAATGACAAAATATACGTATGAAATGTAAGTAGACTATGCTAGTGTCAGCATATATTCAATTAGACCTATGCACGTGGCATGATAAATGAAAGTTACTTACCCATATTATTGCTCCTGCACTGTAGAGACACCAGCCCGACGCTGATTATTATTAGTTTAGGGGGTCAGGTCTGGGGTCGGTATTTAGGGGTCTGGAGTTTGTATTAGTTTATGGGGTCTGTATTTAGGGGGCTTGGTCTGGGTTCTGTATTAGTTTATGGGGGTCTGTATTTAGGGGGCATGTTCTGGGGTTTGTATTGGTTTAGGGGGTCTGGTCTGGGGTCTGTATTTAGGGGTCTGATCTAGGGTCTATTAGTTTATGGGGTCTGTATTTAGGGGGACTGGTCTGGGGTCTGTATTAGTTTAGAGGGTCTGTTCTGGGATGTGTATTAGTTTAGGGAGTCAGGTCTGGGGTCATTATTAGTTTAGGGGGTCAGGTCTGGGGTCTGTATTTAGGGGTCTGGAGTCTGTATTAGTTTATGGGGTCTGTATTTAGGGGGCTTGGTCTGGGTTCTGTATTAGTTTAGGGGGTCAGGTTTGGGGTCTGTATTAGTTTAGAGGGTCTGTTCTGGGATGTGTATTAGTTTAGGGAGTCAGGTCTGGGGTCATTATTAGTTTAGGGGGTCAGGTCTGGGGTCTGTATTTAGGGGTCTGGAGTCTGTATTAGTTTATGGGGTCTGTATTTAGGGGGCTTGGTCTGGGTTCTGTATTAGTTTAGGGGGTCAGGTTTGGGGTCTGTATTAGTTTAGGGGGTCTGGTCTGCGGTCTGTATTCGTTTAGGGAGTCAGGTCTGGGGTCATTATTAGTTTAGGAGGTTAGGTCTGGGGTCTTACAACCGTACTAACTATGTAACTATACCATGTGGTGCGTGTTTATTTGTGGGATGTAGTAGATTGCATCTCATGCTATAGATTAGTGTGGCAGGAGGTTCAATCTGCATTAAGTGCTCTGAGAAAAAATGTAGAAGACAATAATAATCAGTATCAAATATACATCTCAGGACTCTCTAGGCACAAATATTTTATGGCAACATTCCGATAAATTTGTTTAAATTTAAGTGAGCACTCTGTGAAGAATCAAACTTTTACCAGAGATGGTCAAGATAGCAGTACAACTAAATATTATTCTGTTTGTGCTTACAGCATATGTACATAAGCGCATGTACATAAGGGGTCGTCCAGTTTAATAAAATAAATGTTATTTTTTGTATAATTATAGTGACACAATTTTTCACTATACTTTCTGTATTGATTCCTCACGGTTTTCAAGATCCCTGCTTGTTGTTATTCAGTAGGAACCTTCATAGTTACCTCTAGTCATGTGTCTACCATGGTCATGTGATGGACACACAGATGCTGGGATCATTACATTCATAGTATGTGTCTTGGAGATAAGTCTTCTAAGGGCCAGTTGACACAGAGTTTATTTATGCTGATTTTGATACGGAAACCACGTCTGAACCAGAGCCAAAAAAAAACATCCGAAACCGCCTCCCATTGATTTCAATGGGAGATGGAAGTGTTTATTTTAAATGCCCCAAAAAAATGGCTATAAATACGGAGACTGAACGCCTCCAAACATCTGCCAATTGATTTCAATGGGAAAAGCGGCGCTCCGTTCCTACGGGGCGTTTTTTGTGTGGCCGTTTTTAAAAACAGTGCATAAAAAAATGCCCTGTAAAAAAGAAGTGCATGCCACTTCTTGAGCCCTTTTTGGAGCCGTTTTTCATTGACTCAATAGAAAAACGGCTGCAAAAAAACGCATCAAAAAATGCTTGATGCTTAAAAAACGGCTTCGCATTTACAGCCGTTTTTTGTTAAGCGTGTGAACATACCCTTACACTGGCAGTTTACACAAATGCTATAAATTAGCTTGCATTTATTTTCTAGTTATGCAGCAAAAAAAATGTTGCTTGATTGACAGATTTGTAAAAGAATATCTATTATTTACTTAACTAAATTGTAACTTGTAAAATGTAATAGAGATTATTAGAAAACAAAAAAGGTAGCAACAAAATATGTAAGGAAATTATTTCCAGATGAACTGCCTTATTCAGCAATAAAAATATTTATATATTTATAGCAAATCTAGAAGATAAAACTGGCATTTACTTAAACTAAACAATGTATGACATTATCAGCAACATGATCGTAAATCTCTACAGACAATACCTTGTTACAGCCTGTCACTTTTTGTCAATGCTTCCCACATTTAGAAAAAGCAAGTGCTAAAAGGTTTTTTCACACTTTCTGCACCTTCTGCGTCAAGTCAGATGCTGTCATTTATTTGATGCTTTTGGAAATGTATTTAAATAAAGAGAACATTCCATAAACATTTTTTTTTATCTCTAGCCAAAAATGCAGCTTTATAGGGTTTTCTGTGAGCATGTGGGGAGAGCAATTATATTGAAAGTAAATGTATTATTAATTGATTTATCCTTTTAAAGAGTAACTGCACTTTCATCAAACTTCATCAAAAGTTTGGATTGGTGTGGAGTTTGGATGCTGAGGCTGCCAACATCGCTGAAACGAAGGTACAGAGCGCTCAGCTAAGTGCTCTGCATCTTCGACTGTGATTGGCAGCCCAGAGGCGTAGCTAGGTTCTCCAGCACCCGGGGCAAAGATTTAATTTGGCGCCCCCCAACCTCTTTCCCGACATCTCCTTCCCCCTCGCCATGTTTGTTTTCTCTACCAATCAATGAGGTGTCATTTTTTCCCCACATTTTTTTTGTGTTACTCGAGCATAAAACCATTTGTACTTTTTACAAGCAATATAGTTCTATATACAACACCAGAACCAAGCTCAGTACATATATACAGCACAAGAACCAAGCTCAATATCGATCTATCTATCTATATATATATATATATATATATATATATATACATACACACAGTACCAGAACCAAGCTCAGTACATATATATATAACACCAGAACCAAGCTCAGTACATAAATACAACACCAGCAGAAATACAGCTCAATTTAGTGCAACGCCTGCCGTATAGATTTTCACTAAATTGTATACAGCTCCCAGCATGACCCGAACAATGGTAAGGATATGCTGGGACATGGTGTTTCACAAGAAAAAAAAATCGTACCACCTATCATCTCGCTGTAGATCATACAGTGACTACAGTACAGATTAGACGCAGAATAAACATTTACATTAAGTGACCCACCGGTGACGTCTCAGATTCTAGTTGTTCTCTTTATCTTTTCTTCTCTATCCGGTCCAGACCTCTATGACGACTTCTCCCAGCCACAGACCATTTCTGCAGTTTGACGCTCAGATGTCTTCAGCTTCTCACTTTTCAAACATTTCTGCACCTATTAACGAAGATAAAGTTCTCATGGTGCCAGACAATGTGCCCCTTAATATAATAGCACCATACACTGTGTCCCACATACACACCGTGCCCCATGTAGATAGTGCCCTACATAGATCCCCCGGTAGATAGTGCCCCACATATAGCCACCCCTGTAGATAGTGCCCACATATAGCACCCCTATAGATAGTGCCCACATATAGCCCCCTGTAGATAGTGCCCTACATATAGCCCCCTGTAAATAGTGCCCCACATATAGCCCACCCCTGTAGATAGTGCTCCACATATAACCCACCCCTCTATATAGTGTCAAACATGTAGCCCACCCCTGTAGATAGTGCCCTACATATATCTCCCCCTATAAATAGTGCTCCACATATAGCCCACCCCTGTATATAGTGCCTCACATAGCTCCCCCTATAGTGCTACACCTATAGCCCACCCCTGTATATTGCCCCCTGTAGATATAGCCCACCCCTGTAGATAGTGCCCTACATATATCTCTCCCTATAAATAGTGCTCCACATATAGCCCACCCCTGTATATAGTGCCTCACATATAAATCCCCATATAGTGTTCCACATATAGCCCACCCCTGTAGATAGTGCCCAACATGTAGCCCCCCTGTAGATAGTGCCCCACATAAAGCCCACCCCTGTAGATAGTGCCCCACATATAGCTCCCCTTGTATATAGTGCCCCACATATAGCTCCCCTGCATATAGTGGCCCACATATAGATCCCCCTGTAGATAGTGCTCCACATATAGCCTGCCACTGTAGACAGTACTCCAAATATAGCCCACCCCTGTATATAGTGTCCAACATACAGCCCACCCCTGTAGATAGTGCCTCACATATAGCTCCCCCTATAGATAGTGCTCCACATATAGCCCACCCCTGTATATAGGGTCCAACATATAGCCAACCCCTGTAGATAGTGCCCTACATATCTCTCCCCCTATAAAGAGTGCTCCACATATTGCTCACCCCTGTATATAGTGCCTCACATATAGCTCCCCCTATAGTGCTACACATATAGCCCACCCCTGTATATAGCCCCCTGTAGATATCCAAAAAAGAGAACGTGAAGCAGCACTCAAATAAAGTGAATTTATTCATCCAACATGGAACCACAACGGTTGTGGTTCCATGTTGGATGAATAAATTAACTTTATTTGAGTGCTGCTTCAGGTTCTCTTTTTTGGATATCTAACACATAAGGAGAGGTCACTCCTTTATTTTTGAAGCTTTGCACCAGCCTAGTCAGGCATTTGTTCACAGTGCTGCTCCAATCCTCTGCTTTTTTCTAGCCCCCTGTAGATATAGCCCACCCCTGTATAAAGTGTCCAACATATAGCCCACCCCTGTAGATAGTGCCCTACAGATATCTCCCCCTATAAATAGTGCTCCACATAAAACTCCCCTGTATATAGTGCCCCACATATAGCTCCCCCTGCGTATAGTGCTCCACATATAGCCCACCCCTGTAGATAGTGCTCCACAAGTAGCCCACCCCTGTATATAGTGTCCAACATACAGCCCACCCCCTTAGATAGTGCTTCACATATAGCTCCCCCTATAGCTAGAGCTCCACATATAGCCCACCCTGTATATTTTACATAGTTACATAGTTACATAGTTAGTACGGCTGAAAAAAGACACATGTCCATCAAGTTCAACCAAGGGACGGGAAAAGGGAAGGAAAAATTTCTACACATAGGAGCTAATATTTTTTTGTTCTAGGAAATTATCTAACCCTTTTTTAAAGCCATCTACTGTCCCTGCTGTGACCAGCTCCTGCGGTAGGCTATTCCATAGATTCACAGTTCTCACGGTAAAGAAGCCTTGTCGCCTCTGCAGCTTGAACCTTTTTTTCTCCAGACGGAGGGAGTGCCCCCTTGTTTTTTGAGGGGGTTTTACAAGGAACAGGATTTCACCATATTTTTTGTATGTGCCATTAATATATTTATATAAGTTAATCATGTCCCCCCTTAGTCGTCTTTTTTCAAGGCTAAATAGGTTTAATTCTTTCAATCTTTCCTCATAACTTAAATTCTCCATGCCCCTAATTAGCTTTGTTGCTCTTCTTTGTATTTTTTCCAACTCCAGGGCACCCTTTCTATGAACTGGAGCCCAGAACTGAACTGCATATTCTAGATGAGGCCTCACTAATGCTTTGTAAAGTGGCAATATTACATCCCTGTCCCGTGAGTCCATGCCTCTTTTAATACACGACAATATCCTGCTGGCCTTTGAAGCAGCTGATTGACACTGCATGCTGTTATTGAGTTTATAATTTACAAGAACACCCAGATCCTTCTCAACATGTGAATCCGCCAGTGTAGCTCCCCCTAGGACATATGATGCATGCAGGTTGTTGGTACCCAAATGCATAACTTTACATTTATCTACATTAAACTTCATCTGCCAAGTGGACGCCCAAACACTTAGTTTGTTTAAATCTGGCTGCAATTCATGAACATCTTCCATAGACTGAACTATATTACATAGCTTGGTGTCATCTGCAAAAATAGAAATAGTGTTATTAATCCCATCTTCTATATCATTAATAAATAAGTTGAATAATAGTGGTCCCAGCACTGAACCCTGGGGTACACCACTTATTACCGGGGACCATTCAGAGTAGGAATCATTGACCACAACTCTCTGGATACGGTCCTTGAGCCAATTCTCAATCCAATTGCAAACTATATTTTCTAAACCTATAGTCCTTAATTTACCCATTAGGCGTCTATGGGGGACAGTGTCAAATGCCTTTGCAAAGTCCAAAAACACTATATCCACAGCGGCCCCTCTGTCTAGACTTCTGCTCACCTCTTCATAAAAACAGATTAGGTTAGTTTGACAACTTCTGTCCTTAGTAAAACCGTGCTGGCTGTCACTTATAATGCTATTTATTGTCACATAATCCTGTATATAGTCCCTCAATAGCCCCTCAAACATTTTCTCCACGATGGATGTTAAGCTTACTGGTCTATAATTACCCGGGGAAGACCTAGAGCCCTTTTTGAAAATAGGCACCACATTTGCGCTGCGCCAGTCCCTTGGCACTATACCAGTCACTAGAGATTCTCTGAATATTATGAAAAGGGGGACAGAAATAACTGAACTAAGCTCTTTAAGAATTCTAGGGTGTAACCCATCTGGTCCCGGGGCCTTGTGCACATTTATTTTATTTAATTTAGCTTGGACCATATCTACATTCATCCAATTCAGTATATCAACTGATATATTAACAGCACTGGCATCGGCTACATCAGCTGCTCTTTGTTCTGTTGTATATACAGAGCTGAAGAACCCATTTAGTAACTCTGCCTTCTCTTGATCCCCTGTGATCAACTCCCCATTACCATTATCTAGGGGTCCTACATGTTCAGACCTTGGCTTTTTAGCATTTATATACTTGAAGAATTTTTTAGTATTTGTTTTACTATCCTTGGCCACCTGCCTTTCATTTAGTATTTTTGCTAATTTTATTACCTTTTTACAGATTTTATTAAGCTCTTTATATTTTACAAAGGCTACAGCTGTACCCTCAGATTTGTATTTTTTAAATGCCCTTTTTTTGTCATGTATTGCCCCTTTCACAGAAGGTGTAAGCCATGTGGGGTTTAATTTGAGTCGTTTATACTTGTTACCTATAGGAATAAATTTTGCACTATAATAACTCAAAGTAGATTTGAAAATCTCCCATTTATCATTTGTTCCATTATTTGACATTAGTTCTTCCCAGTCCATATCCTGAATTGCAGCCCTCATCCTGGGGAAATTGGCTTTCTTAAAATTAAATGTTTTTGCCCTCCCAGCCTGCGTTTGTTTTTTACAGTATAGGTAAAATGTAACTATATTATGATCACTGTTACCGAGGTTTTCACGAACATTGACATTCCCAACAAGATCTGCATTATTAGAAATGACCAGATCCAACAGAGCTTCACCTCTAGTCGGGTCTTGCACAAACTGGCCCATAAAATGTCTCCCCTTTGCAGTTGAAGCTGAACCATGACACCAATTAATATCCCGGAAATTAAAATCTCCCATTATCACTACAGTACCCGCCTGTGCAGCCCGCTCCATCTGTTTATATAGCTGAACTTCCATCTCCTCAGTTATATTGGGGGGTCTATAGATTACACCAAAAGTAATTTTTTCAGTGTTTACCTCCCTTTCTAGTTCCACCCACAAGGTTTCAACCTCCTCACAGTATTCACCCACTATTGTCTCTTTCACACTCGCCTTCATATCATTTCTCACATACAGACATACACCACCACCTTTCCTATTTGTCCTGTCTTTCCGAAAAAGTGTAAAACCCTGTAGATTTACAGCCCAGTCATGTGAAGAGTCCAGCCATGTTTCAGCAACACCAACTATATCTATATTTTCTTCCAGTATCAAGGCCTCCAGCTCCCCCATTTTGCTTGCTAGACTTCTGGCATTTGTGAACATACACTTTAACTTGCCTGTCAGTTTTTCACTTTTATTATCAGAAATGTGATTTGACATTAATTGGGCCTTTTTATTTACATTGATGTTTTGTAACGAATGGATCTCCTTATCTTGTTGTCTAGTCCTCTCCCCACATTCTGTTTCTCCCCCCACCAATATAGTCTGACCCCTCTCTAACCTGGCTACCCCTTTTTTTTCTACATTGACCTCCCTCCTCAGCCCTAGTTTAAATACAGTGTCCAACATATAGCACACCCCTGTAGATAGTGCCCTACATATATCTCCCCCTATAAATAGTGCTCCACATATAGCCCACCTCTGTATATAGTGCCTCACATATAGCTCCCCCTATAGTACTACACATATAGCCCACCCCTGCATATAGCCCCCTGTAGATATAGCCCACCCCTGTATATAGTGTCCAACATATTGCCCACCCCTGTAGATAGTGCCCTACAGATATCTCCCCCTATAAGTAGTGCTCCACATATAAACCACCCCTGGATATAGAGCCTCACATATAGCTCCCCATATAGTGCTCCACATATAACCCACCCCAGTATATAGCCCCCTCTGTAGATATAGCCCACCCCCGTATATAGTGTCCAACATATAGCCCACCCCTGTATATTTTGCCTCATATATATCTCCCCTTTAGTGCTCCACATATAGCCCACCCCTGTATATAGCCCGCCCTGTAGATTGATCCGACCCCTGTAGATAGAGCCCCCTTTAGATAATGCCACTCATATTTTTATTATGATAATTTGTTTTTAACATACCCACATTAATCCCGTTCCCGCACCGTCCTGTGGCAATGCAGACCTGCTCAGAACAGACCTGCTCTCTTCTGAGCAGGTCTGCTGGGCTTTAACCACGCAAGCGGCGCCATGATGTCATCGCACTGCTTAGGTCTATGAAAGCCGCTGATTGGCAGGGCGGAATGACTTGCCATGTCAATCAGCGCCTTTCAACGACGCAAGCACTGCAAAGAAGTAATCGCGCCGCTTGCGTAGTTGAAAAATGTAAGTACAATTAAAGTGCAGGAGGGGGTGGCGGCAGCTGGTTTCAGTGGCGCTGCCTCCCCATCATAGGGGCAGCAGGCCGCTGTCATGGACGGTGCGGCTCTGGCGCCCCCAACCTTCCTTCATAGTTTTGACCGCCTGCCCCCCCCCTAGCTACACCCCTGGTCAGCCTGAAGAAGGTGGCTCACATAGACGGTCTATGTGAGCTGTCTTCAGCCTAACAGGGAGTGCCGATCACAGCTGAAGGTGCAGAGCACTTCGTGTGCGCTTTTGCACCTGTGTTTCAGCAACAGTGGGGGTCTCAGCACCTGGACCCCACTGATTAAAATTTTTGATATGTCTCTATGACATATCAAAAGTTTTATGAAAGTGCAGTTACACTTTAAGGAGTGCATTCTAATTGGAGATACAATATTTATTATGAGCCAGCACCTCCCTTGACACACAACGTAACAGTGTGTATGCTACCTTGGCAGTGACCTGCCAAACGTCCGGAGGACTATTTATTGCAGCAGTGCCGACTTATTTTCTTTTTACTACTGCACAATATTTATTATATATCTAATCTAAATTATTCTAGTAGCTTTGCTGTTGGGAATGTATATTCATGAATATCATCCTGTACATTAGAGCAATGGTGGGTAAACAATCTATGCCAGGATGAGATTGATAATCAAAGAACACCAAAACCAAACACTAAAACTGTATCCACAGACAAGACTGGCATCAGCACCAGGCAAGCATTGACAGGCCCTACTGGACTTGTGAAGGCGGCATATTGATCTGGGTATGTATGGTATACAGGGGGCCCATTATGATTCTGTCACCTAGAATAAGCCAAGTCCACAGACACGACAAGTTGCATATACATTTTTTAGCACACAGCGGTAGACGTCATGACGCTGACGGAGTGTGTGTGTGTGTACAGTACGGTATGCGCCATTGGCCATCGCTCTCCTTTATATATTATTTAAACTTGCTCTTAGAGCAATCTATACATCTCCTGACGAAGGTTGCAAAACGCGCGTCGAGGTGCTCTGTTCCAGGTGTCTAAGATACCAACCATCATAGACTTTTTTGTACCATATCAACTCAGCAATATTAACACATGTATGTAATCATAGGGTCGTTTTTAACGTAGCGATATTAACATCTTGCTATACCGTTTAAGTGCCCTGCATGCTGGTATACTATGAGCATAATTGACATCTAGTTGCACTCTGAACAATGTGTATATTGCGATCTGTGAGGAATTGTTACCAATAGTTTTTACATGTCTGTAGTATATATTTGGAGGGGAGTTATTTTTGTATTTTTGTACTAATGTGTAATAAATAAACTATAATAAATTCTATTTGATAAATCGAATTTGTGTGATATCAAGATGTCTCTTTTTGGTTAAATATATATGGATATTGTAATATCTTGAGAATAATAAATTTGTTGAGAGAATATATATCTGTTATAATAAATTTTTTACAAAGCTGCCTCCCAACTGTATTTTAGTCAAAGCTGCGGAGGAGAGGATGTCTATAGGCAATTGTCTCCTTAACTACAAACAGTATTTAATACACAACTTTGGGTGTAAATGGAGAAGAGTTTATTGGAAACATGACAAATATTTACATAATGAAGAGGGAATGATGAACTACCCTACATGTCTCAAATCACTCAAATTCACATATGAGAGATAAATTCCAGTACAAGGACAAATATTTTGCTTATCGGCTGCTTGTCCTATTGTATTTAAAGTACTATATTACTTTTAGGTTTGGTGATTTTCGTGCCTTACAGAGGCACTGTACGGAGGCACATGGAGTTCCTGTGGTTCTCGAATATAAAACTGTAGTATCGGTGATATAATCCGTGCACTTGGCCTTTTGTGTTCTTGAATCTTTAAAGTGGTGACTTATGAGCCATGTACAGATAAGCATTTCAGTATTTACTTGTTAAAAGCACAGTTCAGTACTGTATTTACTAATATATATATATATATATATATATATATATACTGTATGTATATATATATAGATATATATGTAAGTAAGTACAGTACTCAACTGTGCTAAAAGTCACAAGGATAAGTATAAAGCCAGGGGTGGCATACGGCCGGTTCGCCCTGGTTCTCCCGAACCGGTTGTTAAAACTACAGCCGGTTTCAGAGAACCGAGTTGAAGCAGGAGTCCGGAACTGGTCCCCTGCACTTAATTGTATCCGCGGAGAACAGTGCAGGAACGGGAACAGGTAAGCATGTTTTTTTTTTCTTTTACAGTTGGCAGTTTTGGGGGCCCTATCTACAGGGGACTATATAGGGGGCCATATCTACAGGGGATGCTACAGGAGGCACTATCTACAGGAGATTATATAGTGGGCACTATTTACAGGGGACGCTACAAGGGGTCCTATCTACAGGGGATGCTATAGGGGGCACTATCTACAGGGGACTCTATAGGGGGCACTATCTACAGGTAACTCTATAGGGGCCCTAGCTATAGGGAAATCTATAGGTGCACTATACATAGGGGCCCTATATACAGGTGGACGCTATTAGGGGCACTAACTACAAGGGACTCTATAGGGGGCCCTACCTACAGAGGACATTACAGGGGCCCTATCAACAGGGGCCACTATTTACAGGGGACTGTATAGGGGGCCCTATTTATGGGGGACCCTATAGGGGGCCCTATCTACATGGGCCCTATCTACAGGGGATGCTACAAGGGGGCACTATCTACAGGGGACTCTATAGGGGGCCCTATTTACAGGGGACTATATAGGGGGCCATATCTACAGGGGATGCTACAGGAGGCACTATCTACAGGAGACTATATAGGGGGCACTATTTACAGGGGATGCTACAAGGGGTCCTATCTACAGGGGATGCTCTAGGGGGCACTATCTACAGGGGACTCTATAGGGGGCACTATCTACAGGTAACTCTATAGGGGGCCCTATCTACAGGGGACTCTATAGGTGCACTATCCATAGGGGCCCTATCTACAAGTGGACGCTATAAGGGGCACTAACTACAAGGGACTCTATAGGAGGCCCTACCTACAGAGGACATTACAGGGGCCCTATCAACAGGGGGCACTATTTACAGGGGACTCTATAGGGGGCCCTATTTATGGGGGACTCTACAGGGGGGCCCTTTCAACCTGGGCCCTTTCTACAGGGGATGCTACAGGGGGCATTATCCACAGGGGGCACTTTCTACAGGGGGCCCTATCTACAGAGGACATTACAGGGGCCCTATCAGCAGGGGGCACTATTTACAGGGGACTCTATAGGGGGCCCTATTTATGGGGGACCCTATAGGGGGTACTATCTACATGGGCCCTATCTACAGGGGAGGCTGCAAGGGGCACTATTTACAGGGGACTCTATAGGGGGCCCTATTTACTGGGGACCCTACAGGGGGGCCCTTTCAACCTGAGACCTTTCTACAGGGGATGCTACAGGGGGCATTATCCACAGGGGGCACTTTCTACAGGGGGCACTATCCACAGGGGACTCTACACGGGGCCCTATCTATGGGGGGCATCTACAGAGGACTCTATGGGGGCCCAATCTATAGAAGGCCCTATCTACAGGGGCCCCATCTACAGGGGGCCCTATCTACAGGGGACAATAGGGGGCCCAATCTACAGGGGATTTTACTGGGGCTTTATCTACAGGGGCGCCCTATCTATAGAAGACCCTATTTATAGGAGATCTATCTACAGGGGACTCTACAGAGGACACTATTTACAGGGGTCTCTACATGGGGCACTATGAGGGGCACGATCTACAGGGAGCATTGTGAGTGGCACAGTCTACAGGGGCACTGTGTGCATGCGTGGTGCATTACTTTACAGTGTTCGAAATAATTTTATACATGGGCATAGTGTATGGTACTATTATATTCAGGGGCACATTGCACTATGAGAACTTATCTTCGTTTATAGGTGCAGAAATGTCGGAAAAGCGAGCTTCCGAAGACATCTGCGCGACAAACTCTGCAGAAATGGGTCTTAGCCAGGAGGCGTCATCATAGAGTTTTGGACAGGATGGAAAAGAAAAGAGAAACAGAGCGACTACAATCTGAGATGCCACCTGTGAGTCACTAAATGTAAATGTTTATTCTCCCTGTGACTAATCAGTACTACTGAATAACTGCACCGCGTTCCAAATTATTATGCAAATGTTATTTTTCGCTGATTTTCCTAAATAGTCGATGCAAATGACAGTCAGTATAATCTTCAAGCCATCAACCGTTGGAGTATAATGCGAATTTTATTGAACAAATCTCCTAATGATAACAGATTTTTTTTAGAAGTAAAAAACTCAAAATGCACTGTTTCAAATTATTATGCACAACAGAGATCAAAACATTTTAAAGGTTGTAAAGAGAACTAAAATGGTAATTTGTTGAATTTGCAGCATCAGGAGGTCATACTTACGGAAATCAAAAGCTGTTTCAATCAAAAAAAAACTTAACAGGCCAAGTTACATATTAACATAGGACTCCTTCTTTGATATCACCTTCACAATTCTTGCATCCATTGAATTTGTGAGTATTTGGACAGTTTCTGCTTGAATATCTTTGCAGGATGTCAGAATAGCCTCCCAGACTTTCTGTTTTGATGTGAACTGCCTCCCACCCTCATAGATATTTTGCTTGAGGATGCTCCAAAGGTTCTCAATAGGGTTGAGGTCAGAGGAACATGGGGACCACACCATGAGTTTCTCTCCTTTTATGCCCATAGCAGCAAATGACACAGAGATATTCTTTGCAGCATCAGATGGTGCATTGTCATGCATGAAGATAATTTTGCTACGGAAGGCACGTTTCTTCTTTTTGTACCACGGAAGAAAGTGGTCAGTCATAAACGCTACGTACTTTGAAGAGATAATTTTCACACCTTCAGGGACCCTAAAGGGGCCTACCAGCTCTCTCCCCATGATTCCGCCACCTCCTTGCTGACGTCGCAGCCTTGTTGGGACATGGTGGCCATTCACCAACCATCCACTACTCCATCCATCTGGACCATCCAGGGTTGCACGGCACTCATCAGGAAACAACACGGTTTGAAAATTAGTCTTCATGTATTTCTGAGCCCACTGCAACCGTTTCTGCTTGTGAGCATTGTTTAGGGGTGGCCGAATAATAGCTTTATGCACACTTGCAAACCTCAGGAGGATCCTACACTTTGAGGTTCGCGAGACTCCATAGGCACCAGTGGCTTCAAATACCTGTTTGCTGCTTTGCAATGGCATTTTAGCAGCTGCTCTCCTAATCCTATTAATTTGTCTGGCAGAAACCTTGCTCATTCTGCCTTTATCTGAACGAACCCATCTGTGCTCTGAATCAGCCACAAATCTTTTCACAGTACGATGATCACGCTTACGTTTTCTTGAAATATCCAATGTTTTCATACCTTGTCCAAGCTATCGCACTATTTCACGCTTTTCGGCAGCAGAGAGATCCTTTTTCTTTCCCATATTGCTTGAAACCTGTGGCCTGCTTAATAATGTGGAACATCCTTCTTAAGTAGTTTTCCTTTGATTGGGCACACCTGGCAAACTAATTATCACAGGTGTCTGAGATTGATTACAATGATCCAAAGAGCCCTAAGACACAATACCATCCATGAGTTTAATTGAAAAACTAATAATTAAATGTTTATGACACTTAAATGCAATGTGCATAATAATTTGGAACACGGTGTACTACTGTATGATCTGCAGCGAGACGATGGGTGTATCGTTCTTTTTTGTGAAACAGCAACTCCCAGCATATCCTTACCATTGTTCAGGCTATACTGGGAGCTGTAGTTTTATGCCGTACAAACTTGGCAGGGGTAAAACTGAATTTGCAAATGATCTCTGTACTTACCTCTATTTGTGCTTGTGCTGTATTGAGCTTGGTTCTGGTGCTGTATTTATGTATTGAGCTTGGTTCTGGAGTTATATACATCATAACAACCAAAAACACCGAAAAAGGCCATACTTACAAATGGACACAGCCAGGCCAGAAATGCTGATGAAAGGGCGAGCAGGTGCTTTAAATAATAATAGCCACTCCCACTAGTCTTGAGGGGAGTGGTGTGTGGTGCATGGGAAGTGTAGTAAGAAATAATAAATGAATAGTGTGTGTGCAAGTGTAATACTATAAGTGAAATATAGGGGGCAGTAATAAATGAAGTGCCTCAATAGAAATAAATGGATAATGGGGTGCAAGTGAGTGAAACATGGAGGGATAGTGTGTACGTCATGAGGCACAACGTGTATAGCCAGGTAGAAGCCTATTTGTGACGCCAATACCTGGGGTATTGGTAATCATTTTGGCCAAAAGGACGCAAGCTCGCAATCCACGACAAGGATCCCCAGACTTGCGAGTTCATTATTATGTATATTCGCTTCTCTTGGACACAGCCGGGTCTTTGATGCTGGGAGAGCATGGTGTGTTGTTGTTTCGCATAGCAAGCAGGGTAGCCCGCTCTATGAATTATCAAGGCGTCACAAATAGGCTTCTACCTGGCTATACACGTTGTGCCTCATGACGTACACACTATCCCTCCATGTTTCACTCACTTGCACCCCATTATCCATTTATTTCTATTGAGGCACTTCATTTATTACTGCCCCCTATATTTCACTTATAGTATTACACTTGCACACACACTATTCATTTATTATTTCTTACTACACTTCCCATGCACCACACACCACTCCCCTCAAGACTAGTGGGAGTGGCTATTATTATTTAAAGCACCTGCTCGCCCTTTCATCAGCATTTCTGGCCTGGCTGTGTCCATTTGTAAGTATGGCCTTTTTCGGTGTTTTTGTATATAGGTCCCTGTGTTTTTATCGGTTCTGTTTGTGCATCAGGAACGTTCTGTTCCAGTTTAGGATTTAGGGACTCGCAAGTCTGGGGATCCTTGTCGTGGATTGCGAGCTTGCGTCCTTTTGGCCAAAATGATTACCAATACCCCAGGTATTTTTCATTATTATGTATATTCGCTTCTCTTGGACACAGCCGGGTCTTTGATGCTGGGAGAGCATGGTGTGTTGTTGTTTGGCATAGCAAGCAGGGTAGCCCGCTCTATGAATTATCAAGGCGTCACATATAGGCTTCTACCTGGCTATACACGTTGTGCCTCATGACGTACACACTATCCCTCCATGTTTCACTCACTTGCACCCCATTATCCATTTATTTCTATTGAGGCACTTCATTTATTACTGCCCCCTATATTTCACTTATAGTATTACACTTGCACACACACTATTCATTTATTATTTCTTACTACACTTCCCATGCACCACACACCACTCCCCTCAAGACTAGTGGGAGTGGCTATTATTATTTAAAGCACCTGCTCGCCCTTTCATCAGCATTTCTGGCCTGGCTGTGTCCATTTGTAAGTATGGCCTTTTTCGGTGTTTTTGTATATGTCCCTGTGTTTTTATCGGTTCTATCATAACAACCAAGCTTAATACATATATACAGCACCAAAGAGAAGCTCAGTAAATATATACAACTCCAGAACCAAGCTCAGCATATAAATACAGCACCACAACAAAGCTTAGTACATATATACATCATAACAACTGTCACGTTTGGTACATGGACCCACTGGGCCATACCGCCTTGACGGTATGGCAGCTGGCCAACAGGACGCAGGTCACAGTCTGTAGTTTGTATAGTGTACATGTGGCAGCTTGGACAGTAGTGAGACAGGCTCGGCTGGGACTAGACATCAGGCAGACATCAGGAATGTTGTAGCAGGACCGGCGTGGTATATAGCACAGCACGACTTCAGCTCAGCACGGTACTTAACCAGGATAGCATGGGATACAAGATACAGGTACAGGACCGGGGAACACTGGGAAACACTAGGAGACCATTTGCTTAGACAAACTTTGGGCACGACAACAACCCTCAGGCATAGGAGGAAGGGGCAGAGCCCTACTTATAGTCCAGGAGACTCATTGGCTAATTTTGACATTAACTTCAGGTGCGCGCGCTGGCCCTCTAAGAGCACCCTACGGGACCCGACCGAGGTAAGCGGAAGTGAGCACTGGCGTCACCTGAGGAGGAGACTGGGGCCAGCGCTCGCAGACCCATGGCTGCGGCCATCAGGAGATGAGTGAGCCTGACGGCCCACGGCCATGAACGTGACAACAACCAAGCTCAAAACACATTAATATGTACTGAGCTTGGTTTTGGTGGTGTATTTATGTAATGAGCTTTGTTCCGGTGCTGTATATATGTACTGAGCTTTGTTCTGGTGCTGTATAAATGTACTGAGCTCGGTTCAGGTGTTTTACTTATGTACTGAGCTTGGTTTTGGTGCTGTATATATGTACTGAGCTTTGTTCTCGTGCGATATCTTTGTAATGAGCTTGGTTCTGGTGTATATATGTACTGAGCTTGGTTCTGATGTTGTAATTATGTACTGAGCTTGGTTCTGGTGGTGTATTTATGTATTGAGCTTGGTACTGGTGCTGTATAAATGTACTGAGCTCGGTTATGGTGTTGTATTTATGTACTGAGCTTGGCTTTGGTGATGTATATATGTACTGAGCTTTGTTCTGGTGCTGTATATATGTACTGAGCTTTGTTCTGGTGCTGTATAAATGTACTGAGCTCGGTTCTGGTGTTGTACTTATGTATTAGGCTTGGTTTTGGTGCTGTATATATGTACTGAGCTTTGTTCTGGTGCTGTATCTTTGTAATGAGCTTTGTTCTGGTGCTGTATATATGTACTGAGCTTGGTTCTGATGTTGTAATTATGAAATGAGCTTTGTTCTGGTGTTGTATATATGTACTGAGCTTGGTTCTGGTGGTGTATTTATGTATTGAGCTTGGTTCTGGTGCTGTGTATATATATGTACTTAGCTTTGCTTTGGTGCTGTATATATATACTGAGCTTTGTTATGGTGCTGTATATATGTACTGAGCGTGGTTCTAATGTTGTATTTATGTACTGAGCTTGGTTCTGGTGTTGTATTTAAGTATAGAGCTTTGTTCTGGTGTTGTATATATGTACTAAGCTTGGTTCTGGTGTTGTATTTAAGTATAGAGCTTGGTTCTGGTGCTGTATATATGTACTGAGCTTGGTTCTGGTGTTGTATTTATTTACTGAGCTTGATTCTGTTGCTGTATTTATATACTGAGCTTGGTTCTGATGCTGTATGTATGTACTGATCTTGGATCTAGTACTGTATTTATTTACTGAGCTTGGTTCTAGTACTGTATTTATGTACTCACTTGGTTCTAGTACTGTATTTATGTGCTGAGCTTGTTCTGGTGCTGTATATATGTACTGAGCTTTGTTCTGGCGCTGTATATATGTACTGAGTTTGGTTCTGGCACCATATCTGTGCATTAGCCGGAAAATTTGTCACGGCTTACCACAATTCTCACAGTGCACAGCCTAACTAAATGGGCTGAGCATGCTTAGGATATTGAATGTGCGCATATAGGTCTATAGGTAATGGTTGAGTTTAAATGGGTTTTCCAGCTTCTGACAACTGATGACCTATCCACCGGATAGGTCATCAGTACATGATCTGCGGGGGGTCCGACATCCGGCCCCGCATAGATCAGCTGAACCGGACGTACAAGCCGGAAGCAGTTAGCTCTGGCCACGGAATAGCGGCCGAGTTGCCTTCTATGCTATGTACGGAGCCAACTACTTCCGGGCTCCGTCCATAGCATTATGTGCCACAACAGTTGATACCCGCAGATGACCGGAGCTGCTTATCAGTGCGGGGTCCAGGTGTCGGACCCGCACCGATGACATACTGATGACCTATCCGGTGGATAAGTCATCAGTTGTCTGAAGTTGGACAACTCCTTTAATATAATGAGTGTGGGTAGGTAGGTATGTAAGCTTATGTAATTATATACATCATGTGGCAATCTACATTCTGGACAAGAATTTCTTTAGTTAGTGTCCACTTTAATATAGGGTATATTTGGAATATTGTAATTGTTTTATTTGATTATTAGAATTATTTTCCATGGCACAATATACCGCTAAACACCGCAACCCCCCCGGCGCGTATGATTGTGTTGGCAAAACAGAGGACCTGTTTTTAAATTTTGAATCCCGCACTGTATAAAGTATACATAAAAATCACAAGGATAAGTATAAAGTTATATAATCTTTTGAAGAATCTACTTTTAAAACTATAGATATACATTTTGCAGGTAATTTATATATTTGCAAGTTTATAACAGAAGTTTGCTATGTTATAATAACACATGAGGGTATGTTCACTCGAGGGCGTCCGTTACGGCTGAAATTACGGGGATGTTTCAGCCTGAAAACATCCACGTAATTTCAGCCGTACCGGCATGTGCAGGCGCTTGAGCGCTGCATCAATTACGGCCGTAATTAGCGCTGCTATTCATTGGAGTCAATGAATAACGGCTCCAATTACGGCCAAAGAAGTGACAGGTCACTTCTTTGACGCGGGCGTCTATTTACGCGCCGTCATTTGACAGCGGCGCGTAAATATACGCCTCGTGTGAACAAACGTCTGCCCATTGCTTTCAATGGGCAGATGTTTGTCAGCGCTATTGAGGCGCTATTTTCAGACGTAATTCGGGGCAAAAACGCCCGAATTACGTCCGTAAATAGGCCGTGTGAACATACCCTAAGACTTGGAATAAAAGTCTCCACATTTTTTTAATATGACTGTGATTTTGAAGAACAATTGTAAAACTGAGCTTTGCTGTATGTGCGCATTTCTTCCTTGGCAAAAATATACCTAAGACCATAGCCAGGTGACATCAGATGCAAGAAAATGTTTTACAGTTTTAAGACTAGGATCACACACACGCAGTTGTTGGTTCAGTTTTTGGCAGTTTTTTTTAACCAAACACAGGTGTGGACACAAAAGAAAGAGATGCATCAGTCTTTTCCTTATACCTTTGCTTCCTTTTTGATCCACTTCTGGCTTTGGTTTAAAAAAAAACGGAGCCAAAAACTGCACCAAGAACCTGGCATAAAGGACAGAAATACTATTCTGTTTCTTGAGCAGACATTTATTTCTTATTTAACTAAACTTATATTTGTTAACAGCAGGTGGCGTACTTCTGGCTTTAAAACAGGATTTTAGCTATGAGATGATTTGATGAAAATATAATTTAGAAGTTTAAAGGGGGTATATACACAGAGCTCATTTTGAGAAGCTATTGTGTCATCAGTAATATAATAATGTGATATTAAGATTTTCACATTAAATTATTTTTTCTGCAGCCTTAGTAATGTCTAATGGACAGGGACATTGCTATAGCCACGAGACAGGCCTTGTAAATGTATTGAATCTTACTCCAACGGATTGTTTATTAAGACCATTGGACAAAGCGCCAGTCTCAATAATTCTTCCCCTATGTGTTTATTTAAGATTCCAGCAATACATTTTATACCCCGTTTAAATACTCCTGAAAAAAACTGCGTGGAAAAAGCATGCTCTGGATTTTAAAATCCAAGGCGTGCTCAGTTTTGCCGCAGATTACTGAAAAGCCACGGATTAGTTTAATAATTCCCCGCCAGATTTTGCGACGGGACCCGCCATGCAAAATCTGCCGTGTGAACAGGGCCTAACAATTCATTAGTGATCAAGAGGTGAATAATACAATGGTATGTCATCCCATGTCTACTGGAAGAAGCCTGTACTATAGTTGGTCGAGAAGAGCTCTTACACTAACCCCACCGCCTGAAGTGTAATACACTTATTAACCCCTTAAGGACACAGTCTGTTTTGGTCTTAAAGGGAAGGTGTCATGAAGTATTTTTTTTTATCATACTGCTTTTAGTATGATATGAACATAAATTTTATTTATTTGTCATTTGCCATTTTTTTTTTCATCTCTGTATGTGTCGATTCACGACACATACAGAGATGGAATACGGCACATACATCCCCATAGAGAATGTGAACGGGAGCCGTTCCATTCTCTGCAGCGTACGCCGTCTGTGTGGGAACGGCGCAGAGCGAAATCCGGCGCCATTTTCATGTGGACTGGATGCCGCTGCCGGACAGTAAGATGACGACTTCCAGCCGCAGCTTCCAGCCATATGTTCAGGGAAGCGAAGACGCAAGGAATAGGAGCGGAGGCGGGAGTGGCGGCAGGAGCAGGTAATTTATGTTTGCGTATGTGATGTGTGTATTATGTTCGTGTATGTTAGTGTTATACTGTCTGCTGAGCACTGTATCTAATCCTCCTACACTGTGCTCAGAAAATGGCGGCACACAGTGTAGGTAGGAGGTTTGAAGATTCAAACCCCTCCTTCTCCTGGCACTAGCCAGAATAAGTGAGGGGGGATTGTGTGAGGACACTTAGAGTGAGTGTGTCTACCCCAAATTTGCAGCATAAAGCAATGAGGTTGCTTTACCACATTGACCATGCTGCAATTTTGGGAACTGCTCCCTCTAGTGACCAGCACATGGAAATGTTATAAATTAGAATCTAATTTATAATATTTCCTGACTTGTGAAAAAATTAAAACAATGTGTAATCACTTAAATAATAATTGTTTAACTAAAAAAAAAAAAAATTCTAGCGACACATTTCTTTTAAGGACAATTTTTTCAAATCTGACATGTGTCAGTTTATGTGGTAATAACGCTGGAATGCTTTTATGTATCCAAGCGATTTTGAGATTGTTTTCTCGTGACTCAATTTACTTTATGTGAGTGGTAAAATTTGGTCGATATATAGAGTGTTTATTTGTGAAAAACCCCAAAATTCACAGAAAATTTGCAAAAATTAGCATTTTTCTAAATTTAAATGTATTTGCTTGTAAGACAGATAGTAATACCACACAAAATAGTTACTAGTTAACATTTCCCGTATGTCTACTTTATGTTTGCATCATTTTTAAAAGTCTTTTTAGTTTTCTAGACCAGTTCAAGTCTGAAGAGGCTTTGAGGGCCTTATATATTAGAAAGTCCCCATAAATCACCCCATTTTATAAAAAAAAGACCCCTCAAAGCATTCAAAACAGCATTCAGAAAGTGTTTTAACCCTTTAGGTGTTTCACAGGAATTAAAGCAAAATAGAGAGGAAATGTACAATTTAAAATTTTTTTGCCAAAATTCATTGGTAATACATTTTTTTCTTTAACCCAGAAAGTTTTACCACAGAAATGCAACTCAACATTTATTTCCCAGATTCTGCAGTTTTTAGCAATATCCTACATGTGGCCTTAGTCTGCTACTGGACTGAAGAACCGGCCTCAGAAGCAAAGGAGCACCTAGTGGATATTGGGGTCGCCATTTTTTAGGCACCATGTCAGGTTTAAGAGGTCTTGTGGTACCAAAACAGTGGAGACCCACAAACATTACCCCATTTTGGAAACTGCACCCCTCAAGAAATTTATCTAGGGGTATAGTTCGAATTTTGACCCTACAGTTTCTTTACTAAACTTATTGGAATTAGTCTGTAAAAATGAAAATATTAGAAATTTTTAATTTTTAAAAAGAATGAGAAAAGCACCCCAAAATTTGTAAAGCATCTACTCCAGATTATGGCAATGCGCCATATGTGGTAATAAACTGCTGTTTGGAAGTACGGCAGGGCTCACAAGGGAAGGAGCACCATTTCGATTTTGGAGAGCAGATTTTGCTGGAATAGTTTTCAGTGCCATGTCATGTTTGCAACGCCCTGGAGGGACCAAAACAGCGGAAACCCCCCTAAAGTGACCCCATTTTGGAAATTACACCCCTCATGGAATATTTCTAGGGGTATAGTTAGCATTTTGACCCCACACATTTTTTGCAGAATTTATGGGAATTATGCCGTGAAAATGAAAAATTAAATTTTTTTTCTAATAAAATGTAGTTTTAGCTCATATTTTTTCATTTTTACAATAGATACAGGAGAAAAAGCCCCCCAACATTTGTAAAGCAAACTCTTCTGAGTACAGCATTACCCCATATGTGGTAATAAACTGCTGTGTGGACACACGGCAGGGCGGAGAAAGGACAGAAAGCCGTTTGACTTTTGGAGCTAAAGTTGTGCTGGAATGGTTTGCGGCGCCATGTCACATTTGCAAAGCCACTGAGGGGCCAAAGTAGTGCAAACTCCGCAAAAGTGACCCCATTTGGGAAACTACACCCCTCGTGGAATTTGTCTAGCAGTATAGTGAGCATTTTGACCCCACTGTTTTTTTGCTGAATTTATTGGAATTAGGCAGTGAAAATGAAAATCTACATTGTTTCTACTAATTGTTTTCATTTTCACAAGGAATAAAGGAGAAAAAGTGTCCCAAAAATTGTAAAGCAATTTCTCCCGAGTACGGCAATACCCCATATGTGGTAATAAACATCTGTTTGGACACATGGCAATGCTCAGAATGGCAGGAGTGCTACTTGGCATGTAGATTTTGGTTGATTGTTTTTTGGGCGCCATGTCGCATTTGCAGAGCCCCTGAGGTACCAGTACAGTAGAAACCCCTGAGAAGTGACTCCATTTTGGAAACTATACCCCTCAGGGTAATCATCTAGGGGTGTAGTGAATATTTTTTATCCCACAGGTGTTTCATAGATTGTGTTAGAATGATGGAGTGAAAATGAAAAAAAAATTTTTCCCAAAAAATATGTTGTTTTGCACCCAAATTTTTTCCCACAAGGGGTAATAGTAGAAAAAACAACACACAACTTGTTACCCAATTTCTCCCAAGTACAGCAATACCCCATGCGTGGCCCTATACTGCTGTTTGGGCACATGGCAGAGCTCAAAATGGAAGGAGTGCCATTTGGCTTTTAGAGCGCAGATTTTGCTGGACTGGTGAACGGGCACCATGTCGCATTTGCAGAACTCCCTTAGGTACCAGAGTAGAGTGAAAAACCACATTTTGTAAACTACAGCCCTCAAGGCATTTATAATTTGCCTGGACATTTGACAGGGCTTAGGAGTTAAAGGCGCATGTGAGGCCTATTTTGGTGATTTTCACACCATTAGCCCACAATTGCAGGGCTCTGGGGTCAAATAGTAAAACCAACCCCCAAGTAGTGACCCCCATTTTGGAAACTGCACCTCTCAAGGCATTTTCTAAGGGGTGTAGAATGGAGCTCTAATGGTACCTAATGGAGCTCTGCAAATGCGACATGGCGCCCGTACACCAGTCCAGCAAAATCTGTGCTCTAAAAGCCACATGGCACTCCATTTTGAGCTCTGCCATGTGCTCAAACAGCAGTTTAGGGCCACACATAGGGTATTGCTGTACTCGGGAGAAATTGGGTAACAAATTATGTGTTGTTTTTTCTCCTATTACCCCTTGTGGAAAAAAAATTGGGTGCAAAACTACATATTTTTGGGAAAAATAAATAATTTTTCATTTTCATACTGCCTCATTCTAATACATTAACTAGAGAAAAAAAGAGTCCAAAGTATCCAAATGTTTAAAGAAGTACAAAATCTTTATTGAACAACACATGAGAATCTAAAATACAATGTTTAAGTAGATCATTATCAATGAAAGTATATTTTGATAAAAAATGTGATACAGGCAATGCATGACATAAATGAAAGTTCAATACAAGTAATGTATGGTATTAATGGGATCACTCTTAAAAACATACTCATGTGAGTAGACATAGGTTAGGACAGAAAAGCGAAAAAGAGAGAAAGTGAGAGTAAGATGTAAGTATTCACAGTTCCTGTCAAAAAACATAAGGAGTGTCCTAGTTTTGACTACAGCTTGAAACAATCATAGTCAAATGCTTACCCATAATCAGTGGTGTAGTGGTATGACCCAGTAGGTAAAGTGATGCCCCAACGCGCGTTTCGCGTATCGCTTCTTCAGGGGGTATTGTTTCCATGTCGGGACCCCATTTAAATCCTCGACCCTGGTAGTCACGTGGTGTGTCGTTGGCCAATCCCCACCGGGAGTTTCGGCGCATGCGCGCGATTTTTCAGGGGGACGCGAGATCTCCACCGACGGACGCCATCGCTCATCTGCGCATGCGTGAATCCCGAGACGCGTCACCAGGGAGACAACGCAGGCGCACAGAGTTCCTTCTGTCTGCTCCTAGGTCCAACAATATTCACAAATAACAGTTCAAAGCATTTCTTACATGGCTATGAATACAGAAGGTATACACTCTTGGGTAAACACAGGGACACCGGCACTAGTGGTTTAGGTAGCGAGGCTATTCTTGGGCCTATATCTAGGCTATACCGTCTATTTCTTCCAGGACTGGTATACTATGGGTACTGTGAACAGGATGGGAGAGGGATGTCACTTTCTTCAGAGGGTCACTGGCTCTGTGGACCCAGGATTCTCTGTCAGGGTGTTTACTGGTAATGTCCGGTACCTGTAGCTGCTGCGGGTGACACCTTCTGCTCCTGTCCGGTCCTCCTGGACTGCACCTTGTCTCCTTGCTATCCTCAGATCACCCTGAGTTGTGGACCCTTTCTCTGTCGGTCTTGGGACACCGGTCTCTTCCCTCTCTTGCTTCCGTTCCACTCACTCCTCACATATGCCACGCTGCTACTTCTCACTCTCCTCCCTTCCAGTCCTCTCTCCTTGCAGCGCTGCTTTTCTCCACCCCCTCTGCGTCACTTCTCGTCTTCCGGCCACGTGTCGGCATCCCCGGGACTTAATTAGTCTCCCGGCTAAGTACCGGCCAGTGTCCCTGCGTTATTCCCTGGCAGGAACAGTAATATTTAGGGTTTAATCACCCTTACACACTGATAATGAAATTTCTCTGAAGGTGTTTTATATATATATTTAGGTGAGCCAAATGAAACAATCATGAGTTGCATAGGCAGTAATCAGTTTTTATGGCAGTTTTTAATGCAGTTATTGAGCCAAACACAGGAGTGGATACAAAAGTGAGGAGACATATCAGTCTTTACTTTATACAGTACTGCAGCTCTGCTCCTATTCAATTCTACAGCATAGCCGCTATGCAGTGTACGGAGTCATCTGCTTCCGGTATTGAACACTGCATAACATCCGTGCACAGAGACAGCTGCCGGTACAGCTGATCGGTGCAGGGTCCAGGTGTCTGAACCCCACCGATCACATACTGGTGACCTATCCTGTGGATAGGACCTCAGTGTGAAAAAACGGTCCATGCATGGATGACCCCTTTAATGTATGGACCTGGGGTCTGAATTTGCTTAGGGATCTGGTCTGGGTTACGGAACAATTTAGGGGGTTTGGTGTCTGAATTTTTGTGTTTCTATAGAGGCTGGAAATGGATGCAGAAGCGAGGGGCAAAGATGTCTCATCAGTAAACTGCAGTCATCAGGAGAAGTCGCCATAACGGTCTGTGTCAGATGTAGAAGAAAAGAAAAGAGAACTACTTCTATCAGATCAGAACGACACCTGTGAGTCACTGGATTTAGAGAGGTTCTGTCCCCTCTCCTGACATGTCTGGTATAGGAAATCCTTGTATTCCACATAAAGTCTTTGTGTACCCAGGACTAATAAACAAATGGGTGTTACCATTCCCATTGTCAGGAGAATGTGTCCCAACACAGTGTGATTCTGTCAGCGATGGTTGGAGACTGTCAGTATGTCGGTACACAGCCATTAGACAAGGGGAATCGTAAAACCCATTTGTCAATGCTTGCACAGAAAGGTGGCGTTCACTATAGACACGGCACGGCAGAGCGGTGTTGGAGACGGGGGGCCCAAGTTAGGGGAACAGACCAGGGCCTATAGTCTACTTATTCCACCACTGCTTAAAACTTATCCCCTTATTATATTAAAAAGTAATATGTAGATTAGCGTGTATTTTCTCTGTAGGCTGTCAAGATGTTACTTTTGTCCTGAAAAAAACAGAATTCTAGCAATGGCTGGACATGGCCATTTTCCTGTAAATAGGGTCTTGAAACAGGCCCAATCTATTAGCTGTCTCTACCTTAACCTTTCTTTGATGCTCTAATAATTCTGGAATATCACTTTCCTAAGTGTTGCTGAGTTAACCTTCTCTGGAATGCCTAATGTTCTTCTGCTGGCATATTTTGACTCGGATGGCATCATTCTCTTTTTATATATCTTGCAGCTGGGCATGGAGGTTTTCCATTTTATCTTACATGGTTAGCACATTCCAAATATTCAATTTTCTCTAGGTATAATTTCATCTTTGTATACAGTGTAGTGAAAGATTTTTTAAATAGTTTAATCAATTATATAATTTAGCGCCAGAAAGATTTCCTTAACCACCGCTTCTGCAATTCCCTTGGTGTATTCTGGGATCTTTTGCAGGCTTTTATCCAGACTGTCAGCTACTGAAGCCATAGACATATTAGATATGTTGCCAGCTTTTTAAGGCCCTGTTTTTTCCATGGACATTTTATTAAAGAGACTCTGTCACCACATTATAAGTGCCCTATCTCCTACATAAGGAGATGGGCGCTGTAATGTAGGTGACAGTAATGCTTTTCATTTTAAAAAAACGATCTTTTTTCAAAAAGTTAGGAGCGATTTAAGTTTATGCTAATGAGCTTTCTTAATGCCCAAGTGGGTGTACTTTTACTTTCGACCAAGTGGGCGTTGTACAGAGGAGTGCATGACGCTGACCAATCAGCATCATGCACTCCTCTCCATTCATTTACACTGCACTAGCTATATAGTTATATCGCTATGTGCAGCCTCATACACAAACCCTAACATTACTAGTGTCCTGATAATAAATACACATGAAATCCAACCTGGACGTCATGTGTACTCAGAATCCTGACACTTCTGACTCTTTTTTTGTGAGATTCCGGCAAGTAAAACCAAATCTCGTTTAGCTCCGAGATCTCGCGAGATTTCGTATCCGTTGCTAGAATCTCACAAAAAAGAGTCAGAAGTGTCAGGATTCTGAGTACACATGACGTCCAGGCTGGATTTCATGTGTATTCATTATCAGGACACTGTAGTAATGTTAGGGTTTGTGTATGAGGCTGCACATAGCGATATATCTATATCGCTAGTGCAGTGTAAATGAATGGAGAGGAGTGCATGATGCCGATTGGTCAGCGTCATGCACTCCTCTGTACAACGCCCACTTGGTCGAAAGTAAAAGTACGCCCACTTGGGCATTAAGAAAGCTCATTAGCATAAACTTAAATCGCTCCTAACTTTGTGAAAAAAGATCGGTTTTTTAAATAAAAAGCACTGCTGTCACCTACATTACAGCGCCGATCTCCTTATATAGGAGATAGGGCACTTATAATGTGGTGACAGAGTCTCTTTAAACTCCTCCAAGGATTATATCTGGCACTAGCAGCTCATCAGTGAACACAGAGGAAAAGTATGTGTTTAATATCTCAGCCCTCCCTTTGTCCTCTACAATTATATTACCATGCTCATCTTTAAGAGGGCCAATATTATCAGATTTGTTCTTTTTGACATTAATATATTTATAAAAAAATTTGGGATTCACGTTAATATTTTTAGCGATTTGTTTTTCTGTAGATAACTTTGCTAACTTGATTTCATTTTTACATTTTCTATTGAGATCTTTGTGAGGGTATGTTCACACGATGAGAGGCATTTACGTGTGAAAAGACAGACTGTTAACAGCTGCCTCGTTTCACACGTAAATGCTCCTCCTCGCATTTTGCGAGCCGTCTGTGACGCTCGTAAATCTTGAGCTGTGCTTCATTGAGTTCAATGAAGAACAGCTCAAATTACGTGGCAAAGAAGTGTCCTGCACTTCTTTGCCGAGGCAGTCCATTTACGCGTCAAACGACGACGCGTAAATTACAAGTCGTCTGCACAATACGTCGGCAAACCCATTCAAATGAATGGGCAGATGTTTGCCGACGTATTGTAGCCCTAATAGCATAATACGCCTCGTTTACGCCTGAAAATAGGTCATGTGAACCCATCCTCACTCTGAAATGCTTTTGCTGAGCCCTCAGCCTTCAATGTTTTGAATGCTTTTTGATTATGTCTTACTATATTCAGTAATTCCATATTCATCCATATTGGTCTCCTTTTATTCCTAGATATTTTTTTACCAGTTGGTATAAACTTAATACATGATTCCTGTAATATATCTTTAAAAACTTCCATTTAGCTTCAGTATCCCTATTTACCATTACATGATCTCAGTCAACAAGACTTAGTGTTTCCCTCAGTCGATTGAATTTTGCTTTCCTAAATTTCCTGGTTTTTGTTGCTCCCCTTCGTATTGTTTTATTGAAAATTATATCAAAACTTACTATATTGTTGTCACTATTGCCCAAGTGCTCCCGGACCTCCGCATCTGATATTGCGTCTGGTCTATTAGATAAGACAAGATTCAGCAGATTATCCCCTCTGGTTGATTTATTAACCATCTGAGTGAAATAATTGTCTTGAATCGTGTATAAAAACTTACAGCTTTTAGCACATCGAGCAGCCTCTATGTCCCAATTAATGTTAGGATATAGATAAAATCCACCATAATGACACCATTATTATTTGCTGCTTTTTCTATTTGTTGCAGCATTTCATCCTCAGCCTGTTCTGTTCCATGAATGTTTACCTATAAAGACTCCGCACTGTCACAGTCTCCCCCAATGTCTTCAGTCAGGACTGGTCTTAGGCAGGATTTTACAAACAGACAAACCCCTCTACCTTTTTTATCTTTTCTATCCCTTCTGAAACGGTGTAGCCCCCCACATATGTTACCCAGTCATGGGTCTCATCCAGCCAGGTTTCTGTTATGCCCACTACATCATAATCCATGTCGGTCATTAGAATCTCCAACTTGTCCATTTTACTTGCAAGACTTCTTGCATTCGCCAGCATACTGTACATTTAATCTTACTGACACCTTTAATATTCTTAGGGCTGTATTTATTCCTAGTCACCTCTCTACTTGGCTTGCTTTCCCCAGTCCCCACTAAATCCCTATTAACCCCTTCTGTATCCCATTCCCTATGTACTCTATGTAACCCTGCTTGTGTGTCCCCACCCTCCCTCCCCCAGATCCTAGTTTAAAAGCTCTTCCAGTATACCGAACAGAGTGGGCTCTAATACCCTCACAGAAGAATAGCCTTCGACCTCAGAATTTGTACCCAGAGACTCCTGTATTCCAGGTAGTGGCTCTTCTCATTGAGCCATCTAAAATGTTGGACAACTTCACTGCTAAATTTTTGTCCAGGTTCTCTTGATTCCTGCCTCTTTGGATTCCTTGCCTTGATTGGGCACTTTGGCATGCTATAAAAATCTGACCCTTGAACTTGCTTAATGTCAGAATATTGAGTCTTCTGCCTGTAATCCAGTTAATTTCTGCCTCACTCTACAAACTGTTGCCGCATATCTGTGTAGCAAACTTGGATTGTTTCCTGGCCACATCTCTGCCTCACGCCACAACCTGTTTCCATTTATCGGTGTGCTAAATTTGGATTGCTTCCTGACCACATCTTTGCCTCACGCCACAAATTGATACGGCTTATCTGTGTACCAAACCTTGACTGTTACTTGACTACTCTTACCATTAGCAGCCTCCTGCCTGATCGTTTCAGCCACTGGACTCTGAATCTGCTACAGACCTTGACCAAATAATCTGGCCAAATATTGAGTTAGCTGAAACAGGTTCTTTGACACAATGAGGCAACAAATTGACTCACCTGCAAAATCTAGTGTGAGATTAACAAAGAGAAATTATTGAATTGCAAAAACAACTTCTGAATGTGCGTGGCTCAGCTGCAGATTTAAGTTCATGTATGCCACTACCATCAAAGTTCATTGGTGACTGCTACAATTACCGAAGTTTCCCTAAAGGGTAACTAAATGTTCAACAAACTTCTGACATGTCATAGTGACATGTCAGAAGTTTTGATTGGTGGGGGTCTGAGCACTGGGACCCC
Source organism: Rhinoderma darwinii (assembly GCF_050947455.1). Classification (NCBI taxonomy): domain Eukaryota; kingdom Metazoa; phylum Chordata; class Amphibia; order Anura; family Rhinodermatidae; genus Rhinoderma; species Rhinoderma darwinii. The sequence continues at coordinate 163,850,117 of NC_134689.1, forward strand.
TGCCAATCGCTAAAATGAAGAAGAGCTCGTGTGAGCGCTCAACTGCTTCATTTCTGTTCGGCTTTTTCCAGAAATCGATGTAGCGGAGTACGGGCTCAATAGAAAGTCTATCAGCCCGTACTCCGCTACATCGGCTTTCCTGGAAAAAGCTGAACAGAAACAAAGCTGCTGAGCGCTCACACGAGCGCTTCTGCTGCTTTGTTTTTTGCGATTGGCGGGGGTCTCAGTGCTTGGACCCCCACCAATCAAAACTTCTGACATGTCACTATGACATCTCATAAGTTTGTCCAATGTTTAGTTATTCTTTAACCAATGCCGCATATATTGTCAAATGCAACCTGCTCCATTTACCGGTGAAAGAAAAAAAAATACATTATTTATAATAAACCTTCTGACAGATGAAGCTCTAGCATGGTCCTCTCCTTTTGTAGAAATGAATAGTAATCTTCTGAATGTCAGGGATAACTTTATCACTGCTATAAAGCAAGGTTTTCATGATCCTAATCATTGTGCCACAGCTAAAGCTAAACTGCATAATCTACTGCAAGGAAAACGCTCTGTTGCTGAATATACAGCAGAATTTCTCTGCTGGATAGTTGATACCACGTGGAATACAGCAGCCCAGAAGAGCCAATTTTAGCGGGGGGCTTTGAGAGCAAGTAAAGCATGAGTGGAAACCCCAGATGAGTTGAAGGACTTAATTTAATTGTGCATTCGAATTGATCAGAGACTTACTGAAAGAACAAAGGAAAGACTGTGGGCATTTGGAAATAATCCTTCCTTCTCCCTTGGTCAGTCAACACTAAAGACCCAGCAAAATACTGAACTTATATCTAAACCTAAGCAGATTGATGTTATGCAAAACCTCTTACTACATTAGAAAAAGAGAAATGATATGCAAAAAATCTTTGCCTTTATTGCATGGATTTAGGGCGCTGTTTATTGCCCAAATAATATTTAGAGGACAATCGCTGTCACTGGTGTAAAAAAAAAAAAAAACTGATAAAACTGAAGACATCTGGTCTGTTAAATTTAAAAAACAAACATGCAATTTCTCCTCTGGTACAGGGTGAAGACAAGTTGTTGGTACCAGAGTCTCATTTTATAGTGCCAATGCACATCTGCACTAAAACACATGACATTTCTTGTTCTGCTATGCTTGACTCTGGGCCTGGTGGAAATTTAATTAACATAGCCCTTAGGAATTCGTTGGCTTCTTTTGTCTACTTTTCCAGGATGGAGGTAGAAACGGTTTTGAGGAGAAAATTGTCTAGGTACGGCATGATCATCATACCTGTTAGCCCGAGAACTGCCTCCATGGAGATCCAGATCATGGTGAATATTATGGGAGCTGTGGTAATCCTGAATGGAAGGTCAAAAAGTGGAAGTGTATGAGAACACCCTGATCTTCTATAGTTAGCCATAAGAATCTTCTGTGAGATGCTCCTACTCCTGTACCAAATAGCCTTCCAAGTTTGAACTTCGACGTGCATAGTACATTTTCGAATGGAATGTCTGCCGGTCTTTGTGACCCGCAGTAACCAGACCTATGAACCTGGCTGCCAGCCTAGTATTCTCTTATGTCACATCACATAAAAAAATCAGAGACCAGGAAAATCTACCTGACTGCCTTGAGGAGGCCATCCCTATGGACCAGCTCCTGAATATAATTTTGCAACTGTAGAAGCCAACCATTTTGCAACTGTAGAAGCCAACTTGTAATAGCCTGAACCTACTCAGGAAGATATAGCCACTGTCACGAAGGGTCTGTGGACCCACTGGGCCGTACCGTCTTTGCGGTACGGCAGCTGGCCAACAGGGCGCAGGTCAATGTCTATAGTTCGTATAGGTACCTGTGGCAGATCGGATAGAAGCAGGGCAGGCTTGGCTTGGACTTGGCAGCAGGTAGACGTCAGGCGAGGTGAGGCTGGTCAGATATCGGATACAGCATGACACGACTTTGGCACAGCATAGTGCTCGACCAGGATAGTATGGAATGCAGGGAACAGGAACAGGAAAACACTAGGAGGCGATCACATAGACAAACTTAGGAAACATCAACAACGCTCAGGCATCAAAGCAGGGGGCTGGACCCCTCTTATAGTCCAGGGTACTCACGGGTTCAACTTCATCAGAAGTCTGCGCACCCTACGGGATCCGGCTGAGGTAAATGGACGCGAGCGCTGGCGTCTCCTGAGGAGGAGGCTGGGGCCAGCACTTGCCGACTCGTGGCTGCGGCTGTCAGGAGGAGATTGGAGCTGACGGCCCGCAGCCAGGGACATTACAGCCACCCTGACTTAAGCTGTACCAGACATGTTTCTTTAATTTAAAGCTAGGTCCACCTGTCTATCCATGGGATCTTTTAGGGCGCTCTATCGCCAGATGTGACCAAGGTGCGTCTGAACAGTTTGGCTATAGTCAGGTCCACCTTGGACAAAAAAAAAACATTCCTCTAATTGATCCTCCTGGAATTGGAACAGGAACGTTTCTTTCTTTGGGACTCTTTTAGCATAAAGACCTTGAACCTGGCCCTCTGATCATCATGCTCAACCGAGGACCTGCAGTTCTCCTCCCTGACTGCTTTAACAAGTCTGCCAAATCTGTCCAGAAGAAAAAGAGTAGTCTTTGAGCCAACTGCTCCATCTGTAACAGATGAAATTACCTTGTCAATTGTTTGTTAGTATGACACTACCTAATTTCCTATTATCCATCTCCTTCATGATGTCCCCTGCTGGAACTGCACAACAGCATCAAGACATACTCTCTCTAAATAAAATGATAATGGAATAAGAGCATTGAGGTACCCCAGCTCCCTTTACCCCTGGGACAGGAAGCGCTTACTCCTTTATGATGGTTTAACAGTCCTTAACCCATGCCATCACCTCCTGAGACACTAAATCCAATCAATGGTCTGAATCCCATTCATCACACAATGTCTTTATGGGCCTCACTTTGTGCACAGGAGCACAGTCATGCTGGAACATGCTGGAACAGGAAAAGGCCTTGCCAAAACCATTGCCACAAGGTTGGAAGCATATACTTCTCTAAAACATCTACATATGCTGTAGCATTATCATTACCCTTCACGGAAAAACATTTGGCAAGCCCAAACTCTGAAAAACAGCCCCAGACCATTGTCCCTCCTCCACCAAGTTAAAAGAGAGGCACAATGCATTCCAGTAGATAGTATTCTACCGGTATCTGGCAAAATCCAGATTGGTCCACCAGACTGCTAGATAGTGAAACATGATCAATAACTTCAGAGAATAAGTTTCCACTGCTCCAAAGTTCAGTAGCAGTGTGTATAGCTGATGGTGATCTTGGGCTTTTGCGCAGCTGCTGGAACCGTGGTGTAATGTCAGGATAGGGAGACAGACAGGTGAGCCCTAATCTACCCGCAACTCAGTCCCTGCTTACTTGCACAGCCCGTCCTAGGCGACGGCGTACAACTGGGCGACGGTCCCTACGCTCAATATGTGCACGACAGACAAACAAGACAAGGGAACACAAAAGCAAAGGAATGTGGGGCAGTTGCCCACGGCAACACCGTGAGCAACAGAGTAGTGGACGAGCCGAGTCAAACCAGGAGTGTACGTGGTAACAAATGCAGAGCAGGAGAATAGTCAGTCAAGCCAGGGTCAATATGAAGCAGAGGTCAATGGTAACAGCAGGAACAGCAGAGCCAGGAAGCAAGAGAATCACAGGCAAAGGACAAGCAGCAAATTAAGGTATAAGTGGACCAAGGGCGGGAGCTAGAACCGTCTGGCCAGGCTGCGATAGGCTCTCCCACTCCTCAGCCTACCAGACTGAGTGGTAGCAGATCGAGTCACTCTAGCAGACCTAGGAACAGATGCAGGCTGATTAACCACGGGCGTCGACACAGAAGCAGTGTCAGGCAAATCCTTCACAGTACCCCCCCTTTTATGAGGGGCCACTGGACCCTTCCTAGGTGGACCTGGCTTGTTGTGGAACCGAAGATGGAACTTCCTAAGCAATAACCCGGCGTGAACATCCCAAGCTGGTACCCAAGTCCTCTCCTCAGGCCCGTATCCTCTCCAATGGACCAGGTACTGGAGGGAGCCTTGGACCATCCTGCTGTCCACAATCTTGGCCACCTCGAATTCTACTCCTTCAGGGGTAAGAACAGGGACCAGAGTTTTTCCTCGAGGTAGCCAAGGACGGGGAGCAGCATTTCAGGAGGGAGGCATGGAACACGTTGTGTATTTGAAAAGACGGGGGTAACTCCAGCCGGAAGGAAACAGGGTTAATGACCTCAATGACCTTGTACGGCCCTATATAAGGGAAGCAAATTTTTTTAAGACAGCCACACCCGATCCCCAAACACAAACAAGGGGTTAGCAGAACGTTTTTTTATCTGCCTGAGTCTTTTGTATGCTCTGGGACGCCTCAAGGTTCTTCTGAACCTGGGCCCAGACTATGCACAGTTCCCGATGAACGACATCTACCTCGGGATTGTTGGACCCACCAGGAGAAACAGAGGTGAACCGTGGATTAAATCCAAAATTACAGAAAAAGGGGGAGACCCCTGACGAGTTACTGACCCGGTTATTGCGGGAAAATTCGGCGAGGGGAATAAAGGAGACCCAATCATCTTGGTAGTCAGAGATAAAACACCTTAAATATTGTTCTAGAGACTGATTAGTCCTCTCGGTTTGGCCATTAGTATCAGGATGGAAGGCCGAGGAGAAGGACAGATCCATCTCCAACTTCTTACAGAAAGCCCTCCAAAACAATGAAACAAACTGTACCCCTCTGTCAGAAACAATATTGACAGGAACCCCATGGAGACGCAGGATGTGTTTGACAAACAAGGTAGCTAACGTCTTGGCATTGGGTAGTTTCTTGAGGGGCACAAAGTGGCACATCTTACTGAAGCGATCTACTACAACCCACACCACCGTCTTTCCTTGGGATGGAGGCAGATCGGTGATAAAATCCATGGAGATATGGGTCCAAGTTCTCTGGGGAATGGGCAAAGAACATAGTAAGCCCGCTGGTCGGGACCTGGGAGTCTTGGACCTAGCAGAAATTTCACAAGCGGCGACGTAGGCCTTAACGTCTTTAAGCAACCCAGGCTACCAATAGGTTCTAGAAATGAGGTGCTTGGTTCCCAGGATGCCTGGATGGCCAGATAGTGCAGAGTCATGAATCTCCCTCAGTACCCTTAGCCGGAATTGCAGGGGAACAAACAGCTTGTTCTCAGGAAGGTTCTCGTGAGCTGAACCTTGATCAGCCACAATTATGGAGACTAAGTCAGAATCAACAGAGGAAATTATTATACCTGGAGGCAAAACACATGCAGGATCTTCCTCCGAAGGAGGACTGGCCATGAAGGTACGCGACAGTGCATCAGCCTTAATATTTTTAGACCCAGCCCTATAGGTGACCAAAAAGTTGAATCTAGTAAAAAATAACGCCCATCAAGCTTGTCTTGGGTTTAGCCTCCAGGCAGATTCTAAGAAAACCAGATTCTTGTGGTCGGTAAGGACCGTTACCTGGTGCCTAGCCCCCTCCAGGAAGTGGCGCCACTCTTCAAATGCCCATTTAATGGCTAAGAGTTCACAGTTGCCAGTATCATAGTTACTCTCAGTGGGCGAGAACTTCCTGGAGAAGTAGGCACAGGGACGGAGATGGGTGAGGGACCTGGTACCCTGGGACAAGACAGCACCCACTCCCACCTCGGAGGCGTCAACCTCCATGATGAATGGCTCCATTTGGTTAGGCTGAATCAGCACAGGGGCTGAGATAAAGCACTTCTTAAGGACCTCAAAAACCTGGACCGCCTCTGGAGGCCAGTGGAGGAGGTCAGCACCTTTGCGAGTAAGATCCGTAAGAGGCTTAGCGATGACCGAGAAGTTAGCAATAAATCTCCTGTAATAATTAGCAAACCCCAAGAAGCACTGTAACGCCTTCAGTGAAGCAGGTTGGACCCATTCAGCCACAGCCTGAACCTTGGCAGGGTCCATGCTGAATTCATGAGGAGTGAGGATTTGACCCAAAAATGGTATCTCCTGCACACCAAACACACATTTTTTGGTTTTAGCAAACAGTTTGTTTTCCCGAAGGGCCTGGAGCACCTTCCTGACGTGCTCAATGTGGGAGGACCAGTCCTTGGAAAACACAAGTATGTCATCAAGGTACACTACAAGAAATACCCCCAGGTAGTCTCTTAAAATCTCATTTATGAAATTCTGGAAGACCGCAGGAGCATTACCCAACCCAAAGGGCATGACGAGGTATTCGAAATGACCTTCGGGCGTGTTAAACGCCGTCTTCCACTCATCCCCCTCTTTGATGCGGATAAGGTTATAAGCCCCCCGTAGATCAAACTTAGAGAGCCATTGGGCCCCCTGAACCTGATTGAAGAGATCAGGAATCAAAGGAAGGGGATACTGGTTCCTTACAGTGACCTTATTCAAGTTTCGGTAGTCAATGCACGGCCTAAGACCACCATCCTTCCCTACGAAGAAGAAGCCAGCACCTACCGGAGAAGTAGAGGGGCGAATGTAACCCTTGGCCAGGCATTCCTGGATATACTCTCTCATGGCTTCACGTTCGGGACAAGAGAGATTAAATATCCTACCCTTAGGGAGTTTAGCTCCTGGTACCAAATCAATTGCGCAATCGAATTCTCTATGAGGAGGTAACACTTCGGAGGCCTCTTTAGAAAAAACATCAGCGAAGTCCTGAATAAACTCAGGTAGAGTGTTCACCTCCTCAGGGAGAGAGATAAAATTAACAGAAAAACATGATGTCATGCATTCTTTGCCCCATTTGGTAAGATCCCCAGTATTCCAGTTAAACGTGGGATTATGCATCTGCAACCAGGGAAGGCCTAAAACCAAATCGGACGATAATCCCTGCATCACCAGTACAGAGCACTGCTCCAAATGCATGGAGCCAACAAGGAGTTCAAAAACAGGGGTATGCTGTGTAAAATAACCATTAGCAAGAGGAGTGGAGTCGATACCCACTACCGGGACAGGTTTAGGCAAGTCAATCAATGGCATAGCTAGAGACATAGCAAATTCCACAGACATAATATTAGCAGAAGACCCTGAATCCACGAAGGCACTGCCGGTGGCAGACCTACCCTCAAAAGAGACCTGAAAGGGAAGCAAGATCTTATTAGGTTTCATATATACGGGAAATACCTGTGCGCCCAAATGACTTCCCCGATGGTCACTTAGGCGCGGAAGTTCTTCCGGCTGCTTATTCTTACGCCTAGGACAGTTGTTCACCTGATGCTTGTCATCCCCACAGTTTGGGTGCTTAGCAACAATTTTAACAATCCTCTGGTGCACCACTTGGCCCTAGCTGTCTAGGTTCCACTACTCGTTCTACGATCCTCTCATTGCAATCACGGCTGCCAGCTGCCTGCTGGTTGTCCGTGCTCGTGGCTGCAGTGCGCCCTGCTGAGTCTATCAGCTGGGTGTTTGCATTCTGTCTGGCTTCTTGCCGGCTCCCGTTGGTGACTCCTGTTCACCTGCGGGTACTGACAGCAGCCTCGCCGCACACATTCAGTTGCTCCTGGGGTGAGGTTCGGTGCCGGACCTTAGCCCTCGCCGCTCTGCTTTTGCCCAGGTACCACTGAGGCATACCTTGCCATCAGGCAATTTGCAGGCGGTCAATGTGACACTGCTTCTCGGCTCACAGCTGAGCACGGCCACTATTGCTCACGGCCGTCCTAATAGCAGAGTCATTCCTGTGAATGACTCTCTCACATTGCCTCTCAGCTGACAGCTGAGAGTGTTCCTACTATTATACACGGCCGTTCCGCACGCTGCTGCTCTGATCTCCAGGGACACCAGCGTGAGGGTGCGGTTTAGTGACTGTTCACACCGTTATACCAACACTAATGCAGGGGAGAGAGGCTTGCAAGGTCTCACCTCGCTTATCATTACACTTCTTCTCAATACGCAGCAGGGCATATCTCTACTGGCCCAGCTGCACTTATTGCCACATAGTGTAACAGTCATTACTTCAATCAAGGCTACACAGCCAGTCTCAATTCAAGACAGAGTGATCGGTAGAACTCTTAGCTTAACAGCTTCATTCATTCATAATGCAATCTGTGGCAGTTATAGTATAATCATCTTGTACTACTAACGGAACATACGGAGAGCAATATTATATATCACCTCATCATTTAATTCATGGCCAAGGGTATGTGAATTGAGGGGTCACTCACACATACCAAATTGCACCACTGGACCTTTTAATCATTTGTTCCTTTTAATGCAAATATAATAAAAATTAATTATTAATTTTCTCACAGACCACATTCTTTTCCCCTTTTCCTTTTCCTGATCTAACTCATTCCCACAGTAGAAGCAGAGACCATTCTTCCTGCGGAACTCTCTACGTTGTTGGGGAGAGACGGAGGCCCCGAGTTGCATAGGTTCATCCGAGTTTTCCGTGGAAGAATGAAGCAAGGGAACCTCGGGAGCCATCATGGGGGGGTCAGAGGGGAAGGCACAAAATTGTTCCAGTCGCCGTTCCCTGAGACGTCAATCAAGACGTACCGCTAAAGCCATAACCTGATCTAGGGAGTCAGAAGAGGGATAGCTAACTAACAGGCCTTTCAGGGCATTCGACAGACCCAATCTAAACTGGCACCTCAAGGCAGGGTCATTCCACCGAGAAGCTACTACACACCACTTCCTAAAGTCAGAATAGTACTCCTCAACGGGTCTCTTACCCTGACGTAAGGTCACCAGCTGACTCTCAGCAAAGGCAGTCTTGTCAGTCTCGTCATTTATGAAGGGAGGGCATGATGTGCTGGCGTTTGGTTTGGCATGCAGAGCAGCCCGCCTTAGCTAACAGTAGCGGCGTTACAAATAGGCTGTGATCCGGCAAGATATGCTATGCCTGACGACCAGCACATTATCCCTCCAGGTATTACACATAGTACTGACACCCCATGTACTATTCACAGCGCTGACCCCTATTCATCACACATTTACTTTTTATTACATTATCACACAGTTCTGACACCTCCATACATACACATTTCTTTTTACCACACATTCACACCCTAGAACTACACTGACACACATTTATTGCACACTTGTGAGCACTTAGTTCGCCACTCCCCTCACTGCTAGTGGGAGTGGCTATCACTATTTAATGCACCCTCCTTCTGCAGCATTTCTTGACCTGTCTGCGTCCTGCTGGGAACGGGTTTTCACCCACCCACTTAGTAAGTATGGCCTTTTTTGTGGTTTTGAAGTTATCTATGTCCCATTCTTTCTGCTGGTGTTTTTAAATTAGGAACGAAAAGTTCTAGTTAGGTACTCGCAAGGCACTGGGGACCCTTGACGTTTGGTTGCGAGCTTTGCGTATTTTGGCCAAAATAACAACTAATACCCCATGTTTCATGGATATTTTTACTATATATACTTTTTTTCAGGACGCGGCCAGGTCTTATATGCTGGGAGGGCATGATGTGCTGGCATTTGGTTTGGCATACAGAGCAGCCCGCCTTAGCTAACAGTAGCGGCGTTACAAATAGGCTGTGATCTGGCAAGATATGCTATGCCTGACGACCAGCACATTATCCCTCCACGTATTACACATAGTACTGACACCCCATGTACTTTTCACAGCGCTGACCCCTATTCATCACACATTTACTTTTTATTACATTATCACACAGTTCTGACACCTCCATACATACACATTTCCTTTTTACCACACATTCACACCCTAGAACTACACTGACACACATTTATTGCACACTTGTGAGCACTTAGTTCGCCACTCCCCTCACTGCTAGTGGGAGTGGCTATCACTATTTAATGCACCCTCCTTCTGCAGCATTTCTTGACCTGTCTGCGTCCTGCTGGGAACGGGTTTTCACCCACCCACTTAGTAAGTATGGCCTTTTTTGTGGTTTTGAAGTTATATATGTCCCATTCTTTCTGCTCGAGAGCGGAAAAAAAAAGATCAACAGAGGAAAGTTCAGGAGCGTCAGGAGCCAAGGAGAAGGCCCATTCTTGGGGCCCGTCCTGGAGCTGGGACATAATTATACCCACTCGCTGGCTCTCAGAACCTGAGGAGTGGGGCTTTAAACGGAAATAAAGCCTACAACTCTCCCGAAAGGAGAAAAAAGTCTTCCGGTCCCCTGAGAACTGGTCAGGTAACTTGAGGTGGGGTTCAAGAGGTGGGGTGGAGGGCACTACCAGGGTAGCATCATGCTGGTTGCCCTTCAGAGCCAGGGCTTGGACCTGTAGGGAGAGGCCCTGCATTTGCTGAGCAAGGGTCTCAAGGGGGTCCATAGTTGTGTCAGGGACCAGGGTAGAAAAGGTATATGGGCCTGTGATTATGTAATGATGGGGTAGGGAGACAGACAGGTGAGCCCTAATCTACCCGCCACTCAGTCCCTGCCTACTTGCAACGGCCCATCCTAGGCGATGGCGTACAACTGGGCGACGGTCCCTACGCTCAATAAGTGCACGACAGACAAACAGACAAGGGTACACAGAAGCAAAGGGAAATGGGGTAGTTGCCCACGGCAACACAGTGAGCAACAAGAGTAGTGAACGAGCCGAGTCAAACCAGGAGTGCACGAGGTACAAATCGCAGAGCAGGAGCGTAGTCAGTAAAGCCAGGGTCAAAAAATGAAGCAAGGTCAATAATCATAGCAGGAGCAGCAGAGCCAGGAAACAGAAAAGAAGGTATAAATAGACAGAGGGCGGGAGCTAGCTCCGTCTGGCCAGGCTGTGATAGGCTCTCCCACTCCTCAGCCTCCCAGCCTGATTGGTAGAAGATCGTGTCACTCTCTCAGACTTAGGAGCAGGTGCAGACTGATTACCCACGGGCGTCGACACAGAAGCTGTGTCTGGCAGATCCTTTACAAGTAGCACTAAAGGCCAATATACACTGGCCAATAATTGGCCAAACAAGTGTTTGTTCCTGATTATTAGCCAATGTAACCAGGGAAGTGATCAGCTTACAAACGATCAAACGCTCGTTCATCAGCTGATCACATCATTAGTGCAACCTATGAAGTCATCATTGTCGGCAGCACATCTCTCCTTGTGAACAGGGGATGTGCTGCCAACAATGATACAACAATGATACAAACTAATGGGGACTAAACGATCATATTAAAGATAGATAAAAGTTTTTTCACCATACAGTAAAGCATCGGCTCAAGTAAAAGGAAAAGCTTAGTGGCTTTAAATGTGGCACTGCCATAAGATCTATTAGGTCTGCTCTGGTCAACTGCAAAGGCTGGTTTGCACAGGCAAATCTTTGCCCATAATGAGCGCCGATCGATGATATAACAAGTCTGCCCATGTAAACTAGCTTTTACAGTTGACCAGTTCACACCTAACAGATAGGAGAAAGTAGAGAGATGATCCAGCGACGTACGGTGAGTAAAAGGAAATCCTAGTTTCCAGTTTATTGAACAGTCAATATGACAGTAGACACACAGGAGGGTGAACGCAATGTAGGTGGTCTTCCAAGGCAAATAATGGAAGCCTACGCGTTTCGAATACACACAGTATTCTTAATCATGGCTGATAACTAGGATTTCCTTTTACTCACCGTACGTCGCTGGATCATCTCTCTACTTTCTCCTTGTTGTTTGCCGTGTGCCGTCGCGGAGATCCGGGCGAGTTCTGAGGGCAGGACTGTGAGCTGGAGGATCCCTCCTCCCCCTATTTCCCCCATGTTTTTCACACCTAACAGATCTTATGACATTGCTATGTTTAAAGTCACAGAGCTCTTCAATACCAACTATATTACCAATTTTTATCTATAGAGATTGCATGATATGTGCTTGTTTTTATAAAACAATTTGCAATGGGTATGCTGAATTATCTAACTCAATAATTAGGAAGGATGTCTACTTTTGGCCTTACACCATGCAGCCATAACATTTAAATTACTGACAGGTGAGGTGAATAACATTGATTATCTCGGTACAATGGCTCCTGTAGATGAGTGGAATTTATTAGTCAGCAAGTGAACAGTCAGTTTTTGAATTTGATATGTTGGAAGCAGGAAAAATTGGCAAGCGTAAGGATTTAAGCTACTTGACAATGGCCACATTGTGATGGCTAGACAACTGAATCAGAGCATCTCCAAAACGGAGAGTCTTGTGGAGTGTTCCTGGTCTACAGTGGTTAGAACCTACCAAAGGTGGTTCAAGAAAGGACAATCAGTGAACCGGCTACAGGGTCATGGGCCCCCAGGCTCATTGATGCACTTTGTAAACAAAGGCTAGCCAGTCTGATCTGATCCTACAGTAGAGCTATTGTGCACAAATGGCTGAAAAGTTAATGCTGGCCATAAAAGAAAATTGTCAGAACACACAGTGCATCATAGATTACTACGTTTAGGGCTGCGTATCCGCAGACCGGTTTGGGTACTCATGCTCATCCCTGTCCACCATCGATTACAGCACCTACAATGGGTATGTGAGCATCAGAATTGGACCATGGAGCAATGGAAAAAGCTTGTCTAATCTGCTGAATCATGTTTTCTTGTGCATCATGTAGATGGCCGGGTGCGTGTTTGTTACTTACCTAGGGAAAAGATGGGATCAGGTTGCATTATGGGAAGAAAGCAAGTCGATAGAGGCAGTGTTATTCTCTGGAAATGTTCTGCTGGTAAACCTTGGGTGCTGTCATTTATGTGGATGTTGACACGTACTCCCTACCGAAACAGTTATGCCAACCAAATACACCCTTTCATGACAACCATATTCCATATTGGCAGTGGTCTCGTTCAGCAGGATAATGTGGCCTCCCACACTGTAAAAAAATGTTCAGGAATGGTCTAAGGAACATGACAAGAACTTCAAGGTGTTGACTTGACCTCCAAATTTCCCAGATCTCAATCTGCTCAAGCATCTGTGGGATGTGCTGCAAAAACAAGTCTGATCCATGAAGGCTCCAAGTCGCAACATACTTGACTTGAAAGGAACTTGTCAGCATATGTATGCTGCCCTCTCAGGGACGCTGATGTCAGCAGGCTGTCACTTACTTATGTGGGAATGTTATGTACTTTTGGAGAGCTTAGGCTGGGTTCACACGGGAAGGATACGCTGCATAAAAGCACGCAGCGTATTCGTCCTGTGCGCCGCAGGGAACTCTGGGCGAAAAACCGCACCAAACAGTGGTGCAGTTTTTCGCACGGAATGTCCGCTGCAGAAAACTGCAGCACCTTATAGGTCTGCTCTTCATTTCATCCCAGGAGACCGCTGCAGCTTGTGATTGGCTGCAGCGGCGGTCACCTGGAATGAAACGTTCCTGCTGGATGAAGGAACACAGACTTCTGGAAAAATATCAGGCTTTTTTTTCTTCTGAATTGCATTTCTTGCGGCGGGATCGCTGCGAACCCGTCGCAAAAAACGCAACAACTGCTATTTGTTGCGGGATTTAGCTCCCCATTGAACTCAATGGGGAATTCCCACAAAACAAATAAGCAGCATTACCGCAAATACAATTGACATGCTGCGGAATAAATTTCCGCACCGCAGGTCATTTTCTGAGCGTTTTTTCCACTCAGTATTTACACAGCGTGTGGATGAAATTTGCGCAAACTCATCCACTGTGCTGCTACTGTATTCTGTTGCTTTGTTTCCGTCCGCAATTCCGGACAGAAGAAATGTAGCGATTACGCAGTGTGTGAACAAGTCTTTACAGTTTAAATATTGCAGCGCTAACATCGCACTGTGAGGAAGGAGTCTGGTATATCCATGATTTGCCGCTCCCTCCATGCAGTGAGACCGTATTTATGCACAGATAAATAAATAGCCATATTTAAAACCTGCTAGTATAATTACAAAATCACAAAGTGGAAGAAGTTGTATTTGGAATATCAATTTACGTTCAGTCAAGCATAAGAGACTTATCCTTGTAGAGTGTTTTTTACATTGATGCGTTTTTGTGAGTTTTTATGGTCCTAAAATTTGTAACCGTAATGTTTGTCAGCAAGGTTTTGCATTTACACTTTTCCAGCCTTTGCTGGCCTTTCATCCTGGCCAAAAGAAATTTGTTCACCAAACTCTAAAGGTTACCCAAACACATTTAGTTCAAGATGTACTAGTGATTTTTTTTGGCCCTGTCATAATTTGTGATTCAAAATTAATCTTATTACAACTCCAATACCGTTATAAAAACTTAAAGAGGATCTATCACTAGTTTATTAACCCCTTAGTGACTAAGCCTGTTTTGGCCTTAAGGACCAGGCCATTTTTTTCAAATCTGACATGTGTCACCTAAAGTGGTAATAACTTTGGTATGCTTTTATTTTTTCATTGCGACTCTGAGATTGTTTTCTCGTGACATATGGGACTTCTCGTCAGAACGCCCAGCTAGTAAAAGTAGTAAAAACGCCCCGATGTACGCACATAATACACGCCCACTTGGACTTTTACTTTTAAACACAACCACTTGGACTTTTGCAAGCCTCATTTGCATAAATACAAAAATGGTCATAACTTGGCCAAAAATGCTAGTTTTTTAAAAATAGAAACGTTACTGTAATCTACATTGCAGCGCCTATCTGCTGCAATAGCAGATAGGGGTTGCAAAATCTGGTGACAGAGCCTCTTTAAGTTAGTGGTAAAATTTTGTTGACCCATTCAGTGTTTATTTGTGAAAAACACAAAAATGTAGAGAAAATTTGCAAAAATTAGCATTTTTTTTATTGAAATGTATCTTTTTGTAAGACAGTTAGTAATACCACACAAAATAGCTACTATTTCACATTTCCCATATGCCTACCTTATCTTTGCATTGTTTTTTGAATGTCCTTTTATTTTTCTAATACGTTATGAGGGCTTATTCAGTAGAACGTATAATACATCCGTTCAACGCGCGTGATTTTCACACGCGTCACACGGACCTACACTACCGTTCAAAAGTTTGGGGTCACCCAGACAATTTTGTGTTTTCCATGAAAACTCACACTTATATTTATCAAATGAGTTGCAAAATGACTAGAAAATATAGTCAATACATTGACAAGGTTAGAAATAATGATTTTTATTTGAAATAATAATTTTCTCCGTCAAAGAATGCTCCATTTGCAGCAATTACAGCATTGCAGACCTTTGGCATTCTAGCTGTTAATTTGCGGAGGTAATCAGGAGAAATGTCACCCCATGCTTCCAGAAGGCCCTCCCACAAGTTGGATTGGCTTGATGGGCACATCTTGCGTACCATACGGTCAAGCTGCTCCCACAACAGCTCTATGGGGTTGAGATCTGGTGACTGCGCTGGCCACTCCATTACAGATAGAATACCAGCTGCCTGCTTCTTCCCTAAATAGTTCTTGCATAATTTGGAGGTGTGCTTTGGGTCATTGTCCTGTTGTAGGATGAAATTGGCTCCAATCAAGCGCTGTCCACAGGGTATGGCATGGCGTTGCAAAATGGAGTGATAGCCTTCCTTATTCAAAATCCCTTTTACCTTGTACAAATTTCCCACTTTACCAGCATCAAAGCAAACCCAGACCATCACATTACCTCCACCATGCTTGACAGATGGCGTCAGGCACTCTTCCAGCATCTTTTTTTAGTTGTTCTGCGTCTCACAAATGTTCTTCTGTGTGATCCAAACACCTCAAACTTCGATTCGTCTGTCCATAACACTTTTTTCCAATCTTCCTCTGTCCAATGTCTGTGTGCTTTTGCCCATATTAATCTTTTCCTTTTATTAGCCAGTCTCAGATATGGCTTTTTCTTTGCCACTCTGCCCTGAAGGCCAGCATCCTGAAATCGCCTCTTCACTGTAGACGCTGACACTGGCGTTTTGCGGGTACTATTTAATGAAGCTGCCAGTTGAGGACCTGTGAGGCGTCTATTTCTCAAATTAGAGACTCTAATGTACTTGTCTTGTTGCTCAGTTGTGCAGCGGGGCCTCCCACTTCTCTTTCTACTCTGATTAGAGCCTGTGTGTGCTGTCCTCTGAAGGGAGTAGTACACACCGTTGTAGGAAATTTTGTAGGAAATCTTCAGTTTCTTGGCAATTTATCGCATGGAATAGCCTTAATTTCTAAGAACAAGAATAGACTGTCGAGTTTCACATGAAAGCTCTCTCTTTTTCTAGGCATTTTGAGAGTTTAATCGAACCCACAAATGTAATGCTCCAGATTCTCAACTAGCTCAAAGGAAGGTCAGTTTTATAGCTCCTCTAAACAGCAAAACTGTTTACAGCGGTGCTAACATAATTGCACAAGGGTTTTCAAGTGTTTTCTAGTCATCCATTAGCCTTCTAACACAGTTAGCAAACACAATGTACCATTAGAACACTGGAGTGATGGTTGCTGGAAATGGGCCTCTATACACCTATGTAGATATTGCATTAAAAAACAGACGTTTGCAGCTAGAATAGTCATTTAGCACATTAACAATGTATAGAGTGTATTTCTGATTAATTTAATGTTATCTTCATTGAAAAAAACTGTGCTTTTCTTTCAAAAATAGGGAAATTTCGAAGTGACCCTAAACTTTTGAACGGTAGTGTATGTTAGTCAATGCGGCCGTTCAGACTGTCTGTGATTTTCACGCAGGGTATGTCCGCTGCATAAAACTCGCGACATATCCTATATTCGCGCATCACGCACCCATTGAAGTCAATGAAAACCGTGCACGGCACACGGACGCACTTCCGTGTGCCACACGTGGTGCGCGCTACACTAGTCAAAACTATGAATGAAAACAGAAAAGCACCACGTGCTTTTCTGTTTACAAACATAAAAACAGAGTGTCATAATGATGGCGGCTGCGCGAAAAGCACGCAGCCACGCATCATATGCTGCTGACACATGGAGCTTTTATGGCCCTTTTGCGTGCGCAAAACGCCACGTCTTTTGCACGCGCAAAACGCACACGCTCGTGTGAATCCGGTCTAAGGCTTAGAACTTTAGCAGCAATTTCTCACATTTTCAAGAAAATTTCAAAAGCCTTATTTTAGGGACCGGTTCCGTTCTGAACTGGGTTTAACGGCCTTATATATTATAAACCCCTATAAATCCCCCCTCAAAGTATTCAAAATAGCATTTAGAAAGTTTCTTAACCCTTTAGGAGTTTCACAAGAATTAAAGCAAAGTAAAGGTGATATTTACAAAAGTCATTTTTTTTGCAAAAAATCTGTTTTAAACCATTTTTTTTCTGTAATACATAATATTTTACCAGAGAATTGCAACTCAATATTTATTGCCCAGATTCTGCAGTTTTTATCAATATCCCACATGTGGCCCTAGTGTGCTACTGGATTGAAACACAGGCCTCAGGAGCAAAGGAGTAACTAGAGGATTTGGGGGCCTCCTTTCTATTAGTATATATTTTAGGCACCATGTTAGGTTTGAAGAGGTCTTGTGGGGCCAAAACAAAGGAAACACCCCAAAAAAGACACAATTTGGCAAGCTATACCCCTCAAGGAATTTATCAAGGGGTATATCGAGCTTTTTGACCCCACGGTTTTTTGCTGAATTTAGTGAAATTAGGCTGTGAAAATGAAAATCGACGTCTTTTCTAATAAAATGTCGTTTTAGCTCAGATTTTTCTATTTTCACAATAGATAAAGGAGCAAAAGAACCCCAAGATTTGTAAAGCGAGCTCTTCTGAGTACGGCAATACCCCATATGTGGTAATAAACTGCTGTTTGTATCAACGGCAGAGCTCAGAACGGAAGGAGCACCATTTGGCTTTTGGAGCTCAAATTTTGCTTGATTGTTTTTCGGGTGCCATGTTTCATTTGCAAAGCCCATGAGAGGCCAAAACAGTGGAAACCTTCCAAAAGTGACCCCATTTTGGAAACTACCCCCTCAAGGAATCTATCTAGGGGTATAGTGAGCATTCAAACCCCACAGGTCTTTTGTATAATTTATTGGAATTAGGCTGTGAAAATGAAAATCTACATGTTCCACTAAATTGTGGAATGTCTTAATTTTCACAAGAGATACTGGAGAAAACGCACTCTAAAATTTCTAAAACAATTTCTCCCGATTACGGCAATACCCCACATGTGGTCATAAACTGCTTTTTGGACACACGGCAGGGCTCAGAATTGCAGGAGAGCTATTTGGCAAGCAGATTTTGCTGGATTGGTTTTTGGCCACCATGTCGCATATGCAAAGCCCCTGAGGTACCAGAGTATAGTGGAAGCCCCAAGAAGTGACCCCATTTTGGAAACTACACCCCTCAAGGCATTTATCATTTGCCTGGACAAGACAGGGCTCAGAAGTGAAGCGCACCATGCGCATTTGATTTTCACAGCATTGGCCCACATTTGCAGGGTTCGGAGGTCAAATAGTAAAACAAACCCCAAGTAGTTACCCCTATATTGGAAACTACACCCCTTAGGGCATTTTAAAGGGTGTAGTGAGCATTTTGACCACACAGGTGATTCTACATTACAAATTAGCGCCCAGCGGATAGTGCAAAGTGAAAATTGCACTGATATGCCAATTTAGTGAACAATATTTCGTGCCCAGTTTTTGCCACTGAAGACAAATATCTCATAAACTGTTAAGTCAGTTCTCCCGGGTATAAAATGTGATATATGTGGACGTAAACTGCTGTTTGGGCACGCTGTAGGGTTCAGAAGGGAGGGAGCGCATATTTAGCTTGGTAGTTGTTCTGTTTGGGATTTCACTGGTATTTCAGTTTACAATGTGGGGGCAGGTGTAAGCTGGGCAGAGTACATCAGGGCATAATAAGAGGGTATAATAATGGGGTAAATAAATAATTCATAGATGTGCGGCCAGTGTCGCGCTGATAAATGGTGTCCAATCTCATCCGCTTTTGGAACGCTCTTCACATTTTTCGTTGCCATGTTCTGAGAGCCAGGACTTTTTTTCTCAACCGGAGCTGTGTGAGGACTTATTTGTTGCGGGATAATCTATAGTCTTCATTGGTACCATTTTGGGGTACACGCAATTTTTTTATCACTTTTTATTCCACTTTATTGACCAAAAACCATAAATTCTGACAATGTTTTTTTTTTTTTTACAGTGTTCACACTGGGGTAATAAAATACATTTGACATTATTCTGCGGATTAATACGATTACGGCGATACCATATGTATATCGTTTTTTTAAAAAATAATTAATTTTTTGTGTCACCATATTCTGAGAGCCATAACTTTTTAATTTTTTCGTTGAGAAGGCTGTGTAAGGACTAGTTTTTTTGCAGAACGGGTTGTAGTTTTTATTGGTACTATTTTGGGGTACGTGCGACTTTTTGATCACTTTTTATTTTATACTTTAGAAGGAATCGTGACCAAAAAAATAGAGACACTGGCATTGTTTTTTTTGTTTTGTTTCTGCGTTATTCACTGTGCGGGAAAAATAACATTATAGTTTGGGTTGTTCCGGACGCAGTGATACCAAATATGTGTACTTTTTTTACCGTTTTAATTTTTTTCCTATAATAAAAGACTTATCGGAAAAAAGGCAGTTTTTAGTTTTTTAACTTAGAACTTTAATTTTTACACTTTTGTTGAACATTTTTATAACTTTTTTTTTGTCCCACTAGCAGGGGCGTAACTAGGAAAGACTGGGCCCCATAGCAAACTTTTGACTGGGGCCCCCCTTCCCTGGGTGTCACACAACCCCCCCTTGTAGATAGTGCCTTTTTTACAGCCCCCCCTGTAGATAACGCCATACAGCCCCCTTTGTAGATAGCGCCATACAGCCCCCTCTGTAGAGAATGCCATACAGCCCCCACTGTAGATAACGCCATACAGACCCCCTGTAGATAGCGTCATACAGAGTCCCCCCTGTAGATAACGCCATACAGCCCCCTTTGTAGATATCTACAGAGGGGGCTGTATGGCGTTATCTACAAAGGGGGCTGTATGGCGTTCTCTACAGGGGGGCTGCATGGCGTTCTCTACAGGGGGGCTGTATAGCGTTATCTACAGAGGGGGCTGTATGGCGTTACCTACAGAGGGGGCTGTATGGCGTTACCTACAGAGGGGGCTCTATGGCGTTACCTACAAAGGGGGCTCTATGGCGTTATCTACAGGGGGGCTGTATGGCGTTATCTACAGAGGGGGCTGTATGCCGTTACCTATAGGGGGGCTGTATGGCGTTACCAACAGGGGGGCTGTATGGCGTTACCTACAGGGGGGCTGTATGGCGCTACCTACAGGGGGGCTGTATGGCGTTACCTACAGGGGGGGCTGTATGGCGTTACCTACAGGGGGGCTGTATGGCGTTACCTACAGGGGGGGCTGTATGGCGTTACCTACAGGGGGGGCTGTATGGCGTTATCTACAGAGGGGGCTGTATGGCGTTATCTACAGAGGGGGCTGTATGGCGTTATCTACAGAGGGGGCTGTATGGCGCTAACGCCATACAGCCCCCACTGTAGGTAACGCCATACAGCCCCCAATGTAGAGAATGCCATGCAGCCCCCACTGTAGAGAACGCCATACAGCCCCCACTGTAGGTAACGCCATACAGCTCCCCTGTAGGTAACGCCATACAGCCCCCCCTGTAGGTAACGCTATACATCCTCCCCGTAGGTAACGCCATAAAGCCCCCCTGTAGGTAACACCATACAGCCCCCCCTGTAGGTAACGCTATACAGCCCCCTTGTAGGTAACGCCATATAGCCCCAACCCCAAAAAAAATTCGACCTACAGTGTGTCCTACAAAAGACATGTATCCCCTATCCATAGGATAGGGGATACATGTGTGATCGCTGGCAGCGATAGGGAGAAAGGGGGACTGAAAGTCCCCCGAAGTTCTCCATGACTAACCTCTGACTTCCGGCGTCTGCGCAGCTCAATAAAAATGAAAGGACCGGCGCTCCATTCATTTCTACGGAGCTGCCGACACAGACTCCTGGAAGTCTGAGGTTTGTGATGGAGAACTTCAGGGGACTCTCAGTCCCCCGTTCTCCCTATCAATGCCAGTGATCACACATGTATAACCTATCCTGTGGATAGGGGATACATGTCTTTTGTTTAATGGCAGAGCGGGGAGATACCTCCCTGCTCTGCCGTAGTGTTCAGTGGCGTCGCGCTGTAGCAGCCATAGCTGCTGCTAGTGGAGCCTCCGGCCAAGGTGGGGGCCCATGCCGGCGGGCGACACGTGCCCCCTCATGACGTGGGCCCCGTAGCAGCCGCTATGGCTGCTACGGCGGTAGTTATGCCACTGCCCACTGGGGTTCTTGAAGGCCTGCACCTCTCATCTTTATTCTAATACATTGCACTATCCACATAATGCAATGCATTAGAGCTGACCTATTCACTGACAGCAAGCCTATTAAGCTCCGTCTACAAACAGGGCCTAATAGGCTTTCTACGTGGCAGACCAGGAGGCCACTGCTGGCCTCCAGTTGCCATAGCAACAATCTCCTGTACCACTAAGATGCCGCAATCGCTTTTGATTGCGGCATCTAAGGGGTTAAAGGCAGGGAGCGGAGCTAGCTCCATTCCCTCCCGTTACAGCAGGATGTCAGCTGTAACATACAGCTGACACCCTTTGGCTGATGGTGCTGGCTCAGCTTCTGAGCCCACCGCCATATTTCATCTGCGGCCGGAAGCCTATTAAGCTCTGCCTCTGGGCGGGGCCTAACAGGCTACCATACTTGACAGACAGGAGGCCATTGTTAGGCCTCCTATTGCCAACAGCCGATCGGCTAGCATGGCTACCCGGCTCTTTTAGCCGGGTAACCATGCTGCAATGCTGTGATTGGTCAGTCACTACTGACTGACCAATCACTGCGATCGCAGGCGGCGCCACGCCGGGATTGTTCCCCCCGATGAGTCCCAGTGACTATCAGCTGTCTGTGACAGTCAATGTCACTGTTCTGTCACCATGACTTTTGAAATGCACCTTGACGTAACTGTACTTCATGGTGCCTTAATGCAGGGCAAACCATGGCGTACAGTTGCGTCATGGTGCGTTAATGGGTTAATTCCCTATCCCCTAACTTATCTAATAGGCACTATGATGCTGATAACTACAGTGTAATTTTTTTTCAATAACGTTTATTATTTGCAAAGTTATGTGCTTTTTTCTAAATATGCTAATTTGGCTATACTTGCCAAATGGAAGGTAACACTTTCTTTTCTCTCTGTAATATTTTCTGTATGACGCTGTCCAATCAGCATTATTTAGTTCTTCTCCTCCCAGCCCAGCAACATAGCGTGATCTCAGGATTGAAGCTGAGATCACGCTGGGCCGGGAAGAGGAGAACTGTATGAGGCTGATTGGACAGTGTCATACAGAAAACATCCAATCAGCGTCATACAGTTCTCCTCTTCCCAGCCCAGTATGATCTCTGCTTCAATCGCGAGATCACGCTGTGTTGCTAGGCTGGGAAGAGCAGAACTGTTTGAAGCTGATTGGACAGCGTCATACAGAAAATATTACACTGCCCAGAGACAAAAGAGTTACCTCCCATTTGGCAAGTATAGCCAAATTAGCAAATTTAGAAAAAAAGCTCATAACTTCACAAATAATAAACGTTTTGAAACACAATTTACACTGTAGTTATCAGAATCATAGCACCTATTAGATAAGTTAGGAAATAGGGAATTAATAAAGTAGTGACAGATCCTCTTTAAGAACTTTATACAGTATATAGTGCTGTCATTACATTCTACCTAGATCCAGTTATTTGAATGGCCTCTTGAATTCTACTCTGCATGACTTTATATTTGGCCATTAAAACCAGCAGTTTATAACACACAATAGAACACCACATATGATAACATGGCTTTGAATGTTGCTGTGTCTGGAAGAGCTTGGGAAGCAGATAAAGATGTAAATAATTTGTATTCTGTCCTGGTGATGTCTTGTTCAGTGGAAGAATACTTTCCTTCTTACTGATCCATAAGGATATAATGTGTAGTTCTATAGTAGTGACTGCTATGGAAAAAACAGCAGTCATAAATCAGTGACTGTATGAATGAATTATAGGTAAGTAATACAAAATAACAATAGCAGCGATAATGCTGCTGTGTGTCTGATGAGCAATGTCCTTCATTTATACGAGAGGATTTTATGTGATACATTTAGCAATTAAATCTAGTAAACATTTCTATCTAATGGATACTTTGTTGTTATGGTAACCATTCACATAAAGCTACTGTAGCTACATGTTATGTGCATCTCTTAAGTGAAGGCTCACAAATAATACTCTATATCTAAACACTGGGTCACATAAAGAGGTCAGAGCTGCACGAGAGGCACATATATTTATATGATGCTAGTAATATGAGTGAAAAGAAAAAAAATTGCTTCCTGTATACCACACACTTTATTTTCACCTTTGCTTTACTGTCAATACCAATAAATCAAATGAAGTAATGTAGGAGCCAGATCAAGTTTGCACACATAAATTTATTTCCATGATAACGATAAACAGGTAGTTTAACACTTGTGTTACCAACATAATGTGTTATAATAACATGTGTACCTATATCCACAGTAATGGCCAGTTTTAGATAAAGTGTGGCCCTGGACAAAGTTAAAAGTGGGGCCCCAAATGCTGAATTATTGTATCAATAATGCAGTCAATTCAGAAGACAATGTGCAGAGAATAGCATTGCTGTTGTCTAGCGCCTCCACGAGTGTTGCAAGCCCCAAAGCATATGTCCCCCTCTCACACAAAAAAATTATTTATATACATATACAGTTATTAAATCATACAACTATACCAGATGAAAATTGGATGCAGATACAATTGAATGTGGCTGTCGCTAGCAATGCGACCGGGCATGAGGGGCCCATGCCGCCTAGCCCATAAATGTTATCTGCTGGGTGGCGCATGCCCTCTCATGCTTCGGGCCGCGTAGCAGCTGCTATGGCTGCTATAGTGGGCAGGGGGCCCTAAGCGGATGGGGGCCCTGTTTTCCCCCCTAACGCCAGCCCTGTTCACAGTATTACTGAATATGAAGTAAAAGAAGAATTGTGACAATCGTTTGCAACATTCTTTTTCTTTGGCTGTTCCAATTAGTCACAATTGCTAGTTAACAGTAAGGACAAGTACATTAATGTTGTACTTGACTATTTAGTTATACAAATCGAATTGTGACCAAAAAAAGTTAATACAGTTCAAAATGATCTTATATTTTAGATTTTTCAAAGTTGCCTTGATATCACATTGACACATTCATGGCATTCTCTCGACCAACTTTGAAAAGTAGTCACCAGGTATGCTTTCCAACTTGAAGAAGTTCCTATGTATGTTGAGCACTTGTTGGGTGTTTTTCCTGGACTCGCCAGTCTAACTTTTTCCAAACCAAGTCTATTAAGTTCAGTTCAGGGGAATGTGACTCTGACACAGCACAAATGGTGGCCCGCAAACCAGATTGAATAAACCGCAAACCAGATTGAATAAACCGCAAACCAGATTGAATAAACCGCAAACCAGATTGAATGGCTAATTACTACAGAATGCCATGCTAGTTAGGTGTGCCTTTAATTCTGTACAAATCGCCAACATTGTCACCAGCAAAGCACCATCTTGCCCCCTCCCCATCTTCATGGTGGGAAAATCACATCCAGACATTCTGTTCACCTTCTCGGAATCTAACAAAATCATGACGTAAGAGAAAAAAAAATCTCAAATTTGGACCCATCAGAATGCAGTCAAATAATTTTGTATCAAAAAAGACAAAAGTATAGTAGGTATGATACCTTTATTGGCTAACCATAAAAGTTCTATATGTGGCTTTCAGAGCACACAGGCCCCTTCTTCAGGCGTTTACAAATGAATGTCTTAGAAAAAAGCACAACATTTAGATGTTACACAAAGACAATTAGTACATGAAGTGATACATCATTAAGATAAGCCGGGGCAATAAAACAGACATTATAGGGGTGATGACTTAGGAGTTAAGGCATCTGGAGTCAGTCTGATGGGGGACGTGACGTGTGTCCATGTAGTGGCTCATATATTCTGGTGTTAGATTGAGGCCTTGTGTCAATGACTGGAATTTGATCATCATCTTGAATTCCCAAATTTTTCTCTCTCTGTTGTTTTTAAAATGACCCTTCAGAATTAGTACCTTTAAATCTGCTAAACTGTGATCAGGTCCAGAGAAGTGTTTTCCCACGGGTGTATCCACCTCCTGTTTTATTGTATGTTTGTAAAGAAGCATCCTGATTCATCAGAATAAGGGCTTATTCAGACGAACGTGATATACGTCCGTGCAATGCGCGTGATTTCCACGCGCCTCGCACGGACCTATATTAGTCTATGGGGCTGTGCAGACAGTCCGTGATTTTTACGCAGCGTGAGTCTGCTGCGTAAAACTCACGACATGTCCGTTCTTTGTGGGTATTTCGCGCATCACGCACCCATTGAAGTCAATGGGTGTGTGAAAATCACGAGCACCACACGGAAGCACTTCCGTGGGATGCACGTAATTCGCGCAACAGCAGTCAAAAGTATGAATGAAAACAGAAAAGCACCACGTGCTTTTCTGTTTACAAACATCCAAACAGAGTGTCATAATGATGGTGGCTGCATGAAAAGCACGCAGCCATGCATCATATGGTGATGACACACGGAGCTGTTAAGTGCCTTTTGCGCACGCAAAACGCCGCGTTTTTTGCGTGCGCAAAACGAACATGCTCGTGTGAATCCGGTCTAAAGGACAGATTTCCACTTTTCTGATGTCTGCTGACTGCGTTCCTTGACCCAAGCAAGTATCTTCCTCCTATTTGTCTCCCTCAGTAGTTGTTTTCTTGCAGCAATTTTAGCATGGAGGACTGATTCATGAAGTCTCCTCTGAAATGTTGAGATTTGTCTGCTGCTTGAACTCATTGATGCATTCAATTGGATTCTAATCTGAGGGGCTATTAACTTTTATTAATGATTTCTGACACTGGTGACCCTTTTATATTTGTCCTGTGTACTAGAGGTAACACTTGGTCTGCATTTCCTGTGGCAATTAGAACCTGTATCGTTATAGTGCTTAAATGGTCACTAACTTTTCAAGAAACTTATGCTAATCTATTAGTCTAAGTCTTAACCCCTCAGCGGAAAGCAGACGGAAACCTAAGCTTCCGTTTCCCTCACCATTGATATCCATGGTGACGGAAACCTAGCTAATGGTTTCCGCCTGTCACCATTGTAACAGGGTTCCGTTGTTCATGACGGAACCAATAGCGCAGTCGACTTCATAAAAAAAATGCCCCATAAAAAATTTATAATGCTCCCCACAGTATAATGCCCTATATAGTGCCCCCACACAGTAGAATGCTCATTAGTGCCCCCCATACAGTATAATAATAATATTTAATAATATAATATATTATAACCCATTCAAGGACACAGTATTTTGTCCTCTAATTGTGCCCACACAGTATTATGCCCCCTAAGTGCCACACACAGTATATTGACCCCTGTAGTACCCCTACACAGTATAATGTCTGCTTAGTGGCCCCCACACAGTATAATGCCCCCTGCCCTGGCTGCCACACACAGCCCCCTTTTAGATAGTGCCCCCCTGTAGATTGTGCCATACAGCCTCCCTGTAGACAGTGCCATAATCCCCCACCTCCTCCTTGAAGATCGTGCCATACAGCCCCCCACCTCCCCCTTGTAGTGCCCCCAAACGGAAACATATTGTATTCACCTAGGCCCCGTTCCCATGACGAACTGAGCTGCTCCATGACGGGATCCTTGCGTAGGCGAGCGTGATCCTGTAGCCTAGTACGGAGTTTCCCAACCTTTTCGGGCTTGAGGCAGCACTGGAAAAGTAAAATTTCCTCAGGGCACCCCGACCAAAAATTATTTCGAGAAAGACAGAAAACAGCTAAAAACAAGCACTACACTCGTAGGGTATGTTCACACAGCGTTCTTTGTAAGGCGAAAAAAAATGTGCCTTAAAATTCCTTCAGGAAAATCATGGAGAAAAACATTTTGTATTTTGCTAGAGTACTGTGACTTGGCAGTAGGTTTGTTAATAACAACAATATCTTGGAATCGCCTAGTTACGCCTCATGCACACGACTGTAAAAATTTTCCGTAATTGCGGACCATAATACGGTCTGCAATTACGGACCCATTCAGTTCCATTGGCCGCAGACACCTTTCCGTATCGCTACGGATAAGTGTCCGTACTGTAGAACTGTACCGCAAAAGATAGAACATGTCCAATCTTTTGCTTTTTACGGGCCGTGCTCCCATACTTTGTATGGGAGCACGGGCCGAAAATCCGGACGACTGTCCGCGGCGGGCGGCTGTGCCCGCAATTGCGGCCCGTGATTACGGGCATGGCCGTGTGCATGAGGCCTTATAGGTCAGAGTTCAAACCAACTGAAAATTTGTAGCTGGACTACATAGCTGCTCACTCCTGGTACTTTACAAGTTTAACAAAGACGAATGGGGAAAAACGATAAACTACACATTGGCAAGTTAATAGAGATTTATCCACAAGGCTGAAAATGCTGTAAAAGGTTATTCTACTAAATAATGACTAGAAAGGAATCATTCATTGGTGTCACACTTGCTCGCTCAGAAATATGTATTATATAGTTTTCACGAGGCACTGCATGAAGATCCGCAAACCCAACTTAAGGCCCATTGGGGTATGGGTGTATCGATCATGATTCAGTCAGTAGAACATAATGTGGGTAGACTCTGGGTGGCCACATTTTTACTTAGGTTTAGTATGGGGCATAGGGAATTGGACAGCAGCATGGGATGCGGAAGCGCTATAGTAAACAGCTGCATTTTTTGCTCTGTTAAGACATGAGCTTCGCTGAGCTCCTGCAGACTACAGGTACTTAGACTCGTAGCCTGCTCGCTATACATACAAGTGAATTGTCTACACCAGCAATCCCCACCATGTGGCTCTCCAGCTGTTGAAAACTACAACTCTGAGCGATTTGAAGAGCCACAGGTTAGGGACCACTGGTCTAAACAAACTGCGCATAAACACATACAGTGAAGGAAATAAGTATTTGATCCCTTGCTGATTTTGTAAGTTTGCCCACTGTCAAAGACATGAACAGTCTAGAATTTTTAGGCTAAGTTAATTTTACCAGTGAGAGATAGATTATACAAAAAAAAACAACTGAAAATCACATTGTCAAAATTATATATATTTATTTGCATTGTGCACAGAGAAATAAGTATTTGATCCCCTACCAACCATTAAGAGTTCAGCCTCCTCCAGACCAGTTACACGCTCCAAATCAACTTGGTGCCTGCATTAAAGACAGCTGTCTTAAATGGTCACCTGTATAAAAGACTCCTGTCCACAGACTCAATTAATCAGTCTGACTCTAACCTCTACAACATGGGCAAGACCAAAGAGCTTTCTAAGGATGTCAGGGACAAGATCATAGACCTGCACGAGGCTGGAATGGGCTACAAAACCATAAGTAAGACGCTGGGTGAGAAGGAGACAACTGTTGGTGCAATAGTAAGCAAATGGAAGACATACAAAATGACTGTCAATCGACATCGATCTGGGGCTCCATGCAAAATCTCACCTCGTGGGGTATCCTTGATCCTGAGGAAGATGAGAGCTCAGCCGAAAACTACACGGGGGAAACTTGTTAATGATCTCAAGGCAGCTGGGACCACAGTCACCAAGAAAACCATTGGTAACACATTATGACGTAAAAGATTAAAATCCTGCAGTGCCCGCAAGGTCCCCCTGCTCAAGAAGGCACATGTACAGACCCGTCTGAAGTTTGCAAATGAACATCTGGATGATTCTGAGAGTGATTGGGAGAAGGTGCTGTGGTCAGATGAGACTAAAATTGAGCTCTTTGGCATTAACTCAACTCACCGTGTTTGGAGGAAGAGAGATGCTGCCTATGACCCAAAGAACACTGTCCCCACTGTCAAGCATGGAGGTGGAAACATTATGTTTTGGGGGTGTTTCTCTGCTAAGGGCACAGGACTACCGCATCAATGGGAGAATGGATGGAGCCATGTGCCGTCAAATCCTGAGTGACAACCTCCTTCCCTCCACCAGGACATTAAAAATGGCTCGTGGCTGGGTCTTCCAGCACGACAATGACCCGAAACATACAGCCAAGGCAACAAAGGAGTGGCTCAAAAAGAAGCACATTAAGGTAATGGAGTGGCCTAGCCAGTCTCCAGACCTTAATCCCATCGAAAACTTATGGAGGGAGCTGAAGATCCGAGTTGCCAAGCGACAGTCTCGAAATCTTAATGATTTACAGATAATCTGCAAGGAGGAGTGGGCAAAAAATTCCATCTAACATGTGTGCAAACCTCATCATCAACTACAAAAAAAGTCTGACTGCTGTGCTTGCCAACAAGGTTTTTGCCACCAAGTATTAAGTCTTGTTTGCCAAAGGGATCAAATACTTATTTCTCTGTGCACAACGCAAATAAATATATATAATTTTGACAATGTGATTTTCTGTCTTTTTTTTCAAATATAATCTATCTCTCACTGTTAAAATTAACCTAGCCTAAAAATTCTAGACTGTTCATGTCTTTGACAGTGGGCAAACTTACAAAATCAGCAAGGGATCAAATACTTATTTCCTTCACTGTTCATACTGGACTTTAGTTATGCCCCTGTAATGAATAGTTATAATAGTAACCATTGTAGAGGTTTGTTTTCCCTTTGTTTTTCAATAGTCTTTTCCAGTAATTGAGTGAACGAAAAATTAATAAAAATCATTGTGTTTCAATGTTGTTATCGTAAAACATAATAGGGGTGAATACTTTTGTATAACCACTGTATAAATAAGACTTTTCACTTGTTTCTATCTCTTTGATCGAGCAGCTTCTTGCTATAGCAGTTCATTTTTCTTAAAACACCAGCTTGTCAGAAGTGCAGTAGAGGAGAAGACCAAGGGTCAGCTAGAATTACTACTGCCTGCCAGCTAGCTACGGTACCTAGCAGACCCCAACAGAATAGCAGTTTTGCTTTTCTATCTATTTATATTTTTCACATAATAAATGAATTTTTAACACTGCCTAAATCACAGAGTGTGTGGACTTTAGATCTGACCTGGCTGTACACTGACTATGGGACACTACAAACATAAATTGATTTGCAGAATTACAAGCCCTTTAAACTCAGTACTCACAGTATCTTGTGGAAATACCCTGACTGTTTCATCGGGTTTCCTTGATGGATTTCCTCCAGTTACTTGGGTATCCTGTAGTTTGCTGCAGCAACAAAAGGTATAATATCTTCTCATCAGCAAAGATCGCACCAATAAATCCCAAAACTAGCTGACTGGTCCATACTACTCATTAATATACAAACTGGCGTATAAAAATGCTAAGAATTTCAGCACCACTTTTAATATTCTTTATACATGTTGATACTTTTCCTATCATTATTTATTATGTGATCCAGTACATCAATATTTTCTAAGTTGAATAGGTATAAATAGGGTTAAATATCAGAACAATGATGTGTTGTTCTGTTGCCCACTTGGTAACGTCATGCTGAGCATCTTTAAGTGGAAATATATGTAAGGGTAACACTGGCATTGATTAGAGTCACTCCCTGGTTTCTCCCTTTATTGTTCCGTATAGCTAAGGTTGCCAAGGTTGCCAGGCAACGACATGAGTGGAGATTGTAGTGAAAGTCAAAAGAAATCCGCACTAACAATAAAGAAGAAAACCGTGGAACGAATCAGCATTTTACCACTGTTATCTTCTTATGCGGTTTTTAAACTTTTGTCTCTTAGAAGGAGGTTTTTTTTTTTATTATCTATTATAGACATTCTTTTATACTGCTATAGTTTATTATGCTACAGGTAGAAAATAGTGGTACCAGTACATGCCGTTTTAATACTTAATACTTTAATATTAGTCAACATTTAGAAGACAATTTAACTAGTTCTTTGCAGGCACACATAAGTAAGAATGAGAAACATCGATTTTACTTTCCCAAAAAGTTCCCTGAGGCTCTTTTACATGACCTCAGCAGTCACGTTCTGTACTTACTTGTATCACCGCTGATGCCAGTGATATGCTGCAGCTTCATCTCTCCTGGATATTAAACAAGGACCGTCAGGGGACCACTGGAGCATCAGCATTGGAGCAGCAGGGGATTTAACAGGTGACTACTGTGTTTTTTTAAATTAATTTTATAACATTTGCTGCTGCTATTTTTATTTTTTTCATTCTCGGACAGCAATTTTAATTTCCGGTCAGGCCAATATTGATTGCTAGTTACTAGAAATAAAGGCATTATCCAAAAAAGACTGCTGAACACACAGTCTCAAAAGTAAGCAGAGATGAGCAGTAAGGATAGATTCATAACTGCATCGGTTCTTTCCATTGTTCTGCTCCATCAGAGGAGCAGAACAAGGGAAAACCAGAAGCGACGTTTCCAACGCACCATGGAAACCACCGGCAGCCAACGGAGCCCATTGACTTTAATGGGTTCTGTTGACTTTCTGTTGGGTTCGTTCATCGGCTGATCTGTATTTTTTATGCAGAATTTAAAATAATCTTTGTCGGCAGAACATCTCCCTGTGTAATTAGGGAGATGCGCTGCTGACATGATGAAAATGTATAGGGATGAGCAATCGTAGTAACGTAGTAATCATTGCTTCATGTGATAGGAGCAAACAAGCGCCGATTAACGAGGTGTCTTGTTGATCGGCGCTTGTTTACATGGTCCATGTCAGGCCATGTAGAAGTACACCTAATTATTGTTAACAATCCTAAAATCGCCCTGATCTAAACTCTATGAAAATCTTTGTGTCTTTGGCCACATAGATTTGTAAGAAATGTGTGTAATGGCCGCGTCCTCGGCCGCAGCTTCCCACCGACACTTAGGTATGTGCACACACAAACTCAAATACGTCTAAGGGAAAACAGATCCTGATTTTCAGATGTTTTTTAGGCCACTAGCGATTTTCGCTGCGTTTTTTGCAGCGTTTTTATGGCCGTTTTTGGAGCTGTTTTTCTATAGAGTCTATGAAAAATGACTCCAAAAACGGCTGAAGAAGTTACATGCACTTCCTTTTTGCTGCCGTTTTTTTACGCGGCCATTTTGAAAAACGGGCGCAAAAAAACGGTCCGTCAGGACAGAACGCCGTTTTTTCCCATTGAAATCAATGGGCAGATGTTTGGAGGCGTTCTGCTTCCGATTTTTCAGCCGTTTTTCGGGAAGTTTACAGCTAGAAAAACGTTTGAAAACACTCCGTGTGAACATACCTTTACACTTCTAGTTCTTGGACAACACCACACCTCTGCCCTGGTCCATGCTGCCTGCTGTCTTCCTCACCGCAGCTGTCCTTCAGTTCCTCTGCTGGACGCTAGAGCACACGCCGTAGTTTGGATCATGTATCTATCTGCTACTATTTTACCTCGCCTGTCCACATTGGCGGTTGCCAACAGAGACTATTTTTGGGGGTAGCAACCTGGGGATTCTAGCAGCCAAGTCCACATCTCTGTACGGAAGTTAAAGGGTGAACACCTAGCTTTACCTTAGACTCTGTCCCCCAGTTTAGCCCTATGCCAAATCCGTTATCAAGACAGTGGCTCTACACCATCCTCTGTTGACCCCATATAAATCATTAACTTCCGCAGGCCCTGTAACAATGTGTTAACCAAGTCAATGAAAATGTAGACTTTATCAATTTACATTTTTATTCCTATGGTCAACTTTCATCACAAATCAAATGTAAAATTTGTAAACTAACTTATTGTATTAATCAGTAAATCTATGTGTCATGTATTAGAATCAGTGGCGTAACTACCGCGGTAGCAGCCATAGCGGCTGCTACGGGGCCCGCGGCTTGAGGGGGCCCGTGCCACCAGCCGACACGCCCCCCCCATATGCTCGGTGGCGCCGCTAGCAGCCGAGTATGGGCTGGGCGACACAGGCCCTCTCATGCCTGTAGGCGTCGCTAGCACCGGAGGGGGCCCCGATGCTAGCGACAGCCAAATACATGCCTTAGGCCCCATGCACACGACCGTGTTCGGTCCGTGATATACGGTCCGCATGTCGGCTGCATGTCCCGGACCGAACACAGTGCAGGGAGTCGGGCTCCTAGCATCACACTTATCTATGACGATAGGGGTCACTGCCTGTCCGCGGAACTACTGTCCCGTACTGTAATCATGTTTTAGTGTGTGACAGTAGTTACGTGGATAGGCAGTGACACCTAGCGTCATAGATAAGTATGATGCTAGGAGCCCGGCTCCCTGTACTTTGTACGGTCCGGGACAAGCGGCCGACATGCGGACCGTATATCACGGACCGAACACGGTCGTGTGCATCAGGCCTTAGCGCTGAATGGCCGGGCATGTTCCAACCATTCAGTGCCTTACAATGACGCTGATTGGCGGGACAAAATGTCTTGGCCCGACAATCAGCGCCTTTCAACGATGCTAGTGGCGCGATGACGTCATCACGCCGTTTCCGTGCTTGAAAGGTGCTGATTGACGGGGCAAGTCATTCTGCCCCGCCAATCAGCGTCATTGAACGATGCGTCGTTCAGCTCCAGCAGACCTGCTCAGAAGAGAGCAGGTCTGCATTGCCTTCGGACTGCGCAGGAACGGGATCATTTGAGTATGTAAAGTTTTTTCTAATAAAACTGTGACTGCCATTATCTATAGTGGGAGCTCTATCTACAGGGGGGTCGTCTATATGTGGGCTACTATATAAAGCGGAGGGTCTATATGTGGGGCACTATCTACAGGGGTGGTCTATATGTGGAGATGTGGGGCACTATCTACAGGGGGGGTCTATATGTGGGGATGTGGGCCACTATACACAGTGTTCCAAATTATTATGCACATTGGATTTAAGTATCATAAACATTTAATTATTCGTTTTTCACTTAAACTCATGGATGGTATTGTGTCTTAGGGCTCTTTGGATCATTGTAATCAATCTCAGACACCTGTGATAATTAGTTTGCCAGGTGTGCCCAATTAAAGGAAAACTACTTAAGAAGGACGTTCCACATTATTAAGCAGGCCACAGGTTTCAAGTAATATGGGAAAGAAAAAGGATCTCTCTGCTGCTGAAAAGCGTGAAATAGTGCAATACCTTGGACAAGGTATGAAAACATTGGATATTTCAAGAAAACGTAAACGTGATCATCGTACTGTGAAAAGATTTGTGGCTGATTCAGAGCACAGACGGGTTCGTTCAGATAAAAGCATAATGAGGAAGGTTTCTGCCAGACAAATTGATAGGATTAGGAGAGCAGCTGCTAAAATGCCATTGCAAAGCAGCAAATAGGTATTTGAAGCCGCTGGTGCCTCTGGAGTCCTGCGAACCTCAACGTGTAGGATCCTCCTGAGGTTTGCAAGTGTGCATAAAGCTATTATTCAGCCACCCCTAAACAATGCTCACAAACAGAAACGGTTGCAGTGGGCTCAGAAATACATGAAGACTAATTTTCAAACCGTGTTGTTTATTGATGAGTGCCATGCCACCCTGGATGGTCCAGATGGATGGAGTAGTGGATGGTTGGTGAATGGCTACCATGTCCCAACAAGGCTGCGACGTCAGCAAGGAGGTGGCGGAGTCATGT
Source organism: Rhinoderma darwinii (assembly GCF_050947455.1). Classification (NCBI taxonomy): domain Eukaryota; kingdom Metazoa; phylum Chordata; class Amphibia; order Anura; family Rhinodermatidae; genus Rhinoderma; species Rhinoderma darwinii. The sequence continues at coordinate 163,884,583 of NC_134689.1, forward strand.
TTTGGGCGGGAATCATGGTGAGAGAGCTGGTAGGCCCCTTTAGGGTCCCTGACGGTGTGAAAATGACCTCTGCAAAGTACGTAGAGTTCATGATTGACCACTTTCTTCCGTGGTACAAAAAGAAGAACTGTGCCTTCCGTAGCAAAATTATCTTCATGCATGACAATGCACCATCTCATGCTGCAAAGAATACCTCTGTGTCTGAGGGTGGGAGGCAGTTCACATCAAAACAGAAGCTCTGGGAGGTTATTCTGACACCCTGCATAGATATTCAAGCAGAAACTGTCCAAATACTCACAAATTCAATGGATGCAAGAATTGTGAAGGTGATATCAAAGAAGGGGTTCTATGTTAACATGTAACTTGGCCTGCTAAGTTTTTTTTATTGAAAGAGCTTTTGATTTCTGTAAATATGACCTCCTGATGCTGCAAATTCAACAATTTACCATTTTAGTTCTCTTTACAACCTTTAAAATGTTTTGATCTCTGTTGTGCATAATAATTTGAAACAGTGCATTTTGAGTTTTTTACTTCTAAAAAAAAATCTGTTATCATTAGGAGATTTGTTCAATAAAATTTGCATTATACTCCAACGGTTGATGGCTTGAAGATTATACTGACTGTCATTTGCATCGACTATTTAGGAAAATCAGCGAAAAATAACATTTGCATAATAATTTAGAACGCGGTGTATACAGGGGGGTCTATATGTGGGCCACTATACACAGGGGTGGTCTATATGTGGGTCACTATATACAGGGGGGACTATATGTGGGGATGTGGGCCACTATCTACAGGGGGGTCTATATGTGGGGATGTGGGCCACTATATACAGGGGGGTCTATATATGGGCCACTATCTACAGGAGGGTTTATATGTGGGGCACTATATACAGGGGTCTATATGTGAGGCACGATACACAGGGGGAGCTATATGTGAGACACTATACAGGGGTGGGCTATATGTAGAGCACTATCTATAGGGGAGCTATTTTTTAGGACACTTTCTATAGGGTTGGGCTATATGTGGGACACTATATACAGGGGTGGGTTACCTGTGGGGCACTAGCTACAGGGTTGCTGTATGTAAGGCACTGTCTACAGGGGTGGGCAATATGTGGGACACTATATACAGGGGGAGCTATATGTGAGACTATCTACAGAGGTGGGCTATATGTGGTGCACTATCTATAGGGGAAGCTATATGTAGGGCAGCACAGTGGCTCAGTGGTTAGCACTATTGCCTTGCAGCTCTGGAGTCGTCCATATGTGGGCACTATCTACAGAGAGCTGTATGTGGGACACTATCTACAGGGGCTTCTATGCAGGGCACTCTCTACAGAGGCTCTATGGGGGTCACTATCTACATGGGGCTATGGGGGCACTATCTACAGGGGGCACGGTGTGTGTCTGTGTGTGTGTGTGTGTGTGTGTGTGTGTGTGTGTGACAGTGTTTGGTACTATTATAATCAGGGACACAATGTATGGCGCTTTATTATCTTTAGAGGTGTTGAGAATTTTAACTTCGTTTATAGGTGCAGAAATGTTTTAAAAGTGAGAAGCTGAAGACATGTGATTGGAAAACTGCAGAAATGTGTCATGGCCGGTAGAAATCCATCATAGATGTCTGGACCGGAGGGAAAAGAAAAGAACTAGAATCTGAAACATCACCGGTGAGTCACTTAATGTAAATGTTTATTCTGCCTCTAATCAGTACTGTGGTTACTGCATGATCTGCCGTGAGATGGTAGGTTGTATGATTTTTTTTTGTGAAACAGCATCTCCCAGCATATCCTCACCATTGTTCGGGCCATGCTGGGAGCTGTAGTTTTACACCGTACAAACCTATACAGCAGGGGTTGCACTAAATTGAGCTGTATTTGTTCTGGTGTTGTATACAGTGAAGGAAATAAGTATTTGATCCCTTGCTGATTTTGTAAGTTTGCCCACTGTCAAAGACATGAACAGTCTAGAATTTTTAGGCTAGGTTAATTTTACTAGTGAGAGATAGATTATATATATATAAAAAAAAAAAAAGAAAATCACTTAGTCAAAATTATATATATTTATTTGCATGATGCACAGAGAAATAAGTATTTGATCCCCTGCCAACCATTAAGAGTTCAGCCTCCTCCAGACCAGTTGCATGCTCCAAATCAACTTGGTGCCTGCATTATATGGTCACCTGTATAAAAGACTCCTGTCCACAGACTCCATTAATCAGCCTGACTCTAACCTCTACAACATGGGCAAGACCAAAGAGCTTTCTAAGGATGTCAGGGACAAGATCATAGACCTGCACGAGGCTGGAATGGGCTACAAAACCATAAGTAAGACGCTGGGTGACAAGGAGACAACTGTTGGTGCAATAGTAAGAAAATGGAAGACATACAAAATGATTGTCAATCGACATCGATCTGGGGCTCCATGCAAAATCTCATCTCGTTGGGTATCCTTGATCCTGAGGAAGGTGAGAGCTCAGCCGAAAACTACACGGGGGGAACTTGTTAATGATCTCAAGGCAGCTGGGACCACAGTCACCAAGAAAACCATTGGTAACACATTACGCCGTAATGGATTAAAATCCTGCAGTGCCCGCAAGGTCTCCCTGCTCAAGAAGGCACATGTACAGGCCCGTCTGAAGTTTGCAAATGAACATCTGGATGATTCTGAGAGTGATTGGGAGAAGGTGCTGTGGTCAGATGAGACTAAAATTGAGCTCTTTGGCATTAACTCTACTCGCCGTGTTTGGAGGAAGAGAAATGCTGCCTATGACCCAAAGAACACCGTCCCCACTGTCAAGCATGGAGGTGGAAACATTATGTTTTGGGGGTGTTTCTCTGCTAAGGGCACAGGACTACTTCACCGCATCAATGGGAGAATGGATGGAGCCATGTACCGTCAAATCCTGAGTGACAACCTCCTTCCCTCCACCAGGACATTAAAAATGGTTCGTGGCTGGGTCTTCCAGCATGACAATGACCCGAAACATACAGCCAAGGCAACAAAGGAGTGGCTCAAAAAGAAGCACATTAAGGTCATGGAGTGGCCTAGCCAGTCTCCAGACCTTAATCCCATCGAAAACTTATGGAGGGAGCTGAAGATCCGAGTTGCCAAGCGACAGCCTCGAAATCTTAGGCCTGATGCACACGACCGTGTTCGGTCCGTGATATACGGTCCGCATGTCGGCCGCTTGTCCCGGACCGTACAAAGTACAGGGAGCCGGGCTCCTAGCATCATACTTATCTATGACGCTAGGTGTCACTGCCTATCCACGTAACTACTGTCACACACTAAAACATGATTACAGTACGGGACAGTAGTTCCGCGGACAGGCAGTGACCCCTATCGTCATAGATAAGTGTGATGCTAGGAGCCCGACTCCCTGCACTGTGTTCGGTCCGGGACATGCAGCCGACATGCGGACCGTATATCACGGACCGAACACGGTCGTGTGCATGGGGCCTTAATGATTTACAGATGATCTGCAAAGAGGAGTGGGCAAAATTCCATCTAACATGTGTGCAAACCTCATCATCAACTACACAAAACGTCTGACTGCTGTGCTTGCCAACAAGGGTTTTGCCACCAAGTATTATGTCTTGTTTGCCAAAGGGATCAAATACTTATTTCTCTGTGCACAATGCAAATAAATATATATAATTTTGACAATGTGATTTTTTTTTTTTTTTTTTTTATATAATCTATCTCTCACTGGTAAAATTAACTTAGCCTAAAAATTCTAGACTGTTCATGTCTTTGACAGTGGGCAAACTTACAAAATCAGCAAGGGATCAAATACTTATTTCCTTCACTGTATATGTACTGATCTTTGTTCTGATGCTGTATGTAAGTACTGAGCTTTGTTCTGGTGCTGTAGATACGTATGAGATTTGTTTTGGTGCTGTATATATGTATTGAGCTTGGTTCTGGGGATGTATTTATGTACTGAGCTTGGTTCTAGTGCTGTATTTATGTACTGAAGTTTGTTCTGGTGCTGTATTTATGTACTGAGGTTGGTTCTAGTGCTGTATTTGTGTACTGAGGTTGGTTCTGGTGCTGTATATATGTAATTAGCTTTGCTCTGGTGCAGCATTCATGTACTGAGCTTGTTTCTAGTTCTGTATATATGTCAGAGCTTTGTTCTAGTGCTGTATTTATGTACTGAGCTTGGTTCTAGTGCTGTATATATGTCATAGCTTAGTTCTAGTGCTGTATTTATGTACTGAGCTTGGTTGTGGTACTGTATATATGTCAGAGCTTTGTTCTGGATCTGTAATTATATAGGATATATTTATAATAACAAAATTGCCGGGCAGATAGAATTGTTCTCAATTCATTGTATATTTAATCGGAATCTGTCAGGTAGTTTTAACCCCTTGAACCGCCACCATGCGGTAATACATGACCTGACAATATTTCCAAACATTCCCTTGTAGGTTTTTTTCAGATGCAGGAAAATCTTTAAAATCCACTTTTAAAACGGCACACACTATATGCTAATTACTCATTAGAGGGTCATGGGGTGGTGCCGCTATCATGAAAAGTCACATAGTCCTGCCTCCAAACCTACCTTTCCATGTTTGAGTGACATCTCCCTGGCTGATACAACTTTCTTGGATGCGCCATTGCCTTGTTGCACTATACACAAGGGGGGGGGGGCTGTGTGGCACTATACACAAAGGGGGCTGTGTGGCACTATACACAAGGGGGAGCTGTGTGGCACTATACACAAGGGGGGGGGGCTGTGTGGCACTATGCACGAAAGGGGGGCTGTGTGGCACTATACACAAGGGGGAGCTGTGTGGCACTATACACAAGGGGGAGCTGTGTGGCACTATACACATGAGGGAACGGTATGGCACTATTTACAAGGGGGAGGGCTGTGGCTCTATCTACAGGGGGCTGTGTGTAGTGCAATCTACAGGGGGCTGTGTGTGGCACTATCTACTAAGGCGCGGGCTGTGTGCTGCACTACCTACTAAGGGGGGCTGTGCTGCACTATCTACTAAAGGGGGCTGTATTGCACTATATAGAAGGGAGAGGGCTGTGTGGCACTATATACAGTGGAAGCTGTATAGCGCTATATACAGTGGGGGCTTTATGGCGATATCTACAGGGGGGGTTGCATGGCACTATCTACAAGGGGGTGGTGGGGGCGCTATCTACAAATGGGGTGTGACACTGTCTATAGGCGGGGCTATATAGCACTGTCTACAGGAGGGCTGTATGGCACTTTCTACAGGGGGCACTATTTATAAGTGCTTGTGGCACCCGGGGGGTGGGTGGCCCTAGTCAAGAGTTGCTATGGGGCCCAGTCTTTCCTAGTTATGCTCCTGATTAGAATGTTGACCCTGTTTGTAGGGATAAACTGAATTTAGAGGGAGAAACTGATGAAAAATATAAAAGTTATGGGTCTTAGAATATGGCAACACAGAAAACAAATTATTTCGAAATAAGTGATTTTATTGTGCAAAAGCTGCAATACATAAAAAAAATATATAAATCTGGTATCGCTGTAATCGTATCGTCCCGGAGAATAAAGTTAACATGTAACTTATGGAGCACAGAATTGCTTGTTTTTGGTAATTTCCTATACCAAAAAATTAAATAGAAAGTGATCAAAAGTCATATATGTCCCAAAATGGTACAAATAAAATCTACTGCTTGTCTCGCAAAAAACGAGTCCACACACCATCAACCGAAAAATAAAAAAGTTATACCACTAATAATGCAGTGATGAAAAAACATCCTGATGCGCAGGCTGGAGGGGAACATTCCTTCAGTTTCAGGACCCTAGTATTTAGGGACTAGGAAGGGAAGGGACATAGCACATCTGCTGGAAGCGAGCAGCCCGTATTAAACTAGCGCAACAGTTTCCCAGCAACATTTCCCAAACTACAAAGGAGAAAAATTCTCCAAAAGGTGCAGAATGTTACAAAAGTGAGATGAGAAAGAAAACCCTTTATCAGTGCGACACCGGCCTGCGCATAACAGATTGCTTCACAGCGTACCACACATCTATGGATAATTGTATTATTTACCTCATTATTATACCCTCTTATTATGCCCTGATGTACTCCGCACAGATTACATATGCCCCCACATTATAAACTGAAATACCAGTAATATTCTAACAAAACTACAAAACCAAAATCCATGCTCCAAATGGCGCTCCTTCCATTCTTAGCCCTACAGTGTGCCCAAACAGCAATTTATGTCCACAAGTAAGGTATTACCATACCCGAGAGGACCAGCTTAACAATTTATGGGGTAAGATTCTCCAGTTGCAGAAGCTGGGCACAACATATTGTGCGGTGAATTGACATATCAGTGGAAAAATTGCAATTTTGACTTTGCACCATCCGCTACATATTAATTTCTGAAAAACAATTGTGGGTCTAAATGCTCACTACTTTCTAAAATGGGGTCACTTTTGTTTGGTACATCAGGGGTTTTGCAAGTGCAACAGGGCATCCGCAAACCATTCCAGCAAAATCTACGCTCCAAAAGTCAAATACCATTCCTTTTATTCTGAACCCTCTCATATATGTAAACAGAAGTTTATAGCCACATACGGGGTATTACCGTACTCGGGAGAAATTACTTTACAAATGTTGGGGTGCTTTTTCTTCTTTATTCCTTGTGAAAATATAAAATGTTGATCTAAAACTACATCTTATTGGAAAAAAATATTTATTTTTAATTTTCACTGCTTAATTCTAATTAATTCAACAAAAAACATTTGGGATCAAAATTCTCACTATAAACCTAGACGATTCCTCAAGGGGTGTAGCTTCCCAAATGGAGACACTTTTGGAGTGTTTTCACTGTACTAGTACTACAGGGGCTCAGCAAATGTGACATGGGGCCCAAAAACCATTCCAAAATCCAAATGGTGCTCCTTCCCATCGGAGCCCTACTGTGTGCCCAAACAGCAGCTTATGAACACATATGGGGTACTGTTTTACTCGGGAGAAATTGCTTTACAAATGTTGTGGTGCTTTTTCTCCTTTAGTCCTTGTGGAAATGAAAAAATTAGCTAAACCTACATTTTCTTTGAAAAAATTTAGATTTTCATTTTCACAGCCTACTTCCAATAATTTCTGCAAAACACCTGTTGGGTCAAAATGCTCACTATACACCTAGATAATTTCCTCAAGGGGTGTAGTTTCCAAAATGGGGTCACTTGTTTGGGTTTTCCACGGTTTTGTCCCATCAAAGTGTTTGCAAATGCGACATGGTCTCTGTAAACCATTCCTGCTAAATTTGAGTTCCAATAGCCAAATGGCGCTCTTTCCCTTCTAAACCCTGCCGTGTGTCCAAACAGCCATTTATGACCACATGTGTGGTATTATTTTACTCAGGAGAAATTGCTTTACAAACATTGTGGTGCTTTTTCTCCTTTAGTCCTTGTGGAAATGAAAAACAATTAGCTAAACCTACATTTAAAAAAAAATTAGATTTTAATTTTCACAGCCTACTTCCAATAATTTCTGCAAAAAAATCTGTGGTGTCCAAATGCTCACTATACCCCTAGATAATTTCCTTAAGGGGTGTAGTTTCCCAAATGGGGTCACTTTTGGGGGATTCCCACTGTTTTGGCACCACAAGGCTTCTTTAAACCTGACATGGTGCTTAATATATATTCTAATAGAAAGGAGGCCCCAAAATCCATTAGATGCTCCTTTGCTGCTGAGGCCGGTGTTTCAGTCCATAAGCACACTAGGGGCGCATGTGGGATATCTCCTAAAACGGAAGAATCCGGGCAATAAATATTCAGTTGCATTTCTCTGGTAAAACCTTCTGTGTTACAAAAAAAATTGATTAAAAATGAATTTATGCAAAAAAAATTATCTTTGTAAATTTCACCTCTACATTGCTTTAATTACTGCAAAATGTCTAAAGGGTTAAGAAACTTTCTAAATGCTGTTTTGAATACTTTGAGGGGTGCAGTTTTTAAAATGGGGTGACTTATTGCGGGTTTCTATTTTGTGTGGTATAACTGCCTGTTTTACAAGCAGATACATTAAAATTTACAAAAATGCACATTTTTTCAATTTCTTTGCTAAATTTTGGTGTTTTTCACAATTAAATACTGAATGTATCGACCAAATTTTACCACTAACTTAAAGTCCAATGTGTCACGAGAAAACAATCTCAGAATCGCTTGGATAGGTAAAAGCATTCTGAAGTTATTTCCAAATAAAGTGAAACATGTCAGATTTGAAAAATGAGGCTCCGTCAGGAAGGTCAAAAGTGGCCAAAGCGGGAAGGGGCTAAGATAAACTTGGGTCTAACAGACTACTAAGGTTTGTTTGTTGTTAGGGGTGAGAACTGTTGCAAGTTATTTCTACAATTGTACACACATACTCTGTGGTACAGGATTTGATCCCATTTTGTAAGGCCTCATGCACACGACTGTAGCCATGTGCACGGCCATGATTTTCAGGACGGCCGGCAGCGGACTGTCAGCCGCGAGCCACCCGCAAATCGTGGGCAATGCACATGGCCGCGGCCATTATTTTCAATGTGCCTGGACCACAGAACACGGCTGTAATAAGGCATGAAAACCACGGTCGTGTGCATGGCCCCATAGGAATGAATGGGGCCGCAATTCTCTTGTGGATTTTCGGGGGAATTGGGGCCGCAAAAGCACGTTCGTGTGCATGGGGCCTTACCCAATCTGTACAATGCAAGGTGTATGTGATAATATTGAATATAACAATCTTGTCTGCTCCACATTAACTAGCAAGAAGTAACTATTCATCAGCCCATCAAAGGTTTCTCGCTTGGAATTTCCTGTGCAAAATTCTGTGGTCAGACTGTGGCACTATACAATCTGTGGGGGAGAAGCAACATACAGTATGATTTATTAGTTCTGCTGGGCATGTGAGTGGAGCCTAAGGAAAATGGGACTGTGACTAAATCTGTGATATGTTGGAAGCCTTCATTTGACTTGTGTAATATGCACATATGCATAAAGGGGTTTTTCCACTTTGACTAACACCTTTTTGTAAGAATGATTGACCAACTATAAGCTGATCACACAGTGCGCCTGTGCTGGGACTTCCACGATCAGCTCTAATTTGTTGGGGAATCTGGCAGCCAACATTCAATTTCTCTGCAGCACAAATGCAGGGACACTCTTTGGAGCCACTATCCACTCTGACTAATAGATGAGGGGACCTCCCCATCTATAAACTCAGGATTAGAAAATGCGTTTTCTAAATGAAACAACCCTTTTAAATATTTCACACCTTTTGGCAGATTCGTTTTTAATCAGTGCCAATATTGGTATAGAGTCTATTTGCCTTTTCTATCTGAGCAGAATTATATACTCAATCCTGACAATTCTAGAGATTTAACGTCCACATTCATGGAGAAATAATCTGGATGTCCATGCCTGATTATGTCTGGTTTTGCACTGTACTTTGTATTTCTGACATATGACCAGCAGAATTGTTGAGAATCAGACCTAGTAGGCCTGCATGTGGGCAATGCAACTTGACAAGTGTTATTTTCCCACTGTAGCTTGCATGGTTTTTTTTAATCTGAAAATAAAACTGAAATTAGAGATAAATTACCCAACATATGATTAAAGATATTGCACAAACTCTCTCTCTGTATGAATTCATACTTTTAATATATATCCACAGCAAATAATTTTTTTAAAAAAGAGACTGTATATTTAGTGTTAAAAAGGGCAGCATCGGATTGTTTCTGAGCCTGAGACTGAGGGGTAGGTACTGTAAAACAGGCCAAAGATAGACAAAAAAATACAAGGATTAGAAAAATTCTCAGCCAGAAGTTATCCCCTAAATGCTCTCAGACACATGCACTGTCACTATTCTGGGGGCACTGCGGCATCAAAGATTCTGCCAGCATATACCGGTACCTCTTTTCCATCTGTAGAAGTGGGAGGAATGAACATGCATACTTAGCTCAGGGCTGCTAAAAAGCTGCAAGACAACAAGGCAATACATGACTGCATGCGAGATCACAGCCATAAAGATTTGTGAATTCAGCTCTGAATTATAGCACACGTTATGAATGAGTACAAGTTACAAGTTACTCAACTTTAGGTCTCATTCAGACGGACGTATTTGGGATCCGTATCACATGAATCCAGAGTAGAATGCTAATGTATTTCAATGGAACCATGCATATTGCTATATACAGTGCTTTAAGAGGAAACCTTTGTCAGTGGTATGAAACCTCGCACAGAACTGTGCAGGCTGCAATATGGTGCTCTATAAGGTTCCGTATTTTGCACCAGTCAGGGAGCCTACACAAACAACATATGTATTGGGTGCTGCTAATAGGGGATGACAATCCGTTCCACCATTCCCATATGAAACCAAACAGTTCAAAATAAAAACACTTTTGCTCACTTATATGCCTCTCAATATTACCAGCATTAGATATACATTTAATTATGTCAAACCAGTGCCCAAATAACTGTGATCCAAGGCAAAAGAGTAATGTTGTATTCCATAGCATTGAAGGTTGTATTTTGAAAGGTTGTAGACTGTGGACCTAAGTATAGGAAATAACCTTACCCAAAATGGCGACATCCTATAGGAGCAGCTATGAAACATTTTTACCTAGGAACAGGTCCACCTACTTAAGGTCGGAGCTTACAACCAACATCTTCCCTGAGGAAGGAAACTGCTTTGTTTTCTTAAACGCGTCAGATGGTGTGTCTTATTTAGGACACTGTACCTCTGTTTTATGATGTCACTGAGCGCAACCATTTTTACTGTTCACTTTTATCATGTTGTATCAAATTACAGTATGTTATGAAATTATTTTAATGGATTCCTTGTTAAATTTCATTTTTATTATATGGATATATTAAACACAATACAATAGTCAACCTATTGGTAACAAATGAGGAGACAAAAAGAGACAGAAAGAGTGGTAGAAGGAGAAAGAAGAACAAAAGTCTTATCCCCATTGTCCCCTCTTATTCCCCTGAACACATCACTAAACAGAATATTTGCTGGTGTCCAAGGATTCCAGATCTTTTCAGTGTTATCCAGTTTATTATATAGGTGTAATGTCCGTGGCTGTGGGCTGTCAGCTCCAATCCCCTCCTGACAGCCGCAGCCACGAGTCGGCAAGCGCTGGCCCCAGCCTCCCCCTCAGTAGACGCCAGCACCCGCTTTCACTCCTCAGCCGGATCCCGTAGGGTTCGCGAGCACGCGCATGCCCGCTCTTACAGGGGCAGCGCTCGTACCGGACTTTTGATGAACTTTGACCCGTGAATACCCTGGACTATAAGAGGGGTCCAGCCCCCTGCTTCTATGCCTGAGCGTTGTTGATATTTCCTAGTTTGTCTATGTGATGGCCTCCTAGTGTGTTCCTGTTTCCTGTACCTGTTCCATTTCCTGTTTCTGTTCCTTGCATTCCATACCATCCTGGTCTAGCACTGTACTGTGCCAAAGTCGTGTCGTGCTGTATTCCACGTCTGACCTGCTTTACCTCGCCTGACATCTACCTGCTGCCTAGTCCAAGCCGAGCCTGCCCTGCTGCTGTCTGAGCTGCCACAGGTACCTATACGAACTATAGACATTTACCTTCGCCCTGTTGGCAAGCTGCCTTACCGCCAAGGCGGTATGGCCCAGTGGGTCCACCGACCCTTTGTGACAGTACGCTCAGGCCACTTCCTGACTGCTATGATGAAGAAGCAAGTACATGTCGTGGATTTCTGAATCAATGCCAGATCCACTTCAGCCTGTATAATAGGACATTTTTGTCTGATGGTGCAAGGGTCGCTTTCATCATCTCTCTCCTCACTGGCAAGGCCCTTGCATGGGGCGAACCCTATCTGGGAGAGACAAGGAACAAAGACCCGTGACTTCCAAGCCTTCCTCCGGACTTTTCGCATGGTGTTTGAGGAGCCTGGACAGGGCTCATCTGCAGCGGCTTCCTTGATTAACCTATGCCAAGGAGACACCTCCGTGAGTGAGTACACCATCCACTTCCGCACCCTGGCGGGAGATCTGTTATGGAACAATGAGGCCCTGGTGGCTGCATTCTGGCATGGACTGCCTTCTAAAATTAAGGACGAACTTGCCGCTCGGGATCTGCCGTCTACCCTGGATGACCTCATCCTTCTGTCGACCCGGATTGATATACGGATCCGAGAAAGCCTCCAAGATGTTCGACGGGAGGGAGCCCTTCCCAGTCTGGCTCCTACTTTGCAGCAACCCCTGCGGTTCTCAGATGTCGATCCTCCTAAGGAGTCGGTAATAATGGACCAGTGTAAGTTATCCACCCAGGAGAGACATCGCAGACGCACGTCTGAACGCTGTCTTTATTGCGGCCTCGGTGGCCATCTCGTGCGCCTGTGTCCCCAAAGATCTCAAAACCTAGGGTTGCTAGGAGTGACAACCTTGGGTAAAAATGGACTTCCGTCTAGATTGTCCATACCTGTGACCATAGTGTCCGGTGAGAGAATGCATCAGGTCTCTGCATATCTGGACTTTGGATCCGCTGCTAATTTCATCCGTAGAGACCTGGTTGACCTTCTGCAATTACCCACCACCCCTCTGGAGACCCCGTTGATAGTTGCTTCAGTAAATGGACTACCTCTGTCAGACCCAGTTATAGCTGTGGCCAAGTCGCTGAGGCTTCAAGTGGGAGCCTTCACTCCGAACTTCTGCCTTTCTATGTGCTATCCAAAGCTGTTAACCCTGTGTTGCTGGGCCTGCCTTGGCTCCGTCTGCATGCCCCAGTTCTGGACTGGAATTCTGGAGAGGTTCTCCAGTGGGGCCCTGCGTGACAATGCCATTGCCTGGTGTAGATTCGTTCGGCTCAGCCTTCGCTCCCTCGGTCATTGGCAGGATTGCCGAGACATTATGCTGCATTTTCGGACATCTTCAGCAAGAGGGAAACAGAGACTTTGCCTCCACATCGGGCGTATGACTGCCCTATCGAGCCGATTCCTGGTGCATCCCTACCCCGTGGTAGGGTATATCCTCTCTCCTTGCCAGTGACTATGTCCATGTCCGCCTATGTGAAAGAGAACTTGGAGAGGGGCTTCATACAAAAGTCTTCCTCCCCGGCCGGAGCCGGGTTCTACTTTGTCAAAAAGAAAGATGGCTCTCTTTGTCCTTGTATCAACTACCGAGGTCTCAACCAGATCATGGTGAAGAATAAATATCCATTGCCACTGATCTCTGAACTGTTTGATCGTATTCGTGGTGCCAAGATTTTTTCTAAACTAGACCTGCGTGGGACTTACAACCTAGTCCGGATTCGCCAGGGTGATGAGTGGAAGACTGCATTTAACACCCGTGATGGAGACTATGAGTTTCTAGTAATGCTCTTCGGCCTGTATAATGCTCCTGTGCTCTTCCAAGAGTTTGTGAATGACATTTTCCGTGACCTCCTCTATGTTTGTCTAGTAGTCTACCTTGATAACATCTTGATTTTTTCTCCAGATCCTATGATGCACCAGAGACATGTCCATCAAGTTCTGCTATGGTTAAGTGAGAATCGTCTGTACGCCAAGTTGAAGAAGTGCGTGTTTGACAGAGATGCTCTACCCTTCCTGGGCTACATCGTCCCGAATCGAGGTCTCGAGATGGATCCTGAGAAGGTAAAGTCTGTTCTGGAATGGCCACGTTGTCAAGACTTGGGGACCGTACAGCGCTTTTTGGGATTCGCTAATTTTTACAGGCAGTTTATTCCAAACTTCTCCTTACTGACTTCTCCCATTTCTAACCTCACTAAGAAGGGTATGAACGCCAAGGTGTGGACTCCCGAGGCAGAGTCCACATTCAATAGCCTGAAGAGTGCCGTCACGTCAGCCTCCATCCTCCATCATCCGGATGTCTCTCTGCAGTTCTCGTTGGAGGTGGACGCATCCATCATATTGGCCCTGGAAGAGTGGAGACTTCTACTAGAGGGTGCAGCTCATCCGTTCCTAATTTTTACAGACCACAAGAATCTGACCTACCTCCAGACGGCCCAACGACTGAACCCTCGTCAGGCTAGGTGGTCACTGTTCTTTACAAGGTTCCAGTTTGAGCTCCATTAACGCCCGGCCGACAAGAATGTGAGGGCCGATGCCTTGTCCAGGTCTTTCGAGATGGAAGACACCTTGGAGAGTCCACAGAATATTATTGATCCGTCTTGCATTAACTCTGTCAATCCACTGCAAGTTGGGGACATTCCTCCAGGGAGGAATTTTGTGCGCCTGGCTGATCAGGGAAGAATCCTCCGCTGGGGACACTCCGCTAGACTGGCAGGTCACGCGGGGGTCCGTAAGACCCGGGATCTGATTGCTCGTTATTTCTGATGGCCCACGCTGCCCAAGGACATTATGGCCTAAATTTCTGTTCTGTTTGTGCAGTCAACAAGGCCGCTCACTCCAGACCTGCTGGTCTTCTCCAGCCATTGCCTGTGCCCAATGCTCCCTGGCAGCACATAGCTATGGACTTTATTATGGACCTGCCCCTCTCTGTTGGATGCAGTGCTGTCTGGGTGGTGGTTGATCGATTTTCGAAGATGGCCCACTTCGTTCCTCTGACCGGTCTTCCTTCTGTTCCTCAGCTGGCTAAGTAGTTCATCCAACACATCTTTCACCTGCACGGCTTGCCGCAGCATATTGTGTCTGATCGGGATGTTCAGTTTACCTCGAAGTTCTGGAGAGACCTCTGCGGGCTCCCCGGTGTGAAGTTGGACTTTTCATCAGCCTACCATCCTCAGTCCAATGGTCAGGTCGAGAGGATCAATCAGATCTTGGAGAACTACCTACGCCACTTCATTTCCAAGCAGCATGATGACTGGGTGCAGTTGCTCCCATGGGCTGAATTCTCCTAAAATAATCACACCAGCGAGTCCACAAGGAATACACCGTTCTTCATTGTTTATGGCCAGCACCCACTAATTCCTCTCCTGGTGCCCGTTACTTCCGAGGTTCCAGCGGCTGACTCCGCTTTTAGAGACTTCCTACAGATCTGGCAGCAGACTCGATCCTCCATCCTAATGGCAGTCGACCACATGAAACGGAAGGCTGACACAAGGAGAAGAGAACCTCTTCAGTTTCTTCCTGCCACGAGGGTCTGGCTGTCTTACAGGAATATCTGATTAAGGGTGCCATCATGCAAATTTTCTCCCATTTTCCTCGGACCTTTCGAAATCCTACAGCAGATCAACCCTGTCGCCTACAAGCTTCGGCTGCCTCCTACCCTCAAGATCCCCAACTCCTTCCATGTCTCCCTCCTGAAGCCGGTGGTTTTGAACCGCTACACCAAGACTCATAGCCCTGTGGTTGCCTCCAGTGGCCCTTCAGACACCTTTGAGGTTCAGGAGATCCTGAACTCCAAAAAAGTGAGAGGAAAGACCTTTTATTTGGTGGATTGGAAGGGGTTTGGTCCTGAAGAAAGGTCTTGGGAGCCAGAGGAGAACCTCAATGCTCCTACTCTTCTGAAGAAGTTTCTCTCTCGCTCTGGTCCCAAGAAGAGGAGCCGTAAGAGAGGGGATACTGTAATGTCCGTGGCTGCGGGCTGTCAGCTCCAATCCCCTCCTGACAGCCGCAGCCACGAGTCGGCAAGCGCCGGCCCCAGCCTCCTCCTCAGGATACGCCAGCGCCCGCTTCCACTCACCTCAGACGGATCCCGTAGGGATGAACTTTGACCCGTGAGTACCCTGGACTATAAGAGGGGTCCAGCCCCCTGCTTCTATACCTGAGAGTTGATGATGTTTCCTAGTTTGTCTATGTGATGGCCTCTTAGTGTGTTCCTGTTTCCTGTTCCTGTACCAGTTCCTTGCATTCCATACCATCCTGGTCGAGCACTGTGCTGTGCCAAAGTCGTGTTGTGCTGTATTCCAATCTGACCTGCTTCACCTCGCCTGACGTCTACCTGCTGCCTAGTCCAAGCCGAGCCTGCCCTGCTGCTCTCTGAGCTGCCACAGGTACCTGTACGAACTATAAACATTCACCTGTGCCCTGTTGGCCAGCTGCCTTACCGCCAAGGCGGTACGGCCCAGTGGGTCCACAGACCCTTCGCAACAATAGGATTCATAATGATCACGTGCAGTTTTCCACCTCTAAATTTAGAGATAGCGCAGACTTCTTCCATGCAATAGCAATCGCTGTTACACCTGCTAATAACATAAGAGATTAATCTATAAAGGAGACTGGGCAAAAAAGGCCATAGATTGGATCCAACACTGGCACACTTTAGGGTGTTACCACCAAATCTGGTACATGCTCTTGCTTACACATCCTCTAAAATACCTAGGAGAGACATGTAATAAGATTTTTGCAATATGCAAGGCAAATACACATTGCCATAATAGTATTTGTACAATTCGCTTTCAATAAGGTTGTATCAAGTGAATTTTTCCTTGCTGTGAAAGCCATGCTGTGGAAATATTTTTTTACTTATTGATTTGCCCACATCCCTCTCCCATGCCATCATGTATTTTCATTTATCAGTATTATTGAGGAACATGTAAATCAAAGCAAATTGCTTCCAGGAATGCGGTTATGTTTTGTTTTTTTTAGTTCTTAGGCTATTTGGTTGAATAAAAGGTTCCTTTTAGACACTTAAAGTAAAATGTTTTTATTCAGGTCTTATAGAAAAATTACGCACATGTTGTGTAATTTGATGCGAAAAATCTGCATCAATATCGCAAGTAAAACAGGTAATTCCGCAGATAAAATCCAAATTTTTTTATGCGTTTTTAGGTGCAACTATCTTGATGTGGAAATAGGTGCAGTTGTATGCTACAGATTATGTTGCATTTTTTTCTAAACTTGTCAGATGCAATTCTGAGGCGGAAACGCAAGATAAACTGACATGCTGCAGATTTTGAATTACGCACCGCGGGTCAATTTATGCACGAAAAAATTCTGCAACGTGTAGATGAGATTACTTGGAAACTCATTTACTTTGCTGGTGCTGTATTAGGCTGCAGATTTGCTGCACGAAAATCTGTGCGGCAAATCTACATGTAATACGCATTGTGTGCAGTTGGCCTAAAGGCCCTATTACACTGGCCGATAATCGGCCAATCAGAGCGCGCAGATCAACGAGACATCGTTGATCGGCGCTCGTTTGCTCCTGTCACAAGGAGCTATGGATGGGGACGAGCGGTCGTTACTCCGATCACTCGTCCCTATACCTTATTATCATGTTGGCAGCGCGTCTCCCTGTTTACACAGGTAGATGTGCTGCCGACAATGATAATATTTCACTTTTTTAAAACAATACGATCAGCAGATGAACGAGCGTTTGCTCATTCACCTGACGATCCCTGCCCTGTTTACACAGGGCAATTGTCGGCAACAAGCGTTCTATGAACGCTCGTCTGACCGATAATTGCAGAGTGTAAAACCCCCTTAATAGTCCTGAAATTCTTGACCATGATGCAGCAAATTCCTAGCCATAGATTCTTGCATTGACGGACAGGTCTGTTGTGAGATTTGACCTCAGGAGATGGCCGTATTGTGTTCATAAGGGCAGTGTTCCTTGATCAAAACAGCTCAATATCTGTTTAACATGTTATATTGGTCTTTCTGATTGCAACCCTATTAGGCAAAATGTGTAGACATTGTTTACTCCTCTACTAGAGTATAGATTAAGGTCCCTGTTATGGCATAGGGGCACTCTTTTTTGGGTGATAACCCAGACATTTTCCAGTTGATGGGTAGTGACATTTTTTATCTCAGAAGAATGTGTGCAGTTAGCCATAGAATGCCTAGAATGTAGTCACCTCTGTAATAAAGTTTCTCTTCAGAAGGTTTTACATATTTTCCCTATGGAGTTCCTATAGGTAAGGGTCTTTTGTTACCCCTCCTCCTCTTCATTGGGGTAACTGCGGTGTAGACATCTTTGAGATTATGCAGCTCGGGGTTCTAATTTTGCTGTATAATTTTTAAGATAGGGCACTCTTGAAAAGTCTATAAAAATTTCAATGAAAAACTTTTTGTTTTTTTAAGTCACAACTAAAGTTTATTGTAAAACAGCAGAATTACAAACAGAGCATTGAGATGTGTAGACAACATGTCCACTGCAAGTACAAAGAACACAATAATTCAATACAGCAATGTGTCAGGAGAATCAGAAGTTCAGACAATTAGGGCAATGAAAGTTATCAAGTAAAGAAATGTCATACAAAACAGCACAGTAGCATACAAACCAATATAAAGCGAGCAGGGTATTTTTACATTTTAGACTCCTTGAATATTTATAATAGAGCGTGTAAAGTCAATCACTGCCTAATGCATAATACAAAGGGTTAACCAGTTAACTAAAACTCAAACAGTTTCCACATGTAGAGATACATAAAAATAGAACATAAACATGTCAGGAAATATTCAGAGGAAGATAAGGACCTATATCTATAAAGTAGATGGTCCATAGTGTATAATGTAGACATGGATGTGAGAGGTGCCAAACCAACAGGGCAGATATGAGCCACACCCATGGCAGCAAACAGATCAAGGGCTCTGGGGCGAATACGAGATTCAGTGTTGGGGGGAGCAGGAGACTGCAGCCATCTATCCCAAATTTTGGTGAATTTGAGAGGACAGTTTCTATGTTGGAATAACCATTTCTTGTGGGGTAACATACTACCAACCAGAGACAGCCATTCTGCGAATGTAGGTGCATGACAGGTCAACCAAGTTTTGGCTAACAGTTTTTTTGCATAATATAAAGTCTCTACAATAAATGTATGGATATGACGGTAGTCATAATCTGCCGGGTCAGGAGTAAATAGACAGGTCTTAGGGCACAGCAGGACAGGAGACCCCCATCTTATCGTTCAGAAACTTGACAACTTGATCCCAGAACCCAGCAATCTTAGGGCAGGACCACACCAAATGATAAAAGGAGCCAGAGGAAAGTCCACATTTGGGGCACTCGTCAGGGTAGTCAGCACGGAATTGGTGTAATATGCCCTATGCAGTATGTAAAATTGGGTGAGTCGCTCATTATAGTTGGATGATACAAATTTAGGGGTGGAGAGGGCTCTGTCATCTAAACTCGCGGGATAATAGGCTATAAAGTTGGGAAATCAAGTGTTTAGCTGGGGGAGAAAGCAGAAAGTTAGGAAGCGGGAAGTTTTGGTACATTACTTCTCCGGGGCCCAGCTGAGTCTCAAGTGCATGTCTGACACTTAATACCAGAATCAGAATACATATGAGAGAGATACCAAATACCATTCTTATACCAGGGGATATCAACGTGAAAGCTGCAATAATTCTGGGAGAGCTTTACTGTGCCACAGAGGTGTGTGCCTAGTGACGCCAGTGGAGTAGAACATACGCTGGGAGACGTCCCACACCAGTATGGCCTGATTAAGGATTGGGTGGCCATGTAAGTTTCCACCGGTATGCAGCAGGCCACAAAACAAAATATGCAATGAAAAACGTTTTATACAGTTGTCTACTTTCTAGCTTAGATTCAACTGTCACACTTTTATTTCTGAGGATGTGACTTAGAGCACGAAATGTTTCAGCTATTCTAGCTTTGATTATAAAAGGCTGTATAATGTTATCAGGGAGCTCTAGCCGGGACAAAGATATTTTTCACTGATCTAGTTGCATTGGAGAAGGGCCATGGCATTATAGCAACATAAAGCACCATTGAAGTGGGCTCATTTATGCTCATTTAGTGAGTACAGCAGGAAGATGCCAGATTTTAGCTGTTGGAATTTCAAGCGAGAAGCACAGTTAAAGCTATTGGCACATCCTTGTCTGATCTAGATTTATGGTATTAAGCAGGGGAGCTTGATGAAAGAGTGGCAATGTAAAAGCAGGGGCAGTACAGTAGAGGGCCCTTGTGCAAGAAAGGTTTGTGGGTTCCTTGCTCTCTAGCCGCACATACAGACTCCATCTACAGTAGCCTTTGTTTTTTTTAAGGCATGGGTGCTGCAGTACCCATGAATACATCATATCAGATTCCATCAACATTGCATAGAGGCAGGAGTGTAGATCAAAACTCATGGGCCTTGGTGCAAAAATCCATCTTGGGCCCCCCAACTTCTCTTCATGACCGACGGCCCGCAGCTTTCAGCTGGACCTCTCAGGAGCGAGGTTAGCAAGTATACTATCACTGTAGTAACAGGGGCTCGTGTAGTTTACTACTAAGGCCCCAGTTACTATAGTAACTGTGGAAAGATGTGGTGCGGTGGGTCATGGGCCTCCCTGGCTTCGGGGCCCAGTCGCAATTGTGACCACTGCGACCCCTATAGCTACACCACTGCATAGACAGAATAAAAGTTGCTCTACACAGCAGATGAGAAAAAGTTGGTTAAGAAATGCACTCATTTTATTTTAATGCTCCAAATATTCAGCCTAGTCTAAATCTCAAGCACTCTTCATGCATTTATTATGTTATGCAATTTATTTAACCCCTTCGCGCTCCATGACGTGCTATTCCATCATGGTAACCACATTGTTCGCGCTCCATGACACATCCTCCCGACACATACAGGAGCTGTGACAGCTGCTATCTCGTACAGCAGTTGCCGCAGCTCCTACAGCAGGGACCGAGTGCGGTGTCCACGCTGATTAACCCCTTAGAAGCTGCGATCAATAGCGATCGCGGCTTCTCAGGGGTTAAACCACCATTGACGTCCCAATACATGATAGCGGGCGGCGAAGGTGGTTATGGCAGCCGGAGGCTTAATAATGGAGTCCGGCTATGCCATCTACGGAAGTGTAGTGGGTCCTGACAAAGTCAGGACCCACTATGCTTGCTGTCAGCGAGTAGCTGACAGCTCTAATACACTGCACTACGCATGTAGTGCAGTGTATTAGAATAGCGATCAGGGCCTCCTGCTCTCAAGTCCCCTAGTGGGACAAAGTAAAAAAAAGTGTAAAAAAGTAAAAAAAAGTGTGTCGCACTTGATTGTTACTTCACCTTCCAAAAAATATAAAAAAAAGAGATCAAAAAGTCGCATGTACCTAAAAATCCAAACTACAATTTGTTACGCAAAAAACAAGTCTTCACACAGCTTTCTTGATGGAAAAATAAAAAAGCTATGGCTCTTAGAATATGTCAATCCAAAAGGTAAATTATTTTTTATAAAAAGTACAAAGACATAAAAAAAACTATAAACATCTGGTATCGCCGTAATTGTATTGCCACGTAGAATAAAGTGAATATGTAATTTATAGCGCATGGTGAATGCTGTAAAAAAAAAAAAAAAGGAATAAAAACAATAGTAGAATTGCTGTGTTTTAGTCACCATGCCTCTTAAAAATAGAATAAAAACGGACCAAAAAGTCGCATGCACCCCATGAAAACTACAATGAATTCCTCAAGTGGTCTAGTTTCCAAAATGGGGTCACTTTTAAGGGGTTTCCACTGTACTAGTACCTCAGAAGCTCTGCAAGTGCGACATGGCGCTCAGAAACCAATCTAGCAAAATCTACATGCCAAATAGCACTCTTGCAATTCTGAGCCCTGTCGTTTGTCCAACCTACAGTGTATCACCACATATGGGGTATTGCCGTAATCGTAAGAAATTGCTTTACAAATGTTATGGTGCTTTTTCTCCTTTATTTCTTGTCAAAATTAAAAATTCGTACCACAAGACCTCTTAAAACCGGACATGGTGCCTAATAAAAAGGAGGCCTCCAAATCCACTAGATGCTCCTTTGCTTCGGAGGTCGGTGCTTCAGTCCATTAGTGCACTAGGGCCACATGTGGGATATTTCTCAAAACTGAAGAATCTGGGCAATAAGGATTGAGTTGCGTCTCTCTGGTAAAACCTTCTGTTTTATAGAAAAATGGAATTAAAAGGATTTTCTGACAAAAAAATTAAATTTTATAATTTCACCTGTACTTTGCTTTAAATTCCTGTGAAACGCCTAAAGGATTAAGAAACTTTCTAAATGCTGTTTTAAACACTTTGAGGGGGTCTAGTTTCTAAAATGGGGTGTTTGAAAGGGGTTTCTAATATATAGGCCCCTCAAAGTCACTTCAGAACTGAACTGGTACCTAAAAAAAGAGGCTTTTGAAATTTTATTAAAAATATGAGAAATTGCTGCTTATGCTCTAAGCCTTGTAAAGTCCTAAAAAAAAAAAAGAATGTTCAAAAAATTCTGCCAACATATAGTGGATATATGGGAAATGTGAACTAGTAACTATTTTGGGTGGTATAACCCTCTATTTTACAAGCAGATGCATTTAAATTTAGAACAATTCTATTTTTTTTCAAATGTTCTCCAAATTTTGCTATTTATCACAAATAAATACTGAATATATCGACCAAATTTTACCACTAACATAAAGCCCAATGTGTTACGAGAAAACAATCTCAGAATCGCTTGGATAGGTTTAAGTATTCCGAAGTTATTACCACATAAAGTGAAATATGTCAGATTTGAAAAATGGGCTCTGAGCCTTAAAGGGCACCTGTCACCAGCATTTCACCTATTGAACTTTACATATCCCTCACTGGCCGCTGCTATAAAAAGTTCATTGCTGTTATCCCCTCTCCTAAACTGCTCCTCCGAATGTAAATAACAGTCTTCAAACATTTTGCGCCTTTTATCGTAATAATTCGGTGTTCCGTTGTACGCACACACCAGAAGAGGACATCAATGTACAAGTGCGGGATTGTGTGTGCTAGGGAAAGGTGAGCAGCTGTTAATCAAAAGTAAGGAGGCGGGGTAAACTCGGAAAGGGCATGGCCCCACGTGGCGGAATTCCTCCGCAACTGTCCGCATCAATGCCGCACCTAATCCGGGTTGCGGATTACGGCTGCGGATCTGCCCAAATGTGCAGTAAATTGATGCGGACTAGCTGCTGCGGACTGCGGGAAAAGTGCTTCCCTTCTCTCTATCAGTGCAGGATAGAGAGAAGGGACAGCACTTTCCCTAGTGAAAGTAAACGACTTTCATACTTACCGGCCGTTGTCTTGGTGACGCGTCCCTCCTTCGGCATCCAGCCCGACCTCCCTGGATGACGCGGCAGTCCATGTGACCGCTGCAGCCTGTGATTGGCTGCAGCCGTCACTTACACTGAAACGTCATCCTGAGAAGCCGGACTGGAGACAGAAGCAGGGAGTTCTCGGTAAGTATGAACTTCTATTTTTTGACAGGTTGCTGTATATTGGGATCGGTAGTCACTGTCCCGGGTGCAGAAACAGTTACTGCCGATCGCTTAACTCTTTCAGCACCCTGGACAGTGACTATTTACTGACGTCTCCTAGCAACGCTCCCGTCATTACGGGAGCCCCATTGACTTCCTCAGTCTGGCTGTAGACCTAGAAATACATAGGTCCAGCCAGAATGAAGAAATGTCAAGTTAAAAAAGCAAAACGCATCCGCAGCACACATAACATGTGCATGACAGCTGCGGACTTCATTGCGGAAATTAGAATCTCCATTGAAGTCAATGGAGAACTTCCGCAATGAGTCCGCAACCAGTCCGCCACTGCTCCGCAACAGACAGAGCATGCTGCGGACACCAAATTCCGCTCCGCAGCCTATGCTCCGCAGCGGAATTTTACGCCTCGTCTAAACGAACACTTCTAAATAGAAGTGGAAGGCAATGGAGAAACGGCTCCGCTGCGGATTAACGCTGCGGAGTGTCCGCAGCGGAATTTAAGTGAAATTCCGCCACGTGTGAACCCAGCCAAAGACTTGAGGAATGAAGATATGACTCTTTTCAAATGAAGATTTGACTCTTTTCAAATGCAGATATGACTCTTTTCTGCTCATTAGCATACGGTGTGGGAACACTAAAAAACTGAATACTAAAGCTACAGAGCCGACTAAGAAGACAATTATAGGTTATATAGAAATGATTTGTCACCCACTACTACCAGGTATTGCTGGTTTAATAGGTGAAATGCTGGTGACAGGTTCGCTTTAAGGCCCAAACTAGGCTGCGTCCCTAAGGGGTTAATGTTATTTTTATTAACTTGCCTCCAGCCATTACAGTCTTTCTTAGAAATATTTGATGATCAGGCTACAAGTAAGAGAACTACATATGAATGGGCCACTTTTCGCCTTTTTTATGTGAGTTTACTTATTAAATGCAGGATGTTATATCAAGTTGACATCAATACTGGCAGTAAATTTCACAACATAGAAATGAATTGGCATATTAGGAGACATATAAAGCAAACAAATGGCAATAGGTTAAATGTAATAAACAGATTATTGTTGCATTTTGCTTCTCAAACACTATAGGTGCATTTAATTCTGATTTAATACTAAACAGAATATAGATTTAACTGTAATAACATATTTCTTATTGTGGATGTAGCCTCTAAAATCATAAAAATGAACTCACATTCACAGGATTAATTTCTTAAATTTCACACACTATTAGTTATTTTTATTTTTTATGGTTTGCTCTTTCCTAATACTTGCATTGACAGGGTTTAAAAAAATGTAAGCCTAAAGAAGTTGTCTGGTTTAGCAAACTGATTTTCAAACACGCTTTTAGGGCATTCTAAGGTAATACATTTTTGCCTGCCTTTCAGGGCTCTCATATATTAGCCAGAGTGGAGACTGTCTACAAAGAGTGGATCTTTCTCTGGAAGACCCAACATGTCTGTGCATTAAACAGATAACCCACTGATTCAAAGACAACTGTGTAATGCTTCATTTCCCCAGAGGTGGCGCTGCAGGGAAATTGAATGTTTGCTGCCAGATTCCCCCACAGATTATCCAATTTGAATTGTTCAACTTTGGAGCACACATTTTCGCTGTGTATAAAGAATCTCTTAAATCATATCTATCATTATAATTAATTTTTTATGAATTAGTTGTACATGTGAACATATTAAACTAATATAAGTTATTAAGGGAAATCACCTTGCAGAAGCCTGTAGTTTTACTTAGACTAGTTCAGAAGCCCCATTAGTCCCCCCAAATATGGCAGGGATGGAGAAAGAAAATCTGCATTTTTAAATGGCATGCAGAGGAATGAAAAAGGGCCAAAAAACACAAGTTAGTAGCAATTTCTGGCTACATTACAACTAACACACATCTATAGCAGCCTATTTGTTTTTTTTACTTTAGGTACCCATTAAACGACAATTATGTTATTAGCACACATTTTTTGCAACAAATGTCTTATTTAGAAAATGATATATACATATGTATATATATATATATATATATATATATATATATATATATATATATATATTGTATAAAAATGGACCCCCGTCATGAAATACAGACTGTAGGCTGTTTTATATCAGTTTATAGTCCGTAAATAGACTGGTGAAGGCAGGCCGCTTTGCAATAAACCTAGGCTATAGTCAGAGGAGGGTCTGCACTGAGATAAGATGGGATATGTTCACATGTGGCAGATTTGTTGCAGACATTCCTGTGACTGTACCATACATCTGAATTGGGTTTGTAAAAATTATTTTGTGGTGGTGTCTTATGGGGCGTGGCTTATGTGGTGGTTGTTGCTAGCAGGGCGTGGCTTTCTTTCCAGAATTTCTGCATTCAAATAAACAAACCAAAATTTCTTCACTAGTTTGGCTGACAACTACTATGGTGGCCAGTATCTCTCTCTGGTTATCCATTTTTTTTTACAGGCAGGTGATGTCTCACTTTATCACTAGTACTAGGCGAGATGTGCTGACCACTACTGGTAGCGTAAAAACCAGTGTAGATACTGCCACACTCAGTGCCCCTTGTAGATGGTGCTCCACACTGCCCCAAGTAGATATTGCCACACACTGCTCCTTGTAGCTATTGCCACGCACAGCTTCCTGTAGACCAGGGATGGGGAACGTCCAGACCGTGGGCAAGATCATTTGGTCCGGCCCGACCTCACTCAGACCACTCTGCCACCGCGTCATTCGCTACTTGGCTCCGTCCGCCCTACTCACTCACATTTAGGAGCAGGAGAAGGGTGGACGGAGCCAAGTATGGAGGCGGCGGTCTTAGTGAGGTCGGTGCATGCCGGCCCAAGAGTGGACCAGTCCGGTCACCTGACCGGAGTCAGTGACGTGAGGTCAGGTGACTCAGGTCAGGTGACCGGACTGGTCCACACCCGCGCCTGCACAGTCCAGTCACCCGACCTCACTCTGACCTCTGCCAAACGCTATGTCATTGCCTCCTTGGCTCCGTCTGCCCGCCCTACTCACTCACATTTAGGAGCAGGAGAAGGGTGGACGGGGCCAAGTATGGCGGCAGTAGCGGTCTGAGTAAGAACGGTGCGTGCCAGCCCAAGAGTGGACCAGTCTGGTCAACTGACCTGAGTCAGTGATGTGAAGTCAGGTAACAAGACTGCTCCACTCCCATCAGAGCACACCCCAACCTCACTTTGGCCGCCGCTGCTGCCATGTCATACCCACCTTGGCTCAGTCCACCCGCCCCACTCACATTTAGGAGCAGGAGGAGGTCTGAGCCAAGTATGGCGGCAGTCTGAGTGAGGCCGGTGCGTGCTGGCCTAGGAGTGGACCAGTCCAGTCAGCTGACCTGAGTCACCTGACGTGAGGTCAGGTGACTCAGGTCAGATGACTGGACTGGTCCACTCCCGAGCCGACACGCGCTGACCTTCTCACTCAGACCGCCAAATCCTCATTCTCTAGTAGTCAATGACCGTACTTGGTTCCATCTGCCCTCCTGACCTAAAATTTAGAAACTTAGCTGAGGCCTAAATGTAGAAATTTAGCTAGTGTAGACTTAGGATAGAACCTGTCCTAAAAGCATGAAGTGAGGTCAGGTCACTTAAATGTTTTTTTCATGAAGGACATTTATGATATAGGACACGATAGGTCATAAATGTAAGATAGATGCGAGTTCCACCTCTGGGTCCCAGATCTATCTCTAGAATGGGGCCCCCTATACCTCAGTTGCACCTCTTTGTGTTGTGGCTGACTTGTGTGATTTTGGACCATGAATAAGAAAAAAACATACGCTACGCTGTTTCAGTAAGTCTCATAGAACTGAATAGTAGTTACGGAAACAGCGTAACTCGAATGCTACGCTGCCTCCGTAACTGCCATTCACTACTATGGCAGTTATGGAAACAGCGTAGCTCAGCGAGCTATGTTGATTTCTTCTTCATGGTCGGAAATCAGCCGAAACACAAAGAGGTAGAATGGGGTTTAGGGGCCCCCGTTCTAGAGATGGGCGTGGGTCCCAGAAGTAGGACAAGCATCTATCTGACATTTAGGACATATCCAGTGGATACGTCATAAATGTCCCTGATGGGAAAACTCCTTTAAGTAAGTAAATCAGAATAACTTACTGCTGCGAGCAGTTCTTTTCAAAACTTACCATTGTAAAGAGTTGACTGCGCTCCAGACTGACCGACACAGTAGCAACATCATCAATACCGCCTAACATCACACGCCTTACCAAAGAGAAGCAGTTCCAGCCATCACATTAGGGGTGAGTTAATTAAATGTTTGACCAAATATAGCAGGCTCATTTTTAAGTTGAACATTTTGTATGGATTCACTGTATAAATTGATATGAATATAATTGTGCTCCCACAATATGAAAAATTAAAGGGTTCACTGAAGTGACAACTGAGTAAAATATACCTTTTAATAGTAACTCGTTTTAAAAACAGGGGTGACACACCACTGTGAAATGAGCCCCACCGTGAAAATTAAAAAATGTATTAAACAGAAAACACTGAGTCATTATGATAAATATATCTCAGTGTTTATAACAATATTTGTCTGGAACCAGCATATATCCTAGGCACAACAAAAGTACAATCCCCAAAAGAAGCACCAGTGTCCGAATTAAATCACCGGATCTACTAGCGCTGGGTGTAACACAATGTTGCTGTCCCCAATGCAGACATTCCATATACAATAAACGACCCTACGCGTTTCAGATACTCATCCTCAGGGGTCCGTATCTTGGTAACTCTGGCCTCATCACCAGCGATAATAATATTCAACAGCAGATATTCTGCTGTGCGTCACGGGAAGATGCACGTATCGATGTCAACGGCATACTTCATTGCAGGCGCTGGGTTACTATAAACACCTAAACTCCACCCCTCGTATTTGGCGGCGATACCTGAACTGGCCAATCACAACACCCTCTCGATTCGTGACACCTGCCCATGTGACCCCCCGCCGTCAGCTGACAGCCAGGGGTCATCATCGACCGCATCATACCGAACGCGCAGGCGCAGTAGAAGCCAAGGACGTGTCGCCCGGACTGCCAAGCAAGAGGAAGGTAAGCGCAAAGCGATAATAAGTTTTGTAAGTATGTCTTGCGGGACAGTTACCCACCGCAAGTGGACTACCTCACAAAGCAACTCTTAGGTTAATAAACACATATTAGGTGGACAAGATTACTGAGTCCCTCCCATTTGAAAAAACTGACTGACAAAAGATCTCTTTATATGTCGGCTGGCCAATATGGCCATATCGAACATAGTGCACTATGCAACTGGAACCCACCCACCCACAAAGGCAACCCAAGGTGAAATTTGGCCACCTTAGGGGGAATGGTATTGCATATTAAATAAAACATGTATAATTAGTCTGCTCATTTAAACCCGCTGGTTGTATGCATGCCAGTCTATGGATCCATTGGGCTTCTTTGCGTAAAATTAGGTTGTCCCAGTCACCTCCTCTTTTTGGGGGTCTAATGAGTTCAATTGCTTGAAACTTTAAACATGCTGCATGGCCTTGGTGTTTAGCATGCACATGCTTAGATATTGGGGTGTCCCTAACATGGATAATATCTCCAACATGCTCCCTTATCCGGCGTCGAAATTGTCGTGCTGTTTTGCCCACATAATTTAGGGGGCATGGGCATGTAATTAGGTAAACCACCCCCGCTGTTTTGCAATTAACAAAATTTTGTATGGCCCACGAATGTTATAAATATCCAAATGGCTCTTTGCAGAAAAAGTTTCCCCACCCCTGCTGTAGATAATGCCGCAGTGCCCCCTATAGATAGTGCCACATGGCCCCCCTGTAGATAGTGCCACAGTGCCCTCTATAAATAATGCCACACATCCCCTTTTTAGGTAGTGCCACAGTGCCCTCTGTAGATAATACCACAGCGCCCTCCGTAGATAGTGCCACACAGCCCCCTGTAGATAGAGCTGCACAACCTCCCTGTAGATGATGCCACACAGCCCTGTAGATGATGCCACACAGCCCCCTTTTAGATAATACCACAGACAAGTCTTTGTACATAGTGCCACACCCCAATTGTGACTCGTGGCGGATTGGCTGCCCGGCCGCCGCGTCATCCCGGGGAGGGAGTGGCTAGTACTACTTATGCCCGACATCTCACTCGGCTCGTGTTCGACCAGCTGACTAGTGTCGTGCACGAGCCGGGTGAATGTTATGAGACACGCAATAGGTGTCTCCCGGCCATAATATAGATGTGTTAAAACCACATCAGTGTGACCCCTGATGAAGCACCTTGACTACTAGCGGTGCGGAAACGCGTAGGGACACGTTTTCATTGGCACGGATTGACCAGGTGTTTATAATATAACACAGTCAGTGGGATCTATCGTTTAGCAGTGTGTGGTGCCGCCAACAGCACCCCCAATTGCTCCCCCTTCTGTGTGGTCTACCGTGCTTACGCCTCTATCAGTACATTTGGCTATTTAGCCCAATTTTAGTATGGTTTTCCTATAATAAAAATCGAATTTTAATCGTTCATATAGGCAGTGATACAATTTCAATTAATCAAGTGAACGGACATCTTTTATATATTGATGCAACAATTGTTGTGTAGTGTTAAACCCAATTGTACATAGTGCCACACACCTCCCTGTAGATAATGCCACATGCTCGCCCTGTAGATAGTGCCAAACACTCCCCCTGAAGATAATGCCACACCCCCCTTGTAGATGGAGCCACTGGGGCTCCCTCTAGCTCTAGGATAGGAATCCCCAGCCAGAGCTTTGCTGATGCTCTGGTCAGGGATTCATCTCCTGGAGGAGCCCTTAACATTACTGTCCATCTCTGGCCAGGGATTCCGCCACTCCAAGAGGTGCCCCTGACTTCACTGTCCTTATATGGACAGTGAAGTCAGGGGCTCCTCCTGGAGCGCCGGAATCCCCGGCCAGTGCATCGACAACGCTCCGGCCGGGGACTCTGCTCCAGGAGGAGAGAATGGCAGAGCAGGAAGCGGATAGTTTCCTGCTCTGCCATAGTATTTAATTGTATGTGATACAATTGAATGTGGCAGTTGCCGGGAATGTCTCTGTAAAGTCTTGGAAACCTTGGGACTGTTGGCAACTATGATATTATAACCAATATTATCTACTAACTTTCTTGTATAGTTATCTCATTCTTATATTAGCTAATTGTTCTGAAAATTCCCTCCTGGGCAAATTTTACGTTGAAAAAAATTATACTGCGTGTGAACATAACCTTAATTCCACTTCAACTCTTACTTAAGAAATTCTAGTTATAATAGTGCATTATGTAAAGAATATATGTTTACACAAATGCTTAATATGTACCCTTTATTGCGGCAAATTGAGTCCCTGCTGGTCCATATCACCGTAGGCCGTCCATGTTTTACTATATGGTGTATCTAGGTACCATATTCTCCCATATAAGCAATGGTTTTAAGAGAGAAATCCCCCATATTATAGCATTTGATTGAACATGCCACAATTTTATTTTCTTATGTATCGTCACGTAATCTGTGAGAAAAAACCCTGTGTACCTCTGTATGAAATCAGCAGCTCATAGAGGCATAATATGGGCCTATAGGTTTCTATGAGCACTGCATTTGGAATTTGTGTAACATGAATCCCATACATGGCCATGGGCTTAAAACTTTAGGATGAGAATCTCCTTAAACACCTAGCTCTTTTAAATAAATCATTTGCTTCCTTAAAACAAAATTAAGCACCTTTCTAAATAATCTTCATTAAAAATTGCCTGCCATTTTGTTGCAGTAGAGTCTGTGCAGCTCCTGTACATAGCTGGCTGTGCTGCTGCTTTTGACATGGATATGGCAGTTGTTGGCTCAGGGCTGATGTCATCTGAATTTTAGCCCAATCCTCCTGACAGAACTGATGTAAGTCAGTCAGCTTTGTCTGCCTCCTTGCTCGGACACATATTTTCAATTCGGTTCACAAATTTCTTATGGGATTCAGATGAGGGCCTTGTAATATCCACTCCAATACTTTTTTGTCTTTAAAGAGGCTCTGTCACCAGATTTTGCAGCCCCTATCTGCTAATGCAGCAGATAGGCGCTGCAATGTAGATTACAGTAACGTTTTTATTTTTTAAAAACGAGCATTTTTGGCCAAGTTATGACCATTTTCGTATTTATGCAAATGAGGCTTGCAAAAGTACAACTGGGCGTGTTGAAAAGTAAAAGTACAACTGGGCGTGTATTATGTGCGTACATCGGGGCGTGTTTACTACTTTTACTAGCTGGGCGTTGTGTATAGAAGTGTCATCCACTTCTCTTCACAACGCCCAGCTTCTGGCAGTGCAGCACTGTGACGTCACTCACAGGTCCTGCATCGTGTCGGCACCAGAGGCTACAGATGATTCTGTAGCAGCATCGGCGTTTGCAGGTAAGTCCATGTAGCTACTTACCTGCAAATGCTGATGCTGCTGCAGAATCAAGTGTAGCCTCTGGTGCCGACACGATGCAGGACCTGTGAGTGACGTCACAGTGCTGCACTGCCAGAAGCTGGGCGTTGTGAAGAGAAGTGGATGACACTTCTATACACAACGCCCAGCTAGTAAAAGTAGTAAACACGCCCCGATGTACGCACATAATACACGCCCAGTTGTACTTTTACTTTTCAACACGCCCAGTTGTACTTTTGCAAGCCTCATTTGCATAAATACGAAAATGGTCATAACTTGGCCAAAAATGCTCGTTTTTTAAAAATAAAAACGTTACTGTAATCTACATTGCAGCGCCTATCTGCTGCATTAGCAGATAGGGGCTGCAAAATCTGGTGACAGAGCCTCTTTAAGCCATTTTGTCACTATCGCTGAAAGACCCAGTCGCAACCAACTTTAAACCTTCTGACTGATGTCTTAATGATATGTTCCTTCAGAATTTATAGATAATCCTCCTTGCTCATGATGCCATCTATTTCCTGAAATACATCAGTCCTTTTTTCCTCTATACATAGTGCTGATCATAATGGCCGAACAGTAAACACACCTAACAAAAGGCTAGGACCCCATCCTGGTGTTCATATGCAAAGTTAATATTGGCTTTTTTTTATACTGGCCTTGGAGCACAGACGGCTTCATGATGTAGGGCTCACTTAATGGTGACTATAGATACTTTGGTATCTAGTGTCTCCAACTCCTTCACCAATTCCTTTGTTGAAGTCTTGGGTTTCAGATGAACCTTTCGGACCAAAGTTTGTTCAACCACGTGAGTTAATTTGTGCCTGCTTCTTAAATGATGCAGTGTCTAAGGCCTCATGCACACGACCATAGCTGTGTACGCTCTCCGTGATTACTGCACAGATAGGCCGAGGAGTGTCATCCGCAATCATGGACCCTGCACACACACAATGTGCATTGACTTCAAGGAGACTGGACCGCAAGTGCGGTCGGTAAAATGACATGTCCTTTTTTTTTTGCGGTCTGGGATCCGGTCGTGTGCATTGGCCCATAGGATATAATGTGCCCTATACTACCCTCAATTGCGGCTCTACAATTGCGGATAGTATGCGGACACAAATGCACGGTTGTGTGCATGTGGCTTAAATGTGTTCCCAAGATATTTATATGTGCATACAATTGTTTATACAAATACTCTTCCTACCTTCAGTTTTTTGGAAATTTCTTTTAAGGAAAAACTAGACTTGTAGAGGTCATCAATTTTCTGAGTTCTTGGCAGAGTTGCTTGGATTTCCCCATGGTGTCAAGGGTTAAAAAGACACTAGTAGAAATTTATTAAGACTGACGTTACATACTTGCTAGAGAAGGAAGCGACAAATTTATTAGGAGCCGCACGCCTCTTAATAAATTTGTTGCACCTTCGGCTGCCCCTGAGTCACTGAGTGAAATCTATAATTTATGGCAGTTTCTGGCATAAATTATAGTAAATGCGTTAAACCGTGGGTGGCCACTTTTTTTTTTTAGAGAAGTGTAGAGAGAGACGTAACAGCTAAAAAGTCAACATTTTTGCGACCTTTAAACATTCACAATTCTTTTTAAATTACCCTCACTGGCTCTGAAGTTAGGCTCTTAAATACAGGTGCAAATTTTCTCCCAAGTATGACAATTGGCCAATCAGTATCCCCTAAAAAGCCATTACATCAATAGATGGAATCTATCAAACTATTTAAAGAAACAGTCAAAGTGCTGTACGTAAACCTTTCACTCTGTATGTTAACTTTTGAATTCTTATATAGTAAAAAAAAACATTTTCTTTATACTCGATGTAAATAAAATAAACATCTGAACTGTGGGTCAAACATATTAAACATAATAGAATTAACAGTTTAGAGCAGCTACTTCCTGACTCTGTTTTATATAAACTCATAAATGCATTTTATTCTAGCTACTGTGAAAGAATGTCTTTTGTGGTTAACTGTTCCACACACACAAATGCCTCTGACATACACATATAGCACATGTACAGCCCCGAGCTATCAGATTTAATTGGATACTTAATAAACCTGTGAATATTCTTTAAAGGATATAGTAAATGCATCTTAAATTACTTGTGATTAATGTAAATTACACCGATGACAGCAATGTTTTCTTGTCCTTTGTTAAATTAATTTCAGTACATCTGTTTAAATTATATTAAATACTAATGCAGAGATTTTCCGACTTGCTCACGTAGGTCGGATATAAACTCTGATATAGTCTGTCTAAAGACACGCTATCTCAGTGTGAAGGCTATAAGGGTGAGTTCACACATGGCAGATATGTTGTAGAAATTTCTGCGACTGAAAATCACTTCCATTCATCTGAATGGGGTTGTCTGGAGGCAATCACATGGATTTCTACAAGATCTATTCAGGTTGACAGTCGTAGAAATTTTTGTAACAAATCTGCTGCGTGTGAATATGCCCTTACACCTCTTATGCCTCATGCACACAACAGTGTGTGCGGGCTGGGTCCTGTCTGTGATCCATGGAAAGATAGGACATGTCCTATCTTTCCACGGATCGTAAAGTTGGTCCGTTTTCAAGGACCCAATTCACCCGCTAAAGTGAATGGGTCCGTGAAAACTATCGGGTGCCACTCGAATGCCGTGAAAAAAGGCCAGAGTGGTACTTGGTCGTGTGCAACAGCCATTGGGTTTCATACATATGGCAGTATTCACAATCGGTATTAGGCCTTGTTCACATCACATTTTTTGTTTACACTACAGATGTCTATACTAGATGTGTTCATAGAGCTTCATCGTCAGACAGAGGCCAAAAGATTGGGCTGGTATGCATCAGTATACAGCAAAAATAAAGGTATAATTTTGGCTTCATGCAGAAACCACTAAGGGAAACTAACTTCATATGGATTTATACAGCCAGTGTTGAACTTTATAGGAGCTGTGAAAATATGTATGTAGTGAGCTTTCCTTAGTTGCGGCTGTAGGTACTTGCTAGCAAGAGAAGTGCATGCATTTCTCTGGAGAATTTTATATATTTACAGATTCGTTTTTTTGGGGGGAAATTATCTTAAACAGTAACTACTCTTTCATCAAACTTTTGGTATGTTACAGAGACATATCAAAAGTTTGGATCGGTGGGGGTCCAGGTGCAGAGACTCCCACCGTTGCTGAAACGAAGGTGCAGAAGCGCACAGCTGAGCGCCCTACACCTTTGGCTGTGATCTGCGGTCCTTGTCATGAAGAAGACGATTCTGAGAATGATTCTGAGAAATTTCAGTCAATATGTTTTACGCTTTTTTTAAAAAAAGATTAATATCTAGAAAAAATTTAGAAAAATGAGCTACACTGTTTTCGTAACTCCTGACCATAAAGTCAGGAAGTGACCGGGAGTCAGCGATAGCAGACAAAGCTAGAAAGGGGTTTAGGGGCCCGTTCTAGAGATAGGTGCGGGTCCCAGAGGTGGGACCCGCATCTTTCTGACATCTATGACATATCCTGTAGTCATAAACGTCCCTCGTGGGAAAACCCCTTTAAGGACATGGACTAGTTGGCTATTTGACTATTCAGGATGTGTCACTTTATGTGGTGATATCCTTGGAATGCTTTAACTTATCCAAGTAGTACTGAGAATGTTTTTTCATGACACATTGTACTTTATGTTAGTAAAAAAATTTAAGGCAATACGTTTTACGCTTTTTTTAAAAAAAAAGATGAAGATTGAAACCAAATTTGGAAAAATTAGCTATTTTAAACATTTACATTTCTCTGCTTTTAAGGGCATGACCACACATGGCGGAATTCCTCCGCAACTGTCCGCATCAATGCCGCACAGAATCTGCGTTGCAGATTCTGCAGCGGATCTGCACAAAATGTGCAGAAAATTGATGCGGACTGGCCGCTGCGGACTGCAGGAAAAGTGCTTCTCTTCTCCCTATTCAGTGCAGGATAGAGAGAAGGGACAGCACTTTCCCTAGTGAAAGTCAAAGAAATTCATACTTACCGCCCGTTGTCTTGGTGACGCGTCCCTCTTTCGGCATCCGGCCCGACCTCCCTGGATGACGCTCCAGTCCATGTGACCGCTGCAGCCTGTGCTTGGCCTGTGATTGGCTGCAGCCGTCACTTACACTGAAACGTCATCCTGGGAGGCCGGACTGGAGACAGACGCAGGGAGTTCTCGGTAAGTATGAACTTATATTTTTTTTTACAGATACATGTATATTGAGATCGGTAGTCACTGTCCCGGGTGCAGAAACAGTTACTGCCGATCGCGTAACTCTTTCAGCACCCTGGACAGTGACTATTTACAGACGTCTCCTAGCAACGCTCCCGTCATTACGGGAGCCCCATTGACTTCCTCAGTCTGGCTGTAGACCTAGAAATACATAGGTCCAGCCAGAATGAAGAAATGTCATGGTAGTAAAAACAATACGCTCCGCAGCACACATAAGATCTGCGGACTTCATTGCGGAATTTTGACTCTCCATTGAAGTCAATGGAGAAATTCCGCCATGAGTCCGCAACCAGTCCGCCACTGCTCCGCAACAGACAGAGCATGCTGCGGACACCAAATTCCGCTCCGCAGCCTATGCTCCGCAGCGGAATTGTACGCATCGTGTAAACGAACACTGCTAAATTAAAGTGAAAGTCAATGGAGAAACGGCTCCGCTGCGGATTAACGCTGCGGAGTGTCCGCAGCGGAATTTAAGTGAAATTCCGCTATGTGTGAACCCGCCCTAAGACATCCAGTATTATCACACAAAATAGTTCATAATTAGCATTTACCATATGTCTACTTTATGTTGGCATCGTTTTATTAACATACTTTTATTTTTTTAGGACGTTAGAAGGCGTATAACTTTAGCAACAATTTTTCTAATTTTTAAAGAGGCTCTGTCACCAGATTTTGCAACCCCTATCTGCTATTGCAGCAGATAGGCGCTGCAATGTAGATTACAGTAACGTTTTTATTTTTAAAAAACGAGCATTTTTGGCCAAGTTATGGCCATTTTTGTATTTATGCAAATGAGGCTTGCAAAAGTACAACTGGGCGTGTTGAAAAGTAAAAGTACAACTGGGCGTGTATTATGTGCGTACATCGGGGTGTGTTTACTACTTTTACTAGCTGGGCGTTCTGATGAGAAGTATCATCCACTTCTCTTCAGAACGCCCAGCTTCTGGCAGTGCAGATCTGTGACGTCACTCACAGGTCCTGCATCGTGTCGGACACATCGGCACCAGAGGCTACAGTTGATTCTGCAGCAGCATCAGCGTTTGCGGGTAAGTAGCTACATCGATTTACTTGCAAACGCCGATGCTGCTACAGAATCATCTGTAGCCTCTGGTGCCGGCTCGTCTGACACGATGCAGGACCTGGGGAAGTGACGTTACTGCCAGAAGCTGGGCGTTCTGAAGAGAAGTGGATGATACTTCTCGTCAGAAAGCCCAGCTAGTAAAAGTAGTAAAAGTAGTAAACACGCCCCGATGTACACACATAATACACGCCCAGTTGTACTTTTACTTTTCAACACGCCCAGTTGTACTTTTGCAAGCCTCATTTGCATAAATACAAAAATGGCCATAACTTGGCCAAAAATGCTCGTTTTTTAAAAATAAAAACGTTACTGTAATCTACATTGCAGCGCCGATCTGCTGCAATAGCAGATAGGGGTTGCAAAATCTGGTGACAGAGCCTCTTTAAGATCATTTCCAAATCCTACTTTTTTGGGGACCAATTCAGTTTTGAAGTAATTTTGAGGGGCCTATGTGAGAGAAAGCCCCATAGATGACCCTGTTTTGGAAACTTCAGCCCTCACATTTAAAACTGCGTTTACAAACTTTGTTAACCCTTTAGAGTTCCACAGGAATTAACCCCTTAAGGACTGAGCCATTTTTCATTTTTTCATTTTCGCTTTTCACTCCCCGCATTCCAAGACCCATAACTTTTTTATTTTTCCGT
Organism: Rhinoderma darwinii; assembly: GCF_050947455.1. Taxonomy (NCBI): domain Eukaryota; kingdom Metazoa; phylum Chordata; class Amphibia; order Anura; family Rhinodermatidae; genus Rhinoderma; species Rhinoderma darwinii. Next base: position 163,922,048 of record NC_134689.1, read on the forward strand.
CAATGGAACGGTGTAAGGGTCTTATTGTTTGCGGGAGGAGTAGTGGTTTCTAATGACATCAGTTAAAGTACCATATAATGTACTGGGAAGCTGAAAAAGAATGATTTGCAGGCTGAAATTGGAACTGTGATTCCTACATTGCTTTTTTGGTTTTCGTTTATACGGCCTTCACTGTGTGGTAAATACGACAACTGAACTTTATTCTGCGGCTCAATATGATTACGGTGATACCAAATTTATATTGTTTTTTTATATGTTATGAAGATAAAAAAAACAAAAACCTTTTTGTTAAAAATTTTTTGGGGTTTCACCACATTCTGAGAGCCATAACTTTCTTAAGTGGCGGGTAGATTAGGGCTCACCTGTCTGTTTCCCTACCCCGTCATTACACTTGCAGCTCTGATCGCTGCTAGAACACATTACACTACCTCTGGCTGGTCCTCATAGGCTTCCATACATGGCAGCCCGGAGGCCATTGTCTGGCCTCCGGTTGCCGTTTTTAAGGATCGCCAGCCCCCGCAAATGCATGTGGGGGGCTGCCGATCTGCTCTAAACCTCTTCAACGCGGTAATCACAATCGACCGACGTATCGAAGTGGTTAATTGCCGATTTCAGTGGCGATAAGCCGCTGATCGGCATCGGGGAGACCAGGGCAGACACTCTGCACAGTTAACCGCCGCTGCGGTGTAGTGCCGCGTGGCGGTTAACTGTTAAAGTGCGGACGTAACTGCACGCCGTGGTGCACGAAGTTACTGCTCACCTGAACGTGCATTTACGCCAAGTTGCGGGAAGGGGTTAAAGAAATATTTATGGTGGCTATACACACGGTGACCGTGCTGCAGTAGTGTATCGCAGGGCCAAGTTGTATCATTAAGGGGGGATTCACACAAACGTGATTTGCGTCCGTGCAGCCCGTATGGTTTTCACGCGGGTCGCACGGACCTATGCAAGTCTATGGGGCAGTGCAGACTGTCTGTGAGTTTTGCGCAGCGTAGGTCCGCTGCGTAAAACTTGCGACATGTTCTATATTTCTGCGTTTTTCACGCATCACGCACCCATTGAAGTCAATGGGTGCATGAAAATCACGCATGCCCCACGGAAGCACTTCCGTGGGACAAGCGTTATTCGCGCAACAGCAGTAAAAGAATGAATGTAAACAGAAAAGCACCACGTGCTTTTCTGTTTACAAACATCCAAACGGAGTGTCATAATGATGGCGGCTGCGCGAAAAGCACGCAGCCGCGCATCCATATGAACAGGGCACACGGAGCTGTCAAGTGCACACGTTCGTCTGAATCTGGCCTAACAACTATTGTTTCTGTGTAGTTTATCTGTGGCTTGCTTAATCAAGTGTGTACTCACCTCATCTTTCTCTGTTCCACTACAGATTTCAATACATGTTTGTCTGATTGGTGACAAAGATTAGAATTGTCATGTGGAACCCCATACCTTGTCTATAATATTCCAAAAAACAATATAGAAATAATACATTTGAGGATACAGATACAGGGAAATTAAATAATAAAAAGCCACCTATAGCAGGCCCAATGGCGGAAACTATATTCTATATACTTGGAATGACTTTCTTGAAAGTGAAATTCAGCAGGAAGTAGTACTCATTAAACTAATTCTGATTTAAGGTCCTATCAACACGGCCGTGGCCGTAATCACCTGTTCTTTGTATATAATTATGGGCACGGCCGGTTGCTGGTGGCTGCGGACTGCGACACGCATTTTCGGCCCATGCTCCCATACAAAATATGGGAGCATGGCCCGTAAAAAGCAAAAGAGCGGACATGTTTCATAATTTTCTGAATATTTCTACGGCCCGGACACTTTCCCGCAAATATACGGGAAGGTGTCCATGATCAATAGAAGTGAATGGGTCCGTAATTGCGGACTGTTATTACGATCCACAATTACGGACGATGTTTACGGTTGTGTGTATGGGGCCTGTAGCCCTGCTGCAGTGTAACCCATCCTTTCTGGGACATCAGTTTATTCTATGTGACATTTTCCAAATGTATCATGTTCCTACTAAGTGCATTTTCTATGCTGTCTGTGTAAATAATAATCTTTAGTAATGTTCCACTGCTACAGAACAGACAGTTTCTTGACTGCTATTCTACAATATTTTTTGAAGATGATATTGGGAAATTACCTGATACTGCTGTTTCAACGTGCACAAAATAAAGGCAATGATCCCACTGAAACCTATAGTCTCATAACTAGGTATGCTGGGTGGATTACTGCAATTGCAGTTTACCCAATTTACCCATGGATGTCATTTACCTTGTGCAACTATACACCAGAAAGCACGTCTGCCAAGGTTACCTTAGAGTTTGTCCACCCTTGAAAACCATTTTATTTTCTTTAACCTACATAAGTCCACCACAATTTTGTGAAGATTAATTCCTTAATATATCTTTATGGTCTCTAGTGGTCCTGATTTATCTGATACAGAGCTCTTAGGGTATGTTCACACGCACTGTTTTCAAACGTAATTCGGGCGCTTTACGCCTCGAATTACGCCTGAAAAACGGCTTCATTACGCCTACAAACATCTGCCCATTGCTTTCAATGGGTTTTACGATGTTCTGTTCCCACGAGGTGTCATTTTACGCTGTCAAAAGACGGCGCGTATAAAGACGCCCGCGTCAAACAAGTGCATGTCACTTCTTGGGACGTTTTTGGAGCCGTTTTTCATTGACTCCATTGAAAAACAGCTCCAATAACGTCTGTAAAAGACGCCGCAAAAAATGCGAGTACTTGCAAAAACATCTGAAATTCAGAAGCTGTTTTCGCCTGAAAACAGCTCCGTAATTTCAGACGCATTTTGCTAAGCCGTGTGAACATACCCTAATACCCCTGTAGATAGACACAGTTAAATGAGAAAACTCATGGATATCTAGAGCTGTCTTTAGGGGGAGCTCATGAGTTGACATATATATATATATATATATATATATATATATATATATATATATATATACACTGATATATATAATGAAACGCTATCAACTTTTTATTGTGTTTCTATTTGTCATAATTTTCAAGGTCTTTGCGTGCTGTCAGTGAATGGAAACATTCTTGTTTAACGTATGGACAATTCTGTGTAGCTAAACACATCAGGTGTCTAAATCTGTCCAGATCGTTTGCTACAATATGCAGGTAAAATGTTGCATAACTTCGCGGGCCGTGATTACAGGCACGCCCGTGTGCATGGGGCCTTAAATCAGAAATAGTTTTCTGAGTACTACTTCCTGCGGAATTTCACTTTCAAGAAAGTAATTCCAAGTATATAGAATATAGTTTGCATAATGAGAAGTTATGCAACATTTTACCTGCATAGTGTAGCAATCTATCAGGACAGATTTGTACTGCTGACGTAATAGGTCATGTGAACAGTGGTTGACCTGATGGGACAACTTCTTTAAACCTATTCTTAGCATAGAATTAATGGTGTATTCCTATTTTTATTTTTTGTATACAGTACAGTATATGAAAGCAAATATGTCTATCAAAGACAGGTAATGATATAATCATATTAACTGCAGAAATCAAAAGTAAAAAGGATCTTCACTTAACACTGTGTTCCAGTAAGATTATCAGCTAGTGAGACATTGAGGATAAATGTAAAGATGAAGTTGAAAATGGTTTAACTGTCCACAGGGGATTTCTCAATAGCACTGATCTTATTGTTCAGTTACATGCAAATGATGAGCATGTTGAAATGGATCTTCTCATACTGCTCACAGCCTGGGTGTAAAGTGCTTCTGTATGAATGTTTAATGCAACTCTCCCATGCTCTTATGAATTTATCTATGTCTGTGCTGTGTGTGAAACGGAGTTAAATCCAGAAATAAATGGCATAGAAATGAGACTAAAAGTAGAGGGAGATCCTAATCTGAAGCCTAAAAATGAGATGTTCCTCCATTTATAGTGATGTGATGTAACAAGACTTGTACATATTGTATTATGTATCAATGTGTCTAGGTATATACAGGGTGGGCCATTTATATGGATACACCTAAATAAAATGGGAATGGTTGGTGATATTAACTTTCTGTTTGTGGCACATTAGTATATGGGAGGGGGGAACTTTTCAAGCTGGGTGTTGACCATGGCAGCCATTTTGAAGTCGGCCATTTTGTATCCAACTTTAGTTTTTTCAATGGGAAGAGGGTCATGTGACACATCAAACTTATCGAGAATTTCACAAGAAAAACAATGGTGTGCTTGGTTTTAACGTTACTTTATTCTTTCATGAGTTATTTACAAGTTTCTGACCACTTATAAAATGTGTTCAAAGTGCTGCCCATTGTGTTGGATTGTCAATGCAACCCTCTTCTCCCACTCTTCACACACTGATAGCAACACCGCAGAAGAAATGCTAGCACAGGCTTCCAGTATCCGTAGTTTCAGTTGCTGCACATCTCGTATCTTCACAGCATAGACAATTGCCTTCAGATGACCCCAAAGATAAAAGTCTAAGGGGGTCAGATCGGGAGACCTAGGGGGCTATTCAACTGGCCCACGACGACCAATCCACTTTCCAGGAAACTGTTCATCTAGGAATGCTCGGACCTGACACCCATAATGACATAAATAACTCATGAAAGAATAAAGTAACGTTAAAACCAAGCACACCATTGTTTTTCTTGTGAAATAAGTTTGATGTGTCACATGACCCTCGTCCCATTGAAAAAACTAAAGTTGGATACAAAATGGGCAACTTCAAAATGGCCGCCATGGTCAACACCCAGCTTGAAAAGTTTCCCCCCTCCCATATACTAATGTGCCACAAACAGGAAGTTAATATCACCAACCATTCCCATTTTATTTAGGTGTATCCATATAAATGGCCCACCCTGTATATCAGAATGGAAGAATATCTAAGATTATTAGGAATGTTTTCAGTAAAATGTCTAATATTTAATTGTAAGGAAAAACACTATTATAATTGTATGTTAACTACTTTATAATAAGAATTTATTTAATAAATGGTAGCAAAACGTTAAAGTCAAGTACCCATGTTTGCTTCACCAAAATATTTTGTTAGCTGGGTCTGGATCTTCAATATGAAATAACGTCAAGCATAAGAAATCTGATATTCACCTCCATATGAGAACAAAATGAATCACACCTAGTGAATTACTCTCACTCAACGAATTTTATTAAACTGGGCCCTGGTGCCTGAGGTGGCCCAAAGTCCCCTCTGCCACATAAGAGTATACCAATATTATAAGTGGTACATGGTAGATGGGAGGCCTTGATACAGACTTTGCATTGGGGCCTAAGAGCTTCAAGTTATGCCTTTGCACGCCACAATAATAATTGTTTCGTATGTAACGTCTCTCAGCCACGTCTGACACTAGTGGTGTAAAGGATCTGCCAGGCACTACGTCTGGGTATACTCCCAGGATTAATCAGTCGACACCTGAGGCCAGACCTCTGAGACTGACACCTGCTCCCACCAATCAGGGTGGCAGGCTCAGGAGTGGGAGAGCCTATCGCGGCCTGGTCAGTCAGAGTTAGCTCCGCCCCCTGTCCATTTATACCTGCCGTTTTCTCTTCCTCCTTGCTTGTTATTCTTCTTGGATTCCTGGCCCCACTGCTGCCTTGCTCCAGCCTGCTTCTGCCGTGCTTCTGCCTTGCTTCAGTTCCGTTTATCCTGCGTTGCTCTGCCCCTGGCTTGCTTCTGCTCCGTGCTCCTGTTTGTATACTCCACTACTTCCTGATCCTGACTTGCTCATTCACCGCTCCGTTTCCTCGCGGCTTTCCGTGGGCTACTGTATTCCCTTGCGTGTTCCCTGTTTGTGCTCCTGGCACTTAGACAGCGTAGGGACCGCCGCCAAGTTGTACCCCGTCGCCTAGGGCGGGTCGTTGCAAGTAGGCAGGGACAGGGCGGTGGGTAGATTAGGGCTCACTTGTTCCCTTCACCTCCTTCCTGCCATTACATAATAACAAGCCCTTACCTAGTCTACCATTTCTTCTACGCTGATGCTATCATGGACCCCCTTGAGACCCTGACCCAGCAGATGCAGGGCCTCTCCCTACAGGTCCAGGCCCTGGCTCAGAGGGTCAATCAGTCTGACGCTGCCTTTGTAGTACCCCTCACCTCACCTTTAGAACCCAACCTCAAGTTACCTGACCGGCTCTCAGGGGGCCGTAAGACTTTTCTCTCCTTCCGGGAGAGTTGCAGACTTTATTTCCGCCTAAGACCTCACTCCTCAGGTTCCGAGAACCAGCGGGTGGGTATCATTATATCCCGACTCCAGGAAGGGCCCCAAGAGTGGGCCTTCTCCTTGGCTCCTGACGCCCCTGAACTTTCCTCCGTTGATCGGTTTTTCTCTGCCCTCGGTCTCATTTACGACGAGACTGACAGGACTGCCTTAGCCGAGAGTCAGCTGGTGACCTTACGTCAGGGTAGGAGACCTGTTGAGGAATACTGTTCTGATTTTAGAAAGTGGTGCGTAGCTTCTCGGTGGAACGACCCGGCCCTAAAGTGCCAGTTTAGGTTAGGATTATCTGACGCCCTGAAGGATCTGCTGGTTAGCTACCCCTCTTCTGACTCCCTAGACCAGGTTATGGCCCTAGCAGTACGACTTGACCGACGTCTCAGGGAACGTCAACTTGAACGTTTCAATGTTTTCCCCTCTGACTGCCCTGCGATTCCCCCCGAGGTCCCGTCTCCTCGCTCTTCCTCGGAGGACTCAGAGGTACCTATGCAACTCGGGGCCTCCATGTCCCCTCGACAACGTAGAGAGTTTCGCAGGAAGAATGGTCTCTGCTTCTATTGTGGGGACGACAAGCATCTACTGAACACCTGTCCCAGGCGCAAGAATAAGCAGCCGGAAAACTTCCGCGCCTAAGTGATCATCGGGGAGGTCACTTGGGCGCACAGGTATTTCCCGTTAATACTAAACGCAATAAGATTTTGCTTCCCTTTCAGGTCTCGTTTGCTGGCCGGTCTGCCACTGGCAGTGCCTTCGTGGATTCGGGCTCATCTGCTAATATCATGTCTGTGGAATTTGCTATGTCTCTAAAAATGCCTTTTATTGATTTACCTTATCCTATCCCGGTAGTGGGTATCGACTCCACTCCTCTTGCTAATGGTTATTTTACTCAGCATACTCCTGTTTTTGAACTCCGTGTTGGCTCCATGCATTTGGAGCAGTGCTCTGTACTGGTGATGCAGGGATTATCGTCCGATCTGGTATTAGGTCTTCCCTGGTTGCAGCTGCATAATCCCACGTTTGATTGGAATACTGGGGATCTCACCAAATGGGGTAGTGATTGCCTGATGTCATGTCTTTCGGTTAACTCTATTTCTCCCCGGGAGGAGGTAAACACGCTTCCTGAGTTTGTTCAGGACTTCGCTGATGTGTTTTCTAAGGAGGCCTCCGAGGTGTTGCCCCCTCATAGAGATTACGATTGCGCCATCGATTTGGTGCCTGGTGCCAAGCTTCCTAAGGGGAGGATATTTAATCTTTCATGTCCTGAACGTAAAGCTATGAGGGAGTATATCCAAGAATGCCTGGCCAAGGGTTTCATTCGCCCCTCGACTTCTCCTGTAGGTGCTGGCTTCTTCTTCGTGGGGAAGAAGGATGGTGGTCTTAGGCCGTGCATTGATTATCGGAACTTGAATAAGGTCACAGTAAGGAACCAGTATCCCCTTCCTTTGATTCCGGATCTTTTTAATCAGGTTCAGGGGGCCCAATGGTTCTCTAAGTTCGATCTACGGGGGGCATATAACCTTATCCGCATCAAAGAGGGGGATGAGTGGAAAACTGCGTTCAACACGCCCGAAGGTCATTTCGAATACCTAGTCATGCCCTTTGGGTTGTGTAATGCCCCTGCCGTCTTCCAGAATTTTATTAATGAAATTCTGAGAGATTACCTGGGTAATTTTCTTGTAGTGTACCTTGATGACATACTGGTGTTTTCCAAGGACTGGTCCTCGCACGTGGAGCATGTCAGGAAGGTCCTCCAGGTCCTTCGGGAAAATAATCTGTTTGCGAAGACCGAAAAATGTGTGTTTGGGGTACAGGAGATACCATTTTTAGGTCAAATCCTCACTCCTCATGAATTCCGCATGGACCCTGCCAAGGTTCAGGCTGTGGCGGAATGGGTCCAACCTGCCTCCCTGAAGGCGCTACAGTGTTTTTTGGGGTTCGCTAACTATTACAGGAGATTTATTGCCAATTTCTCGGTCGTCGCTAAGCCTCTTACGGACCTCACTCGCAAGGGTGCTGATGTCCTCCATTGGCCCCCTGAGGCCGTCCAGGCTTTTGAGACCCTCAAGAAGTGCTTTATCTCGGCCCCCGTGCTGGTTCAGCCCAACCAAAGGGAGCCATTTATTGTGGAGGTTGACGCGTCCGAGGTGGGAGTGGGGGCCGTCTTGTCCCAGGGTACCAGGTCCCTCACCCATCTCCGCCCCTGTGCTTACTTCTCTAGGAAGTTTTCGCCCACGGAGTGTAACTATGATATTGGCAACCGCGAACTTTTAGCCATTAAATGGGCTTTTGAAGAGTGGCGTCACTTCTTGGAGGGGGCCAGACACCAGGTAACGGTCCTTACTGACCACAAGAATCTGGTTTTCCTAGAATCTGCCCGGAGGCTTAATCCTAGACAAGCTCGTTGGGCACTATTCTTTACCAGATTTAATTTCTTGGTTACCTATAGGGCTGGGTCCAAAAATATTAAGGCTGATGCACTGTCACGTAGTTTCATGGCTAATCCTCCTTCTGAGAAGGATCCTGCTTGTATTTTACCCCCTGGTATAATTGTTTCTGCCACTGATTCTGACTTAGCCTCTGACATCGCGACTGATCAAGGTTCAGCTCCCGGGAACCTCCCTGGGGACAAACTGTTTGTCCCCCTGAAATACCGGCTAAGGGTACTCAGGGAAAACCATGACTCCGCTCTATCTGGTCATCCTGGCATCTTGGGTACCAAACTCCTCATTACCAGAAACTATTGGTGGCCTGGGTTGCCTAAAGACGTTAGGGCTTACGTCGCCGCTTGTGAGGTCTGTGCTAGGTCCAAGACCCCTAGGTCCCGACCTGCGGGCTTACTACGTTCCTTGCCCATTCCCCAGAGACCTTGGACCCATATCTCCATGGATTTTATCACCGATTTGCCTCCATCTCAGGGCAAGTCGGTGGTGTGGGTGGTAGTAGACCGCTTCAGCAAGATGTGCCACTTTGTGCCCCTTAAGAAACTACCTAACGCCAAGACGTTAGCTTCTTTGTTTGTGAAACACATTCTGCGTCTCCATGGGGCCCCAGTCAATATCGTTTCGGACAGAGGGGTACAATTTGTTTCCTTATTTTGGAGAGCTTTTTGTAAAAAGTTGGAGATTGATCTATCCTTCTCCTCCGCCTTCCATCCAGAAACTAATGGCCAAACGGAAAGGACTAACCAATCCCTGGAACAATATTTAAGGTGTTTCATTTCTGACTGTCAATTTGATTGGGTCTCATTCCTTCCCCTCGCCGAATTTTCCCTGAATAACCGGGTCAGTAACTCGTCAGGGGTCTCCCCGTTTTTCTGTAATTTCGGGTTTAATCCTAGGTTCTCCTCCGTTTCCCCTGGTTGTTCCAATAATCCCGAGGTAGAGGACGTTCATCGGGAACTGTGCACAGTCTGGGCCCAGGTTCAGAAGAACCTAGAGGCGTCCCAGAGCGTACAAAAGATTCAGGCTGATTGTAGACGTTCTGCTAACCCCCGGTTTGTCGTCGGGGATCTGGTGTGGTTGTCGTCGAGGAACTTGCGCCTTAAGGTCCCGTCCAGGAAGTTTGCTCCCCGATTTATTGGACCTTATAAGGTCATTGAAGTCCTCAACCCTGTATCCTTCCGTCTGAGGGGGTGGAATTCGAGGTGGCTGAGGGGGTGGAATTCGAGGTGGCCAAGATTGTGGACAGTAGGATGATCCAGGGCTCCCTCCAGTACCTGGTCCATTGGAGAGGATACGGGCCGGAGGAGAGGACTTGGGTACCTGCTCGAGATGTTCACGCTGGGGTATTGATCAGGAGGTTCCACCTTCTCTTCCCCACTAAATCGGGTCCTCTTAGTAAGGGTCCGGTGGCCCCTCATAAAAGGGGGAGTACTGTAAAGGATCTGCCAGGCACTACGTCTGGGTATACTCCCAGGATTAATCAGTCGACACCTGAGGCCAGACCTCTGAGACTGACACCTGCTCCCACCAATCAGGGTGGCAGGCTCAGGAGTGGGAGAGCCTATCGCGGCCTGGTCAGTCAGAGTTAGCTCCGCCCCCTGTCCATTTATACCTGCCGTTTTCTCTTCCTCCTTGCTTGTTATTCTTCTTGGATTCCTGGCCCCACTGCTGCCTTGCTCCAGCCTGCTTCTGCCGTGCTTCTGCCTTGCTTCAGTTCCGTTTGTCCTGCTTTGCTCTGCCCCTGGCTTGCTTCTGCTCCGTGCTCCCGTTTGTATACTCCACTACTTCCTGATCCTGACTGGCTCATTCACCGCTCCGTTTCCTCGCGGCTTTCCGTGGGCTACTGTATTCCCTTGCATGTTCCCTGTTTGTGCTCCTTGCACTTAGACAGCGTAGGGACCGCCGCCAAGTTGTACCCCGTCGTCTAGGGCGGGTCGTTGCAAGTAGGCAGGGACAGGGCGGTGGGTAGATTAGGGCTCACTTGTTCCTTTCACCTCCTTCCTGCCATTACAAGTGGCACTAAAAAAATGACTAATTTGTGTTCTAGGGCTTTAGAGGTTATTGATTGTATAGTTTGCTTTATTCTGGAGGATAGAATGGTAGGACTTGCAAGTTTGTGTAATTGTGAAGTAGCAAATGGTTTATTCAAAGTAAGAATTGGAGGATAAACCTAACCCAAAGTTCTGCTTGAAAAAGATTAAGCCCTGTATCAAATCAAATAAGGGATACCTTAAACTTTCTTTGATAGAGGTGGAAGAATTTTTCATTTCCACTAAACATTTTTGCAAAAGCTGTAGTACAAACAATTGCTAAGACCTATAAATATACTTTTATTCATTTGCATAATGTATACAATTTTCAGTTGAATGATGTAGAGGTCTATTTGAATGAAATAATTTTGTATTAATATATTTCCAGTTACATAATACATGGCTGGTTAATGTGTAGGATTAGTCTGTGGGAATGTCGGCCCCATAGACATTGAATGGAGCAGCAGCGAACATGCGCGACTACAGCTCCATTCGAAATCCTCCTCATTGTGATTGTGTAGTAAGGAGGAACGGGGGTCGGGACCCTGTTCTAGAGATTGATGGGGCCCCAGTGATCATATATTTCTCACCTATCCTGTGGATAGTTGATAAATGTTAATTGTGGGAAAACCCCTTTAAGGCATCATGCACATGGCTATATGTGTTGTACAGATCCGTAATACTGCGCCCATAACCTGCTATGGGCCCATACTGTATCTTCGTGTGCCTCTGATTTTATAAACAATTGTAGTATGCTTCACTATGTTGAATTATGGAGTCCTTCTTCTCTAGAAGAAATGCTTCTAGGGTATTGTACGGTGTTGGATAGAGGCACTATATGTCAACATACAGGGTTCCTGGGTCCAAATTCTGTGCCTCTAGTGTGCTGCTGTGCAGGGTCTGTGCATGCCACTTTGCCATGTGCATGAGCCTTTAAAGTCAAGCTGGGTAAAAAATGAAAATATAACTTCAGGCCAGACTTACCTGTATATGGATGCAACTGAAAGCTGTGCAGGCCGTAACAACAAGACAGCCAAGCATTCCTGTCATAAAGGAAGTAGAACTCCAACTGCCATCACCAAACGACAGATATTATACTTGTTAAATGTATAGATCATGTGATCACTGATATCAATGACAGCCGGTGAGATCATCAGTACCTGCAGAGGGGACGATTTGAGTGGAAAATTCACAGCGTTATGGTGAAAGTTTTTATTTTTATTTTATTAGATTACAGAAAATTTGCTCCAAAAATCCCCCTTTTTTTTTAACTATATGTAAGCTCTGTATATACATTTTATTTTTTAAGAAGGCCTATTTGCTGTGTATTAATCATGGCTGAAACTCTACATCTTATGCCTCTCTCTCTGACTCCTATATCTAGTACAGGCTAAAAGTGGTCACATTAGATAACTGTGGTGAGTGAGCAAAATAAGTATTCCGGTGACAGCGATTTTTGCTTCTAGCTTTACTCGGGTGTTTTTTTTTTCTCTTGTACTAACTGATCTCAGCATGCCTTCTCAGCATCATGCCTCATATACAAGCTGACAATATTGTCATAGTACATTATGTCATTTTGCCATTCATTTCACAACCAGTTTTTTTTTGTTTTTACATTTATGATTTACAAAAAACTCAATGAATGTTCTCTATTGAATCCATTCTTTACAATCACACTTTCATTCACCAAATAATAACGTTAAAGAAACGTACCATTCCCTGTTTGCAAGTATTTAATTTACTGTATTGAACATGTCTGCTAGATACATAATATCTATTTGTCTTGGTTTGTCAATAGGCTGTAATACCATGATCACCATGCAAACTCGGAACTAACATTATTAACAATGGATGTAAACTGGATGATTATAAAAATAAACAAATGGATAGTGGACGTCATGTCTCACGATTTGTATGACGTGATTGTTTCAGTTGCAATAGCCGCATACTACATGTTACATTGCGCATCATTAATTTGTTAGATCTTGAACTGGAGTGAAACTTATATGACTTTGGAAAGTAATATTGTAACTTCTATATTCACAGCCCCTTAGAAAAATAATTGTGTAAACTATTAATAAGCATGACACGCATTTTTAAACACCAGACATTTTAATGTTCTTGTACCATTTTATGCTTTCGACAGATAAATTAATCATCCCCAGTGGATTTAGATAAGTCCTTCTTTATAAATATAACTGAAGAATATGCAGTTCAAATGCTGTCTAATGTTATTATAGAATAGATTCTCTTTCAAAGGATATACCCATTGAGCAATATGGGCATCAATTACGTACATAAAGCCAATGCCATTGAGCAACTTGGATAAAAATTCCACTTGTAGTAAATAATATCTAAGGCAGACGGGAATTCTTGCGGCTAGTACAACCCATATACTGAAGTCTAGTTCTTAGTTTACATTGCAGCGCAAAAGTTTTGTAGCTATATTAGAATGTGCGCCCCCAAAGTGGTTGATGTACTTCAAAAACCTAACATAGGCATCAATTCTGATCATGTGTGTTCTCTGCAAATTCTATTTTAGCTGCGAAGTCCACATGTCAGACCCCAATCCCAGTGGCCGATAATACTGTAGTTTCAAGACCCAAATTCTATAGTGCTTCCAATAGTGGCAGAGTACCTCTTTACAGGGCTAATATGAGCTGCCAGCTAGGAAGTGCCAGTCAGGATGCCAAGTCTACAGTAGACATAGTTTAGCCAGCAGAGTTCTCTCTACATTTCTTAGCCAATTCTAGCACTTCTTTTAAGTTACTGATGACCACTGTTCAGATGTTGTTGCCTTTTTTCTTTTGTTATAACATGCTTTACATTTTAGCCATTGCAGGGGTAGACAAACTGAATTACTAGTGAGGGTTCGAATGACCTATTGGCATAAATATATATATTTTCATGAAGAGAATGTGCCATGCCTCAAAATGTAGACAAGGTGCGTATTATTTGCAACACTAAGCAGTGTAACGGCTGCCGCGCTGTTCCCCGCCTCTTCCACGGTCTCTGTTCTGGTTCCCGTACCCTCCATTCCCTCATGCTCGTCCCGAGCTCCACTTACCCGATCCGGATTCTCTGCAGGCTCTGGGTGTCGTCAGGTAACTGCATCTCTCACCTCCCTCCACGGCCATCATCCACTATGTGCGGCTGCAGCCACAAAATTCCTAGACTTCCTATTTAAGGATCCTCTTTCCTCTCAATCCTTGCTTGTTCAACCAAGTTCCCAGTGGGTTTCCCTGTATCCTGGTTCCCTGTTTTCTTGCCTTCTGCCTTTGTCTGGATTTCCTGTTTTTCACCTCTGCCTGAACTTGACTATCCTTGCCTGCCGCCTGCCTTGACCTATTGCTAACGATACCCGTAACGACGTCTGCTGCCTGTCCTGACTTCTGGCCTATACATCCGACTGCCTCTAAACCTGCTGTGCCAAGCGTTGCCCGGGGTTACTAGCACCATCTTCCGGATGACACAGAGGATACACAAACGAACCAGGTAAGAACCGTGATAAGCAGTGTTTTATCATAATGGTTTTTACTTTACATACATTGTTAGCAGAGGTGTAGCTTGAAACTTCTGGGCCCTAATGCTAAATCTCTAACAGAGCCCCCCACCTACCATGTGCTATTTATAGTACTGATTTATTTTTATGTGGCAGAGAAGCTTTTGGCCCTCAGGCACCAGAGCGTGGGTGCGACTGAGGCTACAAATGTTATCTAGAACAAAACATGATTGTGCCCTTCATTTGCTCAGATAGGCACAAATATAAAGAACAAAGAGGGTGATTTATTAACCATTTTAGCCCAGTTCTCTGGCATAGAAAAGTCACAAAAGGGCCCAATTCGCGGTACATGTAATTGGCGTGTGCCAATTGTGGTGCACGACCTGGCTGAAAGATGCAACAAATTTATCAAGAGGGGCTTGCCTCTTAATAAATGAATCGGAATTTACTTCAAATTCTCAGTCTATTATGACTGGCGTATAAAATCCAGTCTTAATAAATTCCCTCCCCAAAGTGTTTTTCCTTTTCTTTTGAAGGAGGGGGGGGGGGGGGGGTGTGTTAGTAATTGAAGCTTTTATTGAAACTGCTTGTTTGTGTCAATGGACAACAAACCATTCTAGGAATCTAAGGAACAACCCTGATGTGCCTCCATTATCTAAGCAATGCAAAACTTGTGTTGGTTATTCCTAGCAGTGGAAGTGCCACGGAATGTCCTCCACAAAGTGGTGTAGCTATAGGGGTCGCAGCGGTCGCAATTGCAACCGGGCCCCGAAGCCAGGGGGCCCGCAGTGTGATCCTGTTTGCTGGGCCCTGTATCTAAGCCTATCACATGGTAGGCTTGTATACAGGGCCCGTGTGTGTGATCCTGTCTGATGGGCCTTGTATCTAATCCTACCACATAGTAGGCTTAGATACAGGGCCCCAGCAGACAGTAATCTTATACTGTATAAGATTACTGTCTGCTGGGGACCTGTATCTAAGCCTAACATGTGGTAGGCTTAGATACAGGGTCCAACAGACAGTATCACACATGGGCCCTGTATCTAAGCCCACCACATGTGTTACTAATGTATTTTTTTTTTGTGTTTTTTTTTTTTTTACAGGTTTGGATGTTGGACTAGGTCGGATTGAGGGACTACTTTGATGACGGCTTTTTTTATTTTCAACAAAATGGTTAACTAGGGTTGTGTGGGTTTTTTTATTTCAATAAAATATTTTTTCTATGTCTTTGTATTTTTTTTTTAACGTTATTACAACCGCCATAGTAATGGCCACTGGCTGACTGACAGCGTCCATAATTAAGGCAGGGCTTAGTGCCAGCCGGTGAAAAGGCCCCCCATTATTACCCCGTTACCCACCGCCACAATGGGTGCCGCGAAGAACCTGGTACGATACAGTAGCCATCCATCACTGTAGTAATTTTTTTTTAAATAAATAAATAGAAAATATGTTGTGGGGTCCCCGCCCATTTTTCATAACCAGCCAGATACAACATAGCAGCAGCAAGCTAGCATTACCAGGGTGGGAAGGCCCACTGTTTTTCCCAACCTAATAATGCCAGCCTGCGCCCGCCCCAGTACCCGATCATCACTACAGACGGTCGGGTACTGGATCGTACTCAGCTCACCCTGGCACACCTGGTGGTGGTGGGTAACGGGGTAACAATGGGGGTTAGTATTAGCCTTTTCACCGGCTAACATTAAGCCCCGACTTAGTAATGGACGCTGTCAATCAGCCAGCGGTTATTACTAAGGTGATAGCAATAAAGTTTAAAAAAAATACAAGGACATAGAAAAAATATTTTATTGAGAATAAAAAAATGCCGTCATCGAAGTAGTCTCCGAATCCGACGTAGTCCAACAACCAAACCTATAAAAAAAAATACAAACACCCCAAAAAAATATTAACCTTAGTACCTTTCTTTTTGTCCAGCGCTGGGCCCTATATCCATAGCTATAGGGTTGTAATGCTAGTAATGCTACGGAGATGCTGTCTCATATATATATATATATATATATATATATATATATATATATATATATATATATATATATATATACACAACAAGAGCAGAAAAACACAGCACTCCACGAATCTGGAAAATCAGGCCATGTGCTCGTCACCAGGGGGTGAATCAATTCCTCCTCTTTTTAGACAGAAACCAGCATAGAATATAGTAACGGCACCAGGACTTCAAGACGGATGAAAAACAGGGTGGATATTCACCTCAAACACAGCAACGTTTCGGTTCAACAGGAACCTTTCTCAAGCCATCACAAACAAACAATGGTGTCAAGTATAAATAGAGGGAACCTACATCAATTAACAATCACATCATTAAATATGTAATACCCATTAAAAATGTGTACAGTACAAAAATATTATAGCTTTTGGTATAGAAGTGAATATCTCTGAATTTTTAGGAAAAGGCAGTAATACAAAGTGATACATATATAGCAACAGTCACGTGTAAATATCATAAACAGTGTTAATAAGAGTAATTACGGTAATATGGAAGGAGGTAGGGGCCAATTAAATCCAGGTGAAAGTTAGATAAACTAAATAGACTTACAGTTAACAGTCTATATGCAATGTCCACATAACCGGCGTGTGAATTCCACGCGCATCCAGTGCGCATGCTCCAAGATGGCGTCCAAACCGGATATAGAATCCGGTGGAACGCATCGGACAGAGCAGCTGCCACTGCGCATGCGCGAACACGGAACTTGCGTTCCAGTGTCAATACGCAGGCGTCAGTGTCAGCCGGAATGCTAAATAGATGAAAAAACTAATGCAGTATATAATATCTATAACTGCATGACGTTTACACCATTAGTTTGGTGCTGCAATGCATCCACCATCCGGATTGGTGGAATATGCAGAGCAGCACACAAAACACACAGCACACCATCTATAATGGTCTCAATATAGTAGCAATCAATCAAAGTAAGGTACATCGTAGACCCCCTCCACAAGTGTGACAATAGTCACCATGGGAGCATCTAAAGGGACCCCAATTGGATAAATAAGCATCATCCCATCCAGGGATGTAGAATATATCGGACACGAAAAAATGTCCCGACAATAGCAGCCATAGGATCCACATATGTTTTGATCGCATGTTTGAAGCTGGTGTAAAAAAAATTTTTTTAAAAAAAGTCAAATAGTGTAAAAGAAGATCTTTTAATTTTTATTTTATTAATCTATATAGCATGGGTTGCAATTAAATATTATAAAGCAGCCAAATCACATGATGATTACATCGCAAACAGCCACGTAGGACATTACATAGAGGCTTATGCTTGAATAACTGAAAACTGGATTGATGATCCCAGTGAATGGGCCTCCGCTACCTTCCAATACCATTCAGTGTTTGACAGAATACTATGTATCTAAAAACAGAAGAAAGAGACAAGTAAACAAAAAAAGGTTACCAAACAATATTTGTAAAGACAAACAGAGTATAATAAAGGATAAAATACATATATATATAGATATCGAGTCAAAATTGGACTCCAAAAGGACTTATTTCCATAATATATATAAGAACAACACCAACTACACCAGAGATGACGCCGACTGTTAAAAACAACCCCCAAGATCACGGAGAACATAACCCTCACTTATATTAGATATGTGGGCCACAGGGATATTCTATGTTCAATCCCTTAGGAGACATAGTATCTAACCTATAGATCCACTCAAGCTCTTTTCTTTTAAGAGCCAGACCTCTATCTCCACCACGTCTCAACTGAGGCACAGAATCAATGATTCTGAACCTCAATTGCGAGAGACCATGTCCCTTCTCCACAAAGTGTCTTGACACCGGCAAATCCTGCCTCTTAGTTTTAATATTTGACTTATGATTGCTCAACCTTAGGCGCAATTCAGTTGTGGTCTCACCAACATAGTGTAGACCACATGGACAGCTCAAGAGATAAATCACATATGATGACTGACATGTAAAAAAACCTTTAATGTTTATTATTTTGTCAGTTCGGGGATGTTTAACAGGTTCCCGACCGCTGGCCGTAAATATACGGCCAGCGGTCAGGGTCTCTAAAGTCCGGCGTATAGTATATATACGGCCGCACTTCAGAGACTGTGCACGCGCGATCGCGTGCACACAGCTCTATGCCCTGGCTGTTGCTAACAGCCATGGGCACTGGGCAGAATGTCAGGGGTCAATCTTTTGGCCCCTGAACATGTGATCGCTGTGACAACCAATCACAGCGATCACATGCATTTCTGCTTAGAAAACAGTGTGCACGCGATCGCGTGCACACAGCCCTGTGCCCTCGCTGTTACCAACAGCTCTGGGCACTGGGCAGAGTATCAGGGACCAATCTGATGGTCCCTGAACATGTGGTCGCTGTGACAACCAATCACAGCGATCACATGCATTTCTGCTTATAAAACAGTGTGCACGCGATCGCGTGCACACAGCCCTGTGCCCGCGATCGCGTGCACACAGCCCTGTGCCCTCGCTGTTACCAACAGCTCTGGGCACTGGGCAGAGTATCAGGGACCAATCTGATGGTCCCTGAACATGTGGTCGCTGTGAAAATCACAGCGACCACATTTGTTTTATTTTGAGTTTTCTGGCAGTAAATCTCCTGCCTCTTTTCTTCTCCTCAAATATTGTTTCAGTTTGAGGAGAAAAAGAGACTCGGGAGAATTGCTGCCAGAAGATTACAGTGAAAAAAAAACAAACAGTTACACTATAAAACATTCTCTGTATAGATAGATTTCTATCTATCTATACAATCTATCTATCCATCTATCTTTTTTTCTATCTATCTACCTTTCTTTCTTTTATTCTATTAGAATAGGCAGGTAGGGAGTATATAATTATATATATATCCACATATATATAATATATATAGCAATAGCGGTTTATTTTTTTGTTAGCGGTAGTGTAGATATATATAGCAGTTAGGCCCCATGCACACGACAGCAAAAAACCTCCGTTTTTGCGGACCGCAACTGCGGTCCGCAAAAACTGAGCCATTCACTTTCATTGAACGCTGACACCTTTCAGTAGCACTACGGAAGGGTGTCAGTGCCGTGGAAATGTTCCGGGAATTATGGAACATGTCCGTTCTTTCGCATTTTGCGGGCCGTGCTCCCATACTTTGTATGGGAGCACGGCCCGAAAATGCGGCTGTCAGTCAGCGGCCGGCCGTGCCCGCGATCGCGGACAGCAATTGCGGGCACGGTCGTGTGCATGGGGCCTTAGTTTGTGTGTTTTATAAAAAAAATAAAAAAATAAAATTTGTTTAGTTAGTGTTAGTGTTAGTTACGTTATGGCGAGGAAGTTGTTTAGCGCCGAGGAGGCATACGCCATGCTGTGGTCTGAGTCGGAGACCGCATCAGAGATGGCGTTCGAGATGGAACCTGTTTTAGGTAGTGACGATGACAGCGTCACTTCAGGTTCATCTTCAGGGGACGTTGTCCCTGATGCAGTTGAAACTGCAGAACATGAAAGCGCAGGGCCAAGTAGCGCTGTAGCACGGGACAGCCTGGTCCCTCCAGTCCAGGCTCTTGTATGGGCACCTGCCCCATCTTTTGGGCCTAGAATCCACGGATTTACTGCCACTCCTGGCATAACCGTGGACAATACAAATTTTGTCCAAATGGATTACTTCCATTTATTTATAACGGACGACATCCTAAATCAGATTGTCCACGAAACAAATTTATATGCCACGCAATATATAAGGCAGAAACCTTCATCCACCCATGCCAGAGATTGGACGCCCACCAATTTGCAGGAATTAAAAAAAAATTTGGGGCTCACCCTAAATATGGGTATTGTCAAAAAGCCCTCCATTAGGTCTTACTGGTCAACAAGACCCGCCCAAGCCACCCCAGTATATTCTGCAGTAATGCCCAGGTCTCGTTATGAGACAATAATGAGGTTCCTCCACTTCAATGACAACGCACAGGCCCCCCCAAGTACCGATGCAAACCGGGATCGGTTGTTCAAAATAAGACCGCTAATAAATTCCCTGAATAATTTATTTCTGCAACTCTACACCCCTGAGCAGAATGTAAGTGTGGACGAGCAGATATTTTGGAAGTGTTATAGAAACTCTGTTGAGTTTTGTAAAACCAGCTTTGAAAAAAAGCGATATGTGAAATAATCTTCTTCTATCGTCCGCCCTCCTACATCTCTATGTGATAAATAAGGCCACATATTTGGTATCCCCGTGCACGGGAGAAGTGGCAGAATGTGAACGGAGATTAATTTGGTCCGTGGTCTATACCGTGTGTGAAAAATACTAGCCTAAACTGACGCATTTGCTAAAAAAGTGCTGATTTTATTTTGTTCCATCTTATTCAAGAAACTTTCAGAAGAAAACTGGACTGTCTAAAAATATGATAAACCCCTTGAAGGAAACCTTGTGGGGTCTACTTGTGTGAATGAAGTCATTTATGGGGTGATTCTAATGTTTCAGCAGCATTACGCCCCCCAGAAAACAGTATGCGGCTATAAAATCAAATGCAAAATTCCTGGACCGAAAAGGCCAAAAAGCCTCCTTTTATGCCAAGCCCTGGCACATGCCCGCACAGCGAATAAGGCACACATATTTGGTATCCCCATGCACGGGAGAAGTGGAAGAATGTGAAAGGAGATTAATTTTGTCCGTGGACTATACCGTGTGTGAAAAATACTAGCCTAAACTGACGCATTTGCTAAAAAAGTGCTGATTTTATTTTGTTCCATCTTATTCAAGAAACTTTCAGAAGAAAACTGGACTTGCTAAAAATATGATAAACCCCTTGAAGGAAACCTTGTGGGGTCTACTTGTGTGAATGAAGTAATTTATGGGGTGTTTCTAATGTTTCAGCAGCATTACGCCCCCCAGAAAACAGTATACGGCTCTAAAATCAAATGCAAAATTCCTGGACCGAAAAGGCCAAAAAGCCTCCTTTTATGCCAAGCCCTGGCACATGCCCGCACAGTAAATAAGGCACACATATTTGGTATCCCCATGCACGGGAGAAGTGGAAGAATGTGAAAGGAGATGAATTTTGACCGTGGTCTATACCGTGTGTGAAAAATGCTAGCCTAAACTGACGCATTTGCTAAAAAAGTGCTGATTTTATTTTGTTCCATCTTATTCAAGAAACTTTCAGAAGAAAACTGGACTGTCTAAAAATATGATAAACCCCTTGAAGGAAACCTTGTGGGGTCTACTTGTGTGAATGAAGTCATTTATGGGGTGTTTCTAATGTTTCAGCAGCATTAGGCCCCCCAGAAAACAGTATACGGCTATAAAATCAAATGCAAAATTCCTGGACCGAAAAGGCCAAAAAGCCTCCTTTTATGCCAAGCCCTGGCACATGCCCGCACAGTGAATAAGGCTCACATATTTGGTATCCCCATGCACGGGAGAAGTGGAAGAATGTGAAAGGAGATTAATTTTGTCCGTGGTCCATACCGTGTGTGAAAAATGCTAGCATAAACCGACGCAATTGTTAAATTCTTGCATTTTTTTCCAATTTTGCCCACTTTAGAGAAAAAAAAAATAATTATATATACTGACAAATGCCACTAAAACAAAGCCCTATCTGTCCTTTAAAAAGAGTGTAAAATTCAAAGATGAACTTTATTCACCTGCTGAGTTATAGTCATCTAAAGAAGCGCATAGCAAAATTGTGAAATTTGCTCTGGTCATTTAGCTGTAAAACAGCCTAGTCCTTAACCGGTTAAAGGAGCTCTATTGATCAACTACAGGATTTTCTTAGCTTTCTCAATAATCTTAATTCTACAATTCTATTTACCATGTCTTACTCCACTGATGCCATAGATTTTTTGGATACTCGAATTTCAATTAGTGGCAACAGATTAATCTCTGATCTGTTTTCCAAGCAAACGGATAGAAACAATCTTCTATACTATACTAGCGAACATCCGAGGACAATGTTGAAATCACTGCCCTATAGCCGATTGATCAGAGTTAAGAGGGTGGTAAGTCAGGCTGACAGACTTCCCTCACGCCTTGATCAAATGTGCAAAAAATTCTCTGATCGGGGTTACCCTAAGCACATTTTGGAGTCTAATAGACGGAAGGTGGACTTACTTGACAGACAGGACCTCTTAGATGGGAAATTGACTAAGGTAAAGAAGGCCCGTTTGCCTTTTATCTCGACTTTTTCACATCTTAGTTCCTCTATTGGTGATATCCTGAGGAAGGATTGGAGGGTCCTAACCAGAGCCTTTCCTGATATTGTTGAATTTCAGGAGAGGCCTATGATGGCCTACAGAAGAGGTAAAACGATTAAAAACAATATTGTCAAAGCGGATATTGGGTCCAATCGTAAGAGTCAGACTTTCTTAGCACCCCCCAAAAATGGCTGCTACCCATGTCTTGGGTGCAACATTTGTGACAACATGATTAAGGGTTGCTCCTTTAAACATCCCCAAACTGACAAAATAATAAACATTAAAGGTTTTTTTACATGTCAGTCATCATATGTGATTTATCTCTTGAGCTGTCCATGTGGTCTACACTATGTTGGTGAGACCACAACTGAATTGCGCCTAAGGTTGAGGAATCATAAGTCAAATATTAAAACTAAGAAGTAAGAGTTGCCGGTGTCAAGACACTTTGTGGAGAAGGGACATGGTCTCTCGCAATTGAGGTTCAGAATCATTGATTCTGTGCCTCAGTTGAGACGTGGTGGAGATAGAGGTCTGGCTCTTAAAAGAAAAGAGCTTGAGTGGATCTATAGGTTAGATACTATGTCTCCTAAGGGATTGAACATAGAATATCCCTGTGGCCCACATATCTAATATAAGTGAGGGTTATGTTCTCCATGATCTTGGGGGTTGTTTTTAACGGTTGGCGTCATCTCTGGTGTAGTTGGTGTTGTTCTTATATATATTATGGAAATAAGTCCTTTTGGAGTCCAATTTTGACTCGATATCTATATATATATGTATTTTATCCTTTATTATGCTATGTTTGTCTTTACAAATATTGTTTGGTAACCTTTTTTTGTTTACTTGTCTCTTTCTTCTGTTTTTAGATACATAGTATTCTGTCAAACACTGAATGGTATTGGAAGGTAGCGGAGGCCCATTCACTGGGATCATCAATCCAGTTTTCAGTTATTCAAGCATAAGCCTCTATGTAATGTCCTACGTGGCTGTTTGCGATGTAATCATCATGTGATTTGGCTGCTTTATAATATTTAATTGCAACCCATATATAGATTAATAAAAAAAAATTAAAAGATCTTCTTTTGCACTATTTGACTTTTTTAAAAAAAAAAAAAATTTTACACCAGCTTCAAACATGCGATCAAAACATATGTGGATCCTATGGCTGCTATTGTCGGGACATTTTTTCGTGTCCGATATATTCTACATCCCTGGATGGGATGATGCTTATTTATCCAATTGGGGTCCCTTTAGATGCTCCCATGGTGACTATTGTCACACTTGTGGAGGGGGTCTACGATGTACCTTACTTTGATTGATTGCTACTATATTGAGACCATTATAGATGGTGTGCTGTGTGTTTTGTGTGCTGCTCTGCATATTCCACCAATCCGGATGGTGGATGCATTGCAGCACCAAACTAATGGTGTAAACGTCATGCAGTTATAGATATTATATACTGCATTAGTTTTTTCATCTATTTAGCATTCCGGCTGACACTGACGCCTGCGTATTGACACTGGAACGCAAGTTCCGTGTTCGCGCATGCGCAGTGGCAGCTGCTCTGTCCGATGCGTTCCACTGGATTCTATATCCGGTTTGGACGCCATCTTGGAGCATGCGCACTGGATGCGCGCGGAATTCACACGCCGGTTATGTGGACATTGCATATAGACTGTTAACTGTAAGTCTATTTAGTTTATCTAACTTTCACCTGGATTTAATTGGCCCCTACCTCCTTCCATATTACCGTAATTACTCTTATTAACACTGTTTATGATATTTACACGTGACTGTTGCTATATATGTATCACTTTGTATTACTGCCTTTTCCTAAAAATTCAGAGATATTCACTTCTATACCAAAAGCTATAATATTTTTGTACTGTACACATTTTTAATGGGTATTACATATTTAATGATGTGATTGTTAATTGATGTAGGTTCCCTCTATTTATACTTGACACCATTGTTTGTTTGTGATGGCTTGAGAAAGGTTCCTGTTGAACCGAAACGTTGCTGTGTTTGAGGTGAATAAATCCACCCTGTTTTTCATCCGTCTTGAAGTCCTGGTGCCGTTACTATATTCTATGCTGGTTTCTATATATATATATATATACATATATATACAGGGTGGGCTATTTATATGGATACACCTAAATAAAATGCGAATGGTTGGTGATATTAACTTCCTGCTTGTGGCACATTAGTATATGGGAGGGGGGTTTTTTCAATGGGAAGAGGGTCATGTGACACATCAAACTTATCGAGAATTTCACAAGAAAAACAATGGTGTGCTTGGTTTTAACGTTACTTTATTCTTTCATGAGTTATTTATAAGTTTCTGACCACTTATGAAATGTGTTCAAAGTGCTGCCCATTGTGTTGGATTGTCAATGCAACCCTCTTCTCCCACTCTTCACACACTGATAGCAACACCGCAGAAGAAATGCTAGCACAGGCTTCCAGTATCCGTAGTTTCAGTTGCTGCACATCTCGTATCTTCACAGCATAGACAATTGCCTTCAGATGACCCGAAAGATAAAAGTCTAAGGGGGTCAGATCGGGAGACCTAGGGGGCCATTCAACTGGCCCACGACGACCAATCCACTTTCCAGGAAACTGTTCATCTAGGAATGCTCGGGCAGCACTTTGAACACATTTTATAAGTGGTCAGAAACTTGTAAATAACTCATGAAAGAATAAAGTAACGTTAAAACCAAGCACACCATTGTTTTTCTTGTGAAATTCTTGATAAGTTTGATGTGTCACATGACCCTCTTCCCATTGAAAAAACTAAAGTTGGATACAAAATGGCAGACTTCAAAATGGCCGCCATGGTCAACACCCATCTTGAAAAGTTTCCCCCTCCCATATACTAATGTGCCACAAACAGGAAGTTAATATCACCAACCATTCCCATTTTATTTAGGTGTATCCATATAAATGGCCCACCCTGTGTATATATATATATATATATATATATATATGTATATATACATATACGTACACGCACATTTTGGGGGGGGGGATATATGTATTGGGGCTATTGCCCCTAATGTTTTAAGACCTTAGTGATGCCCCTGGCTGCTAGTGCTATATTGGGTCACTTAGAAGACCCAGCGATGCAGCTGAAAGCTGCGGGCCTTCGGCCATGGTAAGAGGTTGGGGGAAGGTCCCAAGAGGGACTTTTGCAACGGCGCCCATGGGCTTTTAGTTACGCCCCTGCATCTACACCATGTTTCTTCCAAAGGTGTTTCAGTGCAGTGACTGTTGTTGTGGAGATATACAAATGTTGAATGTTATAGCAAGCCAGATACTGTAGTTAGCAAATTAGTTAGCATTCCGAGAACTGTTCCAGGCTTCCTAGTTACTAGTGTGTTATTTGTAACAAAAGACAGCATTGTTTCCATCATTTCAGAATGTGTAGGCTCTGCAATACTAGCATGAGTTATGTTGCATATTCAAAGACAAATGTACAGGCTAGAGAATGGTAAAATAGAAATACATTGGGGGGTAGGTATATAGTTGAAATAATAACTTCACACTTACGTTGTATAATCCGTTACTCTGATCCGTTTTTAGATTAGTGGAAGTTACAAAAATAATGGATTCAAATGGATGGTAAATTGTCAGGTTTCTTTAAAGGATTAGTTTAATGCATCCGTCAAAAAAACGGACAAGAATCATCCGTTTGCATCTTTTTATCAATTTATAACGGATCTGTTTTTTTGGCACCCTTTTGTGTTTGGTGATAGTCTGTTGCTAGGCTCTTATCCTAAATTATTTTTTCCTTGGGTCCTATAAATGAGTATTGTACATGAGTATGAGTACATTCAACAATTCACACCATTATGACAAAGCTAAAAAAAATAAAAAAAAATTCTCACCAAATACAGCTCCAAAATAGCAATAGAATGTCTGCTGGGGGTCACTTCCAGTTTCTTCCTATCACTAGATTGTTGTTTTGCTAGACTGTGGGGGTCTAGCTCTCACCCAACACTGCAAAACTGGCTGGGCTTGGTTGGTAAAATTAAGAAATATGAAAAGGTATGGTATGGCAATGCCAACAACATCGCTAAATGGGAACGAACCTGGTTATAGAGTAACAAGTAAGATGGAGATAAAAGGCACATTTTTATTTATTACGTTTATATTTTATATATTATTTTTTTTTTCTCTCCTTCATTTCCCTCCCCCTCCCTCTGACCTCCTCTCCCCCCAAGGGTTTCTATAGCATTGCGTATTTTTTTTTTTTTTTTTATTACATGTTTGTATGTACTATGTACTTCTTTCCTTTTTGTACTGCTGTAGAACAAAATAAAGATATTAAAAGAAAAAAAAAAAAAGATTGTTGTTTTCCTGACAATAGAGTTTTAATTGATTTGCAAAATGCTGTCTGCAAATGGGCAGAGCAAAAAAAAAAAGCTTCTTTTAACAGTTGTGCAAGGTTTCTGTCGTTTTAGCGGAATAAATAGCGTAGTCAACTACGCTATTGATTCTGTCAAAACGACGGAGCCCTTGCACAACGGAGACAAATGGAAACCATTGGCATCGGATCCTATGGTTTCCGTTTGTTTCAGTCAGGGTCCCGTTCTGACGGGAAGCTCCGGCGGAACGTCAGAATGGGACCCTGACGCAGATGAAAATGAAGCCTAACACAACGAAAGCAAACGGATGTTAACGGATGCAATTAAAAATCCCATTGATTTAAACGGATCCTTTTTTATCAGTTATTTTAATATAAAAACGGATCAGAGTAACCGAGTATACAATGTGTGAACTTAGCGTAAATATAATAATAATAATAATAATAGGTATACAGTTTAGGGCCCATACACATCAGCGTTCCTTTCCGCTGAGGGGTTCCGTCGGAGGTTTCCGTCGGGTTAACCCCTGAACGGAAAGGCAAATGGAAACCTTTTGCAATGTTTCCGTCACCATTGATATCAATGGTGATGCAAACAGAAGCTAAGGTTTCCATCTGCCTTTCCGTTGAGGGGTTAACCCGACGGAAACCTCCGACGGAACCCCTCAACGGAAGGGCAATGCTGATGTGAAGACAGCCTAACACATATAAAACGTTGTAAAAATGTCTATATATTTTTGACAAATCTATCTGATCTTTGTTGTTCTAGAGAACAATAGAGCAAAAACCTTAAGCCTCCATTTTTAAACAACTTCTCATATGTCATAGAGACTTGTCAGAAGTTATTAAGATAATGGACACCCACCAATCACTAGAATGAAGGGGCAGAGGCACTTGCCAAATCACTCTGCCACTTCAGTTTCTTACTGACTTTTCTAACTTTACTAAAAAAATCCAAAGACAGGCTATTAAAATGCATTAATGCAGGGCAGAGATACTGTGCCACATGCACAACCAGGGCCGCCATCAGGAATTTCAGGGCCCCATACAGCTACATTTTCTGGGCCCCCCTACCGTTGCACCGCCTGTTAACGGTACTCCGTCCAGCACTATATCATGCTACCCAGGGCTGCCATCAGGGAGGTATTAGGGGTACTGATGTGAGGGGCCCGACCAAACCTAATTGAAAGGGGGGCCCGGCAACTGCCGCGACTTGCCTTTGGTAGAAAAAAAACAGGCCCCTGCAATGGGGCTCGTTTTTTTCACCAAAGGAATGTCGTGAGCTGCGGGGCCCCCCCTCTCGTCATGGGGGCCGTCAAACACCGCCCGCGTGACCGATCGCGCGCATCCGCAAACTCCCGCCAGTCCGCAAGCGCGCACCCGCGACCGCCCGCGCATGCGTCCACCAGCGCGCACCAGCAACCGCACGTACCCGTGACAGCCCGCCCACGCACCCGCGACCACCTGGAACCGCGCACCGAATTTTGAGGCAGATTTTGACCTGCCCACACTATCTTGCCGCGTTTTTTGCCTGCGGCGATTGAGGACAGCAGACAAAAAAATGCTGCGAAAAATGCATTTTCTGCCTAACATTGATTTCGATGGGAGGTCAGAGGCAGAACCGCGGCAAGAAAGGACGCGCTGCTTTTTCTTTTTTCCGCGACTGGCTCCCATTGATTTCAGATTAAATCAATGGGAGGCGGTTTTGGAAGTTGTTTGGTGCTGATTCTGACGCAGTGTCCGAGTCAATATCAAGGCCCAAAAACTCTGTGAACTGGGCCTTATTGTTAGGGCTTATTCAGACGAACGTGTAATACGTCCGTGCAACGTGCGTGATTTTCACGCGCCTCGCACGGACTTATGTTACTCTATGGGGCCGTGCAGACTGTCAGTGATTTTCATGCAGCGTGTGTCCGTGTGTCCGCTGCGTAAAACTCACGACATGTCCTATATTTGTGCGTGGTTGGCGCATCACGCACCCATTGAAGTCAATGGGTGGGTGAAAATCACGCCCAGCACTTCCGCAGCAGTATAAACTATGAATGAAAACAGAAAAGCACCACGTGCTACAAACAGAGTGTCATAATGATGGCGGCTGCGCGAAACTCACGCAGCCACGCATCATACGCTGCTGCCACACGGAGCTGTTATGGACCTTTTGCATGCGCAAAATGCCACTTTTTTTGCACGCGCAAAAAGCACACGCTTGTGTAAATCCGGCCTTAGGGTAGGAACACACTAGGCATGAACACTGCGGATTTTATGCAACACATTTTATTGTGGAAAATCTGCAGCGTATCACAGTCGCAGCCGAGTGGATGAGATGTGAACAAATCTCATCCACACGCTGCAAAAAAAATGGACCTGCAGTGTGCCTTTTTAAGCCGCAGCATGTCAATGTATTCTGTGGAATCACCGCTCCTCTGTTGCGGAAATGCTGCGGTTCTGCCGCAAAAATCATAAATGAGAAAAAAAAAAGGTACTTTTTTAAATTTATAAATAAGTTTAGACTTACCCCGGCCGTAGTCCTGGTGACGCGATCCTCTATTCATAGCGCAGCCCGGCCTCCTGTCATGACGTTTCATCCCATGTGACTGCTGCAGCAGTCACATGGTCTACAGCGTCATCCCAGGAGGCGGGGCTACGTTCAGAAGAGAGAGATGCGTCACCTAAACTACGGCCGGGGCAAGTCTAAACTTTTTTTTCCCTGCAGGATTCCCGCAGCGGACATGCCTTACGAAACCTGCGCCACTATTTGGTGCGGTTTTGCTGGCGGAATTCCCTGCGGCTACCGGGGCGGATAAGCTGTGGAGTTTTACTCAGCATATCCGCCTAGTGTGTCCCTTATGATGCGCTCCTGGAGCTGCTGCCTGTCTCTAAATAGGCAGTTGGTCCAGTAGAATTTGGAATTATTTTTTTTTGTGAACCAGCTTAAAAAAATACAAAACTTTTGTGTTAGGGCCTGTTCACATCACCGTTCGCTTCCGTTCCGGGGTTCCGTCTGAGGTTTCTGTCGGGTGAACCCCGCAACGGAAAGTGAAAGTGACCATTGATCTCAATGGTGACGGAAACATCGCTAATGGTTTCCGTTCGTCACCATTCCGGCTGGTTTTCGGACGGAATCAATAGCGTAGTCGACTGCGCTAAGGGTGACGGAAACTGTGCTGTCACTTTCACAGAATCCGCACCAAAAAACTTCCAAAACCGCCTCCCATTGATTTAATCTGAAATCAATGGGAGCCAGTCGCGGAAAAAATAAAAAGCAGCACGTCCTTTCTTGCCGCGGTTCCGCCTCTGACCTCCCATCGAAATCAATGGGAGGCAGAAAATGCATTTTTCGCTGCGTTTTTTGTCTGCTGTCCTCAATCGCCGCGGGCAAGAAACCCGGCAAAAAAACTCGGCAAGATAGTGTGGGCAGGTCAAAATCTGCCTCAAAATTCTTTAAGGAATTTTGAGGCAGATTTTTTTTGCCTGCAAAATACTGTGTGAACAGGGCCATACATAAACAGCACTTTGAGATAATTTACTCACTGTGTCAGAAGAGCTGCTCCCACTCCAGTCCTCTTCTGGCGATGTCTTCCAGGCGAGGTCTTCGGTCCAGACGTCCAGTCCTTCACCTCCAGCCAGGCTCCAGGTAAGTTTTGTCCATGTGTGTCCGTGGGTGCGCGCGCGGGTGATCGCGTGTGCGCGCTTCTGGGCTTTCCCGGGTATGCGCGGGCGGTCTCCAGTGCGGGCGTTCGTTGGTGCGCGCTCGCGAGTGCGCACGCGAGTGCGCACGCGCGGGAGTTTCCTTGTGCGCGCGATCGGTCGCTCACGGGCGGTTTGACGGCCCCCCATGACGAGGGGAGGGGAGGGGGCCCGCAGCAGCTCACGACATTCTTTTGGTGAAAAAAACGGGCCCCATTGCAGGGGCCCATTTTTTCCTACCAAAAGAATGTCGTGGCAGTTGCCGGGCCCCTCACACCAGTACCCCTAATACCCCCCTGATGGCGGCCCTGTGCACAACCTGTGCAGCTGCACAAGAGCCCTGTGATAAAAAGGGCCCACTGCCATCTAAAAAAATAATAGTGGTTCTTGCTGTCTAGTAGATCACAAATTACTGGGGGATTAGTACAGCTATGAGGGGTTTTCTGGAGAACAATGACTGAGGTGATCTATGGCTAGTAGTGGACTGTCATCAAATTAGTTGGAAGTCAAAGAGCTTATTTAATTTTCCTGCACAGGGACATTTTGTTGTATCTCTCTGCCCCTGGACAAGTCACTGTGATTTTACGACAGTTTCAGTAAGGTATGCTATTTTGACATCTCTGTGTTTCCGTCAGGTAAGCTGCAGTGACATCACAACAGTGTGTCTATTAGGTAAGCTGTTGTTACATCACAATTGTGTTTCTGTCAGGTGAGACTGCTGTGACATCACAAGTAGATTTCAGTAAGGTGAACTCCTGTGGCATCACAATTGTGTTTCTGCGAGGAAAGCTACTGTGACATCACAAGAGGGTTTCAGTCTGGTAAGCTGCTATGACATCACAACTATGTTTACATCAGGTAACTGCTGGGACGTTACAGCTGTTTCAGTCATGTAAGCTGCTGTGACATCACAACTGTATATCTATCATACAAGCAGCTGTGACATCTCAATTATGTTTCTATACAGTAAGCTGCTGCTGTGTTTCTATACGGTAAGCTCCTTATTTACCAACTATAATTATATTCCTTTAAATTAGCATTTCTATCACTCACATTTTATAATCCACCAAATTTTTGTTTACATATTTAAAATTAACAATTCAAGTTTAACGTAATAGGTTAGTGATTTATAAACACTGGTGCCAGTTTCTTTCCCCTGGCAGTATACCCCTGTTGGCTAAAAACAATACTAGGCAGGGGTGTACCTATAGGGATGGAGAGGTAGCAGTCACACCTGGCCCACGCTGCCTGAGGGGGTCAAAAGTCTCCTCTGCCCCATATAAAGAATACATTATATTTCATGAACATGGATAAGCTGCAGGCTCAGGATTAAGGAAACTCAGGCTGCAAAGTTCTTTCAGAAATGGAATACTTTTCTTAGATATCATCTTGATAGATCACTTCTTTCCGTAATACATCCTTGTATCTAACTGCTGAAATGTATCTAACTGCTAAATGTTATATGTTTCAATGTATTTATACCGGAAAAATGACATTAACATATCAATAAATCTGCCCCATTGTATAATATTTGGGTAGGTGGGCTTAAATATAGGCTCAATGATACATGAAGACATATATTGAAGAATCTGTCTGCATTCCAACACTCGTTCCTTGGTCTGGGTGCACAAGATGTACAGCAATTGGTGGGCCAATGATTACCTGGGTAAAAGAAACAAACACCTTTCTTGTGCAGACTCCAGGACAATGAGGAATTCCCTAAATCCAAGATTATAGAAAAACTCTACTTTTAATTAGTCTCAAATTAAAAAGAAATTCATTTTGGGGTGACGAAAACCCCATTTTTAAGCTTACGAGATATCTGATACAACTGCAGTAAAAAATAAATAAATATGGAAATCCGTAAAAAGTATATTTTGTTTCTTCTTAGTTTCCGAAATTGCTCAGGAATCTGAAATTAAATATGTTCTATAGGCGTTATTGAGAAACACAATAAAAAAATCACCACAATTGTGTTAATAATGCATTGGGGGGAATTTATTAACAGCTTCACGCTAGTTTTCTGGCGTAAAAAAGTTGCAAACTTTGGTCCATGCCATATTCGCGCTAACATTTGCAACTTTTCTCGCCTACTGACACTTTTGAAAAGTAGAGTGGACAGGGTTAACTGGGAGGAGACAGGGCCACCATCGTAGTGGCAGATTTATTATTAATTACAACAGAAATTGGCGCAAATTATAGTGGTTGGTACAAGCAACATATTGGAGGCCACATGCGCACTCGAAACGATAAATAACGTAAGATGTTGAGTAATTCAGAAAGGATTACCCAGTATTGTTACTTTCAAAGGTATTATTACTAATATTATTGCAACATTTGCATTTCTTATGGTACATATATGACTCTCTGGGAATAGGGCTGGAATTGTAGTCATAGTAGTAACACTCCTGTTCCCAGAGATCATAGGAAATTATATATGTACCACACAAATGTTGCAATAATATTAATAATAAGACCAATTCCTTTCAAAGTAACAATAATACAGGAATTTTTCAGATTTAATCTTTTATGAATTGAGAAAAGGTGCCATACAACAATATTTTGTAGCATAATAACACATAATACCACAATAATCCCTGAATATAAAAATAGCATATCATGACTTGATGAACATTAGCATTTAATTGTCCATACTAGTGATTATGTAACAATGCACGTATATAATATATTGTTGGGTAGAAAGACATCATGGCTTCAAAATCCTAGGAGCCTTCTTGACTAGGTGATAGACTAAAATTAGAGCTTTCAATGGACAAAATACTATGCAATATAGTAAGTGACCAATAGAGGGAGCTGATTATGCAAATGTTTGCAAACTGTATTAGAAGGTGACGCAGATGACATGACTGCACTGCTAACTCATTTTTAGAATTGGGATCATCTGAAATTCCTAGATCATCTAATTACCTATGATCCTTATAGGCAAACATATATGTTTGGTATTATCTCATGTTTATTATGCAGTCTGAATATAATCCCCCTTAAAACGCAAGTATTAGATTTATGATGAAGAAAATCATTTTTATATTGAGTCTATATTAAGGACAGTACGTATTGGATCCTTTTGAAACAACTCAATCTACCAAATATGTAGTAAAATGCCCTTAATTCAACATCAGTGGGACTTTATAGGTACCAAATTATAAAATATTATGGATTATCAGAAGGTTATAGACAAGCACATGAAAATAACTTATAAGGAGAACATTCATGAAGACCACACAAAATAAAATGTTGGGAAACAGTGTAGTAATACAACTTACTATGCATATATATATATATATATATATATATATATATATATATATATATATATGGGATTTTCTTCCATATCTATCTATATCCCCTGGATCGAGATTACCTGCTTGCACCTGAGACCATCTTGGAATTGCATTTTGAGTGCTGCTGCTTTTCTATTTGTATATATATATATATATATATATATATATATATATATACACACTACCGTTCAAAAGTTTGGGGTCACCCAGACAATTTTGTGTTTTCCATGAAAACTCACACTTATATTTATCAAATGAGTTGCAAAATGACTAGAATATGTAGTCAAGACATTGACAAGGTTAGAAATAATGATTTTTATTTGAAATAATAATTTTCTCCTTCAAACTTTGCTTTCGTCAAAGAATGCTCCATTTGCAGCAATTACAGCATTGCAGACCTTTGGCATTCTAGCTGATAATTTGCTGAGGTAAATTGGGAGAAATTTCACCCCATGCTTCCAGAAGCCCCTCCCACAAGTTGGATTGGCTTGATGGGCACTTCTTGCGTACCATACGGTCAAGCTGCTCCCACAACAGCTCTATGTGGTTGAGATCTGGTGACTGCGCTGGCCACTCCATTACAGATAGAATACCAGCTGCCTGCTTCTTCCCTAAATAGTTCTTGCATAATTTGGAGGTGTGCTTTGGGTCATTGTCCTGTTGTACGATGAAATTGGCTCCAATCAAGCTCTGTTCACAGGGTATGGCATGGCGTTGCAAAATGAAGTGATGGCCTTCCTTATTCAAAATCCCTTTTACCTTGTACAAATCTCCCATTTTACCAGCACCAAAGCAACCCCAGACCATCACATTACCTCCACCATGCTTGACAGATGGCGTCAGGCACTGTTCCAGCATCTTTTCAGTTGTTCTGCGTTTCACAAATGTTCTTCTGTGTGATCCAAATACCTCAAACTTCGATTCGTCTGTCCATAACACTTTTTCCAATCTTCCTCTGTCCAATGTCTGTGTGCTTTTGCCCATATTAATCTTTTCCTTTTATTAGCCAGTCTCAGATATGGCTTTTTCTTTGCCACTCTGCCCTGAAGGCCAGCATCCCGGAGTCGCCTCTTCACTGTAGACGTTGACACTAGGATTTTGCGAGTACTATTTAATGAAGCTGCCAGTTGAGGACCTGTGAGGCGTCTATTTCTCAAACTAGAGACTCTAATGTACTTGTCTTGTTGCTCAGTTGTGCAGCGGGGCCTCCCACTTCTCTTTCTACTCTGGTTAGAGCCTGTTTGGGCTGTCCTCTGAAGGGAGTAGTACACACCGTTGTAGGAAATCTTCAGTTTCTTGCCAATTTCTCGCATGGAATAGCCTTCATTTCTAAGAACAAGAATAGACTGTCGAGTTTCACATGAAAGCTCTCTTTTTCTAGCCATTTTGATAGTTTAATCGAACCCACAAATGTAATGCTCCAGATTCTCAACTAGCTCAAAGGAAGGTCAGTTTTATAGCTCCTCTAAACAGCAAAACTGTTTACAGCGGTGCTAACATAATTGCACAAGGGTTTTCAAGTGTTTTCTAATCATCCATTAGCCTTCTAACACAGTTAGCAAGCACAATGTACCATTAGAACACTGGAGTGATGGTTGCTGGAAATGGGCCTCTATACACCTATGTAGATATTGCATTAAAAACCAGACGTTTGCAGCTGGAATAGTCATTTAGCACATTAACAATGTATAGAGTGTATTTCTGATTAATTTAATGTTATCTTCATTGAAAAAAACTGTGCTTTTCTTGCAAAAATAAGGAAATTTCTAAGTGACCCCAAACTTTTGAACGGTAGTGTGTATGTATATATATATATATATATATATATATATATATATATTCCAAAAAAATTAAGAGGCAGCACTCCAAGGAAACTGATGAAAAAAAGTGGTGTGTTTATTCACCCCAGGCAGGCCTCAACCTAGGAGGCCTGCACCCACTGCTGTTGCTGTGCTGCTTTACTCTTTTTCTCATTATAGATATATATAGATATATATATAAATAAAACAGAAAAGGAAAGCAGCACTGCTTCAGTGGTCGGGTGCAACTCAATCCTCCCTGGACTCAGGCTACGAGTCCAACGATGCAAACAGCAAAAAATAGAGGTAGCACTCCAATATGTGAATAAAAAAGCGGTGTGTTTTTTTCACCCCAGCAGCGTTTAAATCCAACTCAATGGGATCTTTCTCAAGCAACAAGTGCCATACAAGACTGGGTATTTATAGCCTGGTGTGACAGTGAATAAATTAACTAATTACATATGCTAATAAATACAGAGCAATGCAGAAATATACAATAATTCATCAGTGTACAGTATATCTAAAAGCAAAAAGGGCTGTCAAATTCATGTGCAGTGGATAATTTCATGAGACATGTACATAATATGTAGTAAAGTGCAAATAGTCCGGGCCATAACAGTAGATGAGGCTATAATAGCATTAATTAGCATTCACAAAGAAGCTGAGTGTGTATATTCTAGTATATATAGTGTAATATCCAAAGGACAGTACTGATCCCCTGATGAACACGTTACATGATGAATAGATGCCATATCGGTGTCTCAACACCACTACTGTGTGGTACATAGTGAATGGACAAACTGAAGTAATGTGCATGCGCGTGCGCGTGCGCACAACAGTCTGTGGGGTTATGAAAGGTAGAACAGTATGGCAAAGGAGAGAAACAGTTGGGAGGAGCGTAGATTTGTATCAGGTCACAGAAAGGGCAGCATGAGGTGACGGACGCCACTTTGAGGAAGGGAAAACACTGTGGCTATAATCTGCATAGACGGTGGTTAACACTTAAAGGGCCACCTAGAGGAAAAGTGTATAACAGCAATGTGATTGCAGTGGGAGTAGTAGAAAAAAACAACTAGCATCATTCATTTATTTAAGGAGCGGATGATGGCTACTGAGCATCTCAAAAGTTCTGATCATCTAGAGAGTATGATGAAGTAAATGCAAACGTACCATAGAAATTACCTATAAACCCAAAAACCCAAGAGGTACCACCCGGTACAGGGACCTCACATAATGGGGAACACAGCCTCGGGTACTTAAGGTGGGTGAAGAAGACATTTGTAGCTCACAGCTCAGCCTGAAATATTTTTTAATGTGGGAATAAGAAAGCTTGTTGACAGATGGACAAAGTGTATTGAAAAGCAGGCAGATTATGTAGAAAAATGATGTATGTGGGATTAAAATAAATTCTACAGTCAGGGTGTGGTTAATTTTGGACTCACCATCATATATACATATATGCAGTCGTGGCCAAAAGTTTTGAGACTGACACAAATTTAAGTTTTCCCAAGGTTTGCTGCTTCAGTGTTTTTGGATCTTTTAGTCAGATGTTTCTATAGTATACTGAAGTACAATTATAAGCATTTCATACGTTTTTAAACTTCTTTTGACAAATACATCAAGTTTATGCAAAGACCCAATATTTACAGTGTTGACCCTTCTTTTCCAAGACTTCTGCAATTCGCCCTGGCATGCTGGATATCAGTTTATGGGCCAAATACTGATTGATGGCAACCCATTCCTGCCTGATTAGTGCTTGGAGTTTATCGCAATTTCTGTGTTTTTGTTTGTCCACCCGCTTTTGACCACTGGTTCTCAATGGGATTGAGATATGGGGAGTTTCCTGGCCATGGACGAAAAATGTCAATGTTTTGTTCACCGAGCCACTTAGTTATCACATTTGCCTTTTCACATGGTTCTCCATCATGCTGGAAAGAGCATTGTTCATCACCAAATTGCTCCTGGATTGTAGGGAGAAGATGCTTGGACAAAAAGTAACCCCACACATGAATATTCTCAGGATGCTTTACTATTGGCATGACACAGGACTCATGGTAGCGTTCACCTTTTCTTCTCCGGACAATCATTCTTCCAGATGTTACAAACAGTCAGAGAAAACAACTTTATCACAGTCCTCTGCAGTGCAATCCCAGTACTTCCTGAGGAATATCAGTCTGTCCTTCATGTTTTTCTCGGAGAGAAGTGGCTTCTTTGCTGCCCTTCTTGACACCAGGCCAGCCTCCAAAAGCCTTCGCCTCACTGTACATGCACTGACACCTGCTGCCATTCCTGAGCAAGCTCTGCACTGGTGTTGAACCAGTCCCGTAGCTGAATACTCTTTAAGAGATGCTCCTGACTAGAGATGAGCGAACTTATGAAAAGTTAGGTTCGGCTAGTTCGCCGAATTTCACGAAAAAGTTAGATTCGGACCGAACTAGTTCTGACCGAACCTGTAATTTCCATGCGCCGAGCATGGTACTGTCCAGGGTGCTGATAGAGTTAATGGGCTGCACTAACTCTTTCAGCAACCTTGACAGTACATGCTCGGCACGCGGAAAATACAATTTTAATGTAATAAAAAAAAAAAAAAAAATACGTTCATACTTATATTCCTCCTGCCCGGCCTCCAGCGATGACGTTTCATCCATGTTGCCGCTGCAGCCAATCACAGGCTGTAGTGACAGAACCGATAAAAACAAGGGGACATATACAAAACCACCGAAAAAGGCCATACTTACAAATGGACACAGCCAGGTCAGAAACGCTGATGGAGTGAGCAGGTGCTTTAAATAATAATAGCCACTCCCACTGGTCTTGAGGGGAGTGGTGTGTGGTGCATGGGATGTGTAGTAAGAAATAATAAATGAATAGTGTGTGTGCAAGTGTAATACTATAAGTGAAGTATAGGGGGCAGTAATGAGTGAAGTGCCTCAATAGAAATAAATGGATAATGGGGTGCAAGTGTGTGAAACATGGAGGGATAGTGTGTACGTCATGAGGCACAACGTGTATAGCCAGGTAGAAGCCTTTTTTGTGACGCCTTGATAGTTCATAGAGCGGGCTACCCTGCTTGCTATGCCAAACAACAACACACCATGCTCTCCCAGCATCAAAGACCCGGCTGTGTCCAAGAGAAGCGAATATACGTAGTAATGAAAAATACCTGGGGTATTAGTAATCATTTTGGCCAAAAGGACGCAAGCTCGCAATCCACGACAAGGATCCCCAGACTTGCGAGTCCCTAACTCCTTAAATGGAACAGAATGTTCCTGATGTACAGACAGAACCGATAAAAACAAGGGGACATATACAAAACCACCGAAAAAGGCCATACTTACAAATGGACACAGCCAGGTCAGAAACGCTGATGAAGGAGTGAGCAGGTGCTTTAAATAATAATAGCCACTCCCACTGGTCTTGAGGGGAGTGGTGTGTGGTGCATGGGATGTGTAGTAAGAAATAATAAATGAATAGTGTGTGTGCAAGTGTAATACTATAAGTGAAGTATAGGGGGCAGTAATGAGTGAAGTGCCTCAATAGAAATAAATGGATAATGGGGTGCAAGTGTGTGAAACATGGAGGGATAGTGTGTACGTCATGAGGCACAACGTGTATAGCCAGGTAGAAGCCTATTTGTGATGCCTTGATAGTTCATAGAGCGGGCTACCCTGCTTGCTATGCCAAACAACAACACACCATGCTCTCCCAGCATCAAAGACCCGGCTGTGTCCAAGAGAAGCAAATATACGTAGTAATGAAAAATACCTGTATTAGAATATTAGTAATCATTTTGGCCAAAAGGACGCAAGCTCACATGATTGGCAAGTCACCACGTAATGGTAAGAGCAGAGTTCACAGCAGCACAGAGTATTTCAGGAGATGAGCGTGCAGATCTTGTGCGGGGTGGTGACTTGCCAATCATGTGAAGGTGTTATTGAGGACAGGAGTGGAGCAGAGGTAACAGACTGAGAGCTACGTAATGGTAAGAGCAGAGTTCACAGCAGCACAGAATCTGCACGCTCCTCTCCTGAAATACTCTGTGCTGCTGTGAACTCTGCTCTTACCATTACGTAGCTCAGTCTGTTACCTCTCCTCCACTCCTGTCCTCAATAACACCTTCACATGATTGGCAAGTCACCACCGCGCACAAGATCCGCACGCTCATCTCCTGAAATACTCTGTGCTGCTGTGAACTCTGCTCTTACCATTACGTGGTGACTTGCCAATCATGTGAAGGTGTTATTGAGGACAGGAGTGGAGGAGAGGTAACAGACTGAGAGCTACGTAATGGTAAGAGCAGAGTTCACAGCAGCACTGAATCTGCACGCTCATCTCCTGAAATACTCTGTGCTGCCTTAAACTCTGTGGACAGGTCAGGATCCTGTTTCTTTTAAATGCTGCACTGTAGCGCAGCCTTATATAGTGGATCGAGCGGGTTCCCTAGCAGGATTTAAAAGAAACAGGATCCTGACCTGTCCACAGAGTTTAAGGCAGCACAGAGTATTTCAGGAGATGAGCACGGCCGGCCACTGGCAGCCGGTCGTTTTTCCGAGCCGTGCTTCCATTATAAAGTATAGGAGCACGGCCCGTAAAATAAAAAAATAGAACATGTTCTATCTTTTTAATGGCACGGGCACCTTCCCGTGAGAAAACGGGAAGTTACCTGTGGCTAACAGAAGTCTATGGGCCCGCTATTTCGGGTCGTAATTACGACCCGTAATAACGGGTGTTTTTACGGTCGTGTGCATGAGGCCCCGTAATGACGGGTGGCTACATGTGTGCACCCGTCATTACGGCAGCGTTGCTAGGCGACGTCAGTAAATAGTCACTGTCCAGGGTGCTGAAAGAGTTAACTGATCGGCAGTAACTGTTTCAGCACCCTGGACAGTGAATTCCGATCAGAATATAGAGTAACCTGAAAAAAAAAAAGACGTTCATACTTACCGAGAACTTTCTGCTTCCTCCAGTCCGGTCTCCTGGCCGTTGCCTTGGTGACGCGTCCCTCTCGACATCCAGCCTGACATTCCTGGATGACGATACAGCCCATGTGACCGCTGCAGCCAATCACAGGCTGCCGCGGCCTCTGCAGCCAATCACAGGCTGCAGAGGCCTCTGCAGCCAATCACAGGCTGCCGCGTCAGAAAAGAAGGTTGGACTGGAGGAAGAAGAGGGACTCGTCACCAAGACAACGACCGGGTACGTATGAAATGCTTTTTATTTTATTTTTAATCAGCAGCCTCTTTTCTCTATCAGTGATTGATAGAGACAAGTGGCTGCCGATTTGTATAATATTTTTGACCGGGTTCGGTCAAAACGGGTTCGGCCGAACCCGGTGAAGTTCGGATTCGCTGCGAACCGAACTTTTCCCGATGTTCGGACCGAAACCGGGTTCGGTTGTCCCGGTTCGCTCATCTCTAGTCCTGACAATTGCTGGACATTCTTGAGTGACCTGAAGCCTTCTTCACAGCAATTGAGCTTCTCTCATTGAAGTTCTTGATGATCCAATAAACTGTTGATTTAAGTGCAATCTTACAAGCAGCAATGTCCTTGCCTGTAAAGTCCTTTTGTCTAACTGGATATTTGATTATTTAAGGGGACACCCCCAGTGTGTGCGGAGTGGGGAATGTACATCGAGGATAGAAATAAGTGATATTGGAGCACCAAAGGGACTGTTTTATCGCCGTTTTTATTTGCGCTATATACGGCAGATTTTAGGTTCAATACTGGAAGTTGTCATCTGCAGAAATTCTCTGATGATTCCGTAATTATGGGGGCAGCAAAGGGGGGCTGTGATAAAGAATATAGGGATGTGATATCTGAATTTGTTAAATGGAGTGTGGCTAATGGGTTGGAATTAAATATTGGGAAAACAAAAGAAATGATTATTGGTTTACGCAGAAAAAAGAGATAGTGGCGCCGGTGTCTATTCTAAATCAGGAAGTGGAGAGAGTGAGATCGTACAAATATTTGGGTATATATTTGGACCAGAATTTGGATTGGATCGAGAAGACAGAAAAGATGTACAAAAAGGCAATGAGCCGGTTGTATTTTTTATGTAATTTGCGCTCGTTTAATGTGTGTGATAAAATGATGTTAATGTTTTATAACTCCGTGGTCGCTAGCGTTATATTTTATGGTGCTGTCTGTTGGGGAGGTAACATTAGAGAAGCTGAAAAGAATACATTGAATAAGGTGATCAAAAAAGGGAAAAGGGATTATGGTTAGTGAGGTGACGTTATTTGAGGAGGTATTAAATAAGAGGTTATTAAGGAAGATAAGTGCAATTAAATTAGAGGAATTGCATCCGTTGCATACCATTTTAATCGATAAACAAAGTTGTTTTAGTGTTCGATTGCTACAATTTCGTTGTAGGAAAGAACGATTTAAAAGATCTTTTATGCCAAAAGCTATTGCACTTTATAATATGTCTTTATAGTGTGTCATGATGTTTTTTAATATATATTTTATTAGATGTTGTCGTTGTATGTTGTATTGTGTTGTATAATATGTACTGAAAATGGGAGTTACAACTGTATCTATCTATCTATCTATCTATCTATCTATCTATCTATCTATCTATCTATCTATCTATCTATCTATCTATCTATCTATCTATCTATCTATCTATCTATCTATCTATCTATCTATCTATCTATCTATCTATCTATCTATCATCTTTTGATGCAAAGCAATGATCACTGCACGTGTTTCCTTGGAAGTAACCATAGTTAACAGAGGAAGATGATGATTTCAATCACCTTCCCCAATTTAAAGCAAACAGTCTGCTCTTATAATTCCATCAGCATGACAGACTGATATCAGCTGCCTTGTCCTCATTTACACTTTCTCCTGAGGTAAAGGGAAGATCACTGAAATGATGTTAGCAGATCATTTTGAGGCAGGGCTGAAATGCAGTGGAAATGGGGGTTTCGTGATTAAGTTAATTTTAATGGCAAGAAATGACTTACTCTGCATAACAATCTAGAGTTAATGCAAATTGCCATTATAAAAACTGAAGCAGCAAACCTTGTGAAAACCAAAATTTGTGTCAGTCTCAAAACTTTTGGCAAGGACTGTATTAACTCATCGGATCTGCATCTCCAGGGGTAAACAGGCTCGCAGCAACAAAGCACACCAGGAAATTCAATCCCTAACAGAGGTTTTTTTAAACTGACCTTGGCTACTATTTTTTATGGTAAACAGATTGGTGCAAATAACCACATGAAAACCATAACACTAACTAAACATGCAGTATCCCTAACTGCCAGGGTGAAGGCCTGCTGCTCAGCACCACACAAGTGTCAGCACATCCTCCACAAGTTTGCATCACCTGATCTTCCCCTGGTTGGGAGAACCTTGGGTATGAGCTCTTACCTTCTTTTAGAAATACACTATATGAACAAAAGTACTGGGATACATTTCTTAATCATTAAATTCCGGTGTTTCATTCAGTCCCATTGCCACAGGTGTATAAAACAAAGCACCTAGCCCTGCAGTCGCCTTTACAAACATTTCTGAAAGAATGGGTTGTTCTAAAGAGCTCACTCAATTTAAATGTGGTACTGTAATAGGATGCCACCACTGCAAACAAGTCAGTTTGTGAAATTTCTTCACTCCTAGATATTCCACGATCAACTGTGAGTGGTTTAATTGCAAAGTGGAAGCGTTTAGGAACCACAGAAACTCAGCCATGAAGTGGTAGACCATGTAAAGTTGCAGAGCGTGGTCACCAAGTACTGTGGCGCATAATTATAAAAGTCGCCAACGCTCTGTTGACCCAATAATTGCAGAATTAGAAATCTCCAAGCGTCGGATGGAGTGGTGTAAAGCACGCTGCCACTGGATTATGGAGAGGTGGAAACGTGTTCTATTGAGTAACAAATTACATTTGTCCTTTCCGGCAGTCTGATGGACGGTCTGGGTTTAGCGATTTCCAGGAGAACCTTGCCTGCCTAACTGCATTGTGCCAACTGTAAAGTTTGGTGGAGGAAGGATAATACTATAGGGTTGTTCTTTTAGGGGTTGGCCTATGCCACTTAGTTCCAGTAAAGAGAAATCTTAATGCTTCAGCATACCAAGACATTTTGGACAATTGTATGCTTTCCACTTTGTGGGAGCAGTTTGGGGAAGGCCCTTTTCAGTTTCAGCATGACTGTGCCCCAGTACCCAAAGCAAGGTCGACAAAGGTATGGTTGGGTGAATTTGGTGTGGAAGTAATTGACTGGCCCGCACAGAATCCTGACCCCAGTATCTTAACCGAATCGAATATGGGATAAACTAGAATGGAGATTGCGAGCCAGGCCCTCTCGTCCAACATCAGTGTCTGACCTCACAAATGCTCTTCTGTTTGAATGGGCAAAAACTTCCACAGACACACTCCAAAATTTTGTAAATAAAAGGCTTAGCCCAAACTCTGAAAAACAGCCCAAGACCGTTATCATTCCTCCCCCAAATTTTACTGTAGGCACTCTGCATTCTTGTAGGTA
Organism: Rhinoderma darwinii; assembly: GCF_050947455.1. Classification (NCBI taxonomy): domain Eukaryota; kingdom Metazoa; phylum Chordata; class Amphibia; order Anura; family Rhinodermatidae; genus Rhinoderma; species Rhinoderma darwinii. The sequence continues at coordinate 163,966,079 of NC_134689.1, forward strand.
GCGTTCTCTGGGCATCCACCAAAACCAGATTCGTCCATTAGACTTCCAGATAGTGAAACATGAATCGACACTCCAGAAAACTAGTTTCCACTGCTTCAGAATTCAGTGGCGGTGTGCTTTACACCACTCCAGCCGACGCTTGGTTTTACGAATGGTTATCTTAGGCTTGTGCTCAGATCCTTGACCATGGAAACCCGTTGCATAACACTACTCACGAGTGTTCTTGTTACGTCCAGAGGATGTGATGCACGTACTGATGTCACGTCTGGAGGCAGTATGGAATTCTGTAGTGAGTGATGAAACAGAGGATAGGTGATTCTATATGCACCACACCATTAGCACTCGGCAGCCCGGCTCTGTATGTTTGTATAGTCTACCGCTTTGTGGCTGATTGGCTCTTACACCTAGACGCTTCCACTTCACAATAATACCACTTACAGTTGAGAGGGCAGATTAAGCAAATCAGAAATTTCACAAACTGATTTAAGACAAAGGTGGCATCATATGACAATGCCATATATAAAGTCACTGAGCTCTTCAGTACAACCTATGCTACTACCATTGTATGTCTATGAAGATTGCATGTCTGTGTGTTTGATTTTATGCACCTGTTTGTAATGTATATGGCTAAAACAACTAAACTCAATAATAAGAAGGGGTGTCCACATAATTAATTAATTTCAGCTCTCATAGAATGTTGGCTGCAATGATAATAAACTGCTAAAATGTATATCCTATAGTGTACTGAAGTTAGTGCGTGACAATTTTATGGATGTAGATGGGGATAGGGAAAATGTGGAGAAATGCTTTGGATTTAGCCTGGAATTGGGGCAGACATTACTTATGTGGGATATAGAAATTACTCTTTATAATTAACATAAAAGCGAATAACCCCAAAAAATTTATATTTTCATATCAGCCTTTAAAGGCTCATGCACGCGACCGTATTACGGCTCTAAATAGGGCTGACAGAGTTGAATGAGTTTTTCACCGCACCAATTTCATAGAAAGGCAGATGGAGGTTTTTTTTCGGTCAGATTCCGTACAAATCCAACAGAAAAAAATTGTGTCATGCTCCATTGACTTCCATATGCTTCTAGGGGAAAGTATCTCCGTATATACAGAGTCCAATGGAGTCTGTATGGCAGTGCAAAGTAGCTGTACTACTCTATACTGGGAGAGCCATACATACTCCATGCACTGCCGTAGAGGATATGTGCAAAGAGATCTGCCTTGTGCATGAGCCGTAAGGTAAATAATAGTTTTCGTAAATCTTCCTATCTTCTCTGATACTATCATATGCTGCTGTTTATTTTTAGTGTTTCTCCTATTATAAGCAGTGTTATTTTGATTTGCGTCTATTATTACCTAATTTTAGCTACAGTAATTCTCACTATGTAATTACATTACTACATTCTGTTCAATATAAATGGACCTTTGAAGACTTGGCTGTAACTAGTGAATTACTAAAATTAAATTGCAAAGAATTTCATTAATTTTTAATTCAGCCAACACATACTTAATGCATGCATCAAAAGTTTATTTTATTGAGTGCATTTCATTGTAATTATGTGAATTTGCATTCAAGTTAATTAATTTCCCTCCTCCTTTTTTAATATACTCCTTTACAAAAAAAATTATTTGATGTGCGTAATGATGAAAATGCCAATGAACGCCTTAAGGATGAAGAGACTTTTACATGACCTACAAGTGGAAGATGTGTCTCTAGCAAAACTTCCCAATACTTTAATGTCATGCATTAACTGATTAATTTTTAGTTTTAAGCAGAATAAATCATCCACATCTAACTGTTGTACCATGTTTGCTAGTGTCATCATGCAAATGACATAGTTATCTTCGTCTGATGTTTATAATATCATCCTAATTTATTCAAGTAGAACTAAACCCCTCAGATATCTTGTCTTCGATGGCTGACTTATTTCTTCATTGTTTTCCCACTGACCCAATGTTCTAAATTCAATAAGACAGCTTAAAGAGTATAGACGAGAACATTTCTTGAAATTTGTTTTGAGTCAGATTCGATCGAACCAACCGCCGGACTCGATTCGATCCGAATAAATTTGTTGCGAGTCAAAAGTGCTCTGTTTGGCCTGAAAAGTTGTGTATGACACTCTGAGGTCTTCTAGGACTGTATCCAGACCCTTGCCCATGCTCTTTAATGCTAAGAGAGCATTACCAATGTCAAAGTAACAGCAATATATATGGCTATGGGTAAATGAATGGTAGCCGGAGGTAACAAACAGCCTGTTTAAAAATAAACTGCACTGTGGGATTTTTTAAGTTATCCCTTTTTGGGAGCATGTGCCTGCCAATGTTTATACACACATGGTGGTATCGGAAGTAGCAATGGCTTTTTAACCAGCGGTCCAAAAATGATTTCATATATTATAATATATAATATATATTATCCACCACTTTTACCGATACAACTACATGTGCCAGTGACAGTGCGCCTGATCGTCCTGAAAAGTCAAGAAGCACTTGGACACAAACTGATGTATAACGGCGTTGTATATCTGCTTGACACAGAATAATATGGCAATTTTTGGTGGCACTATTATTAGCAATTATATTTATGCAAAATAAATGACGTCAGGTTTATGACATCTGTATCAGCAGGCAGCAGCACACTATCAGCACCAGGAATGAAATTAAAATATATTTATTTTAAAAAAATTGTCACTTGGACACAGACGGAAGTATATAAGGGTATGTTCACACAAGGTCATTACGTCCGTAATTGACGGACGTATTTCGGCCGCAAGTACCGGACCGAACACAGTGCAGGGAGCCGGGCTCCTAGCATCATACTTATGTACGACGCTAGGAGTCCCTGCATCGCTGCAGGACAACTGTCCCGTACTGAAAACATGATTACAGTACGGGACAGTTGTCCGGCAGCGAGGCGGGACTCCTAGCGTCGTACATAACTATGATGCTAGGAGCCCGGCTCCCTGCACTGTGTTTGGTCCGGTACTTGCGGCCGAAATACGTCCGTCAATTACGGACGTAATGACCTCGTGTGAACATACCCTAAAGGCGCTGTATAAATGCTTGACGCAAAACAATACGCCAATTTATGGTGGGACTATTATGCAAAACAATGAGTGAAGTTTTTAGCACCAGAATTTATATACGAATTTAAATTAAGATCTATTTATTTTATAAAATATTGTCGCTTGGACATAGACCGAAGTACTATGGCGCTGTATAAATACTTGATGCAGAAAAATACGTCAATTTTTGGTTGCACTTTTAGATATAGGCAAAACAATGAGTGACGTGATGTCCATGAAGTCTGTTTCAGGCTATCAGAACTAGGATTAACCCTTTCATGACCAGGGGTCATTGGTGCCACTGTGTCCAGGTCAAATTTTCCATTTCTGATATGCACTTCTTTAAACGATAATATCTTTGCAACCACTTTGAATATCACAACTATTTTTACTTTGTTTTTTTTTTACAAGACTCATGAGGCTTTCATTTTACAGATTAGTTTATGTAATTCTATGTTTTGAATTTTTATTATAAGCAGACAAATCCCCCAAAAATGTGAAAAAAAAACCACTTTTTTGTAATTTTTTATATATATTTCTCTATATTATATGTATGTATGTATATATATGTGTATATATATATATATATATATATATATATATATATATATATATTACTGTCCCCCTGGATCGCTGTGAGCAGATAAGAGGACTGTAGGGCTATACAACAGATCAACTGTCAGTTTTTCATGGCTGTTTTGCATCAATGTGTCTCAAGATTTGAATCCATTTCCCGGCCGTCTGACCATTTTTCACCGACATTTTTCATCAATTTTTCATGGACGTTAAAAAAAAATGGAGGAATTTTATTCGTTAAGGTTTTTTGTTGCAGCCACCTGAAAACACCACAGCACCCATGTAGATAGTGACACAATACCACTATAGATAGTGCAACATTGCCCACTGTAGATAGTGCCAGTGCTCACATAGATTGTGCCCACTGTAAATAGTGCCACAGTGCCCATATAGTGAACCACTTCCCGCTGTAGATAGTGCCCACATAGTGCCACACACAGTGCCCATGTCAATAGCGACACAGTGTCCCCGGTAGATAGTGCCCAGATAATGCCATAGTGCCTATGTAAAGAGAACCACACCCCCTGTATATAGCACCCCCTATAGCCAGCACCACACACCCTGTAGATAGTGCCACCACCTGCAGATAGCGCCATCCCCTGTAGATAGCACTATCCCCCCTGAAGATAGCACCACCCCCTACAGATAGCACCTCACCCTGCAGATTGCACCATCCCCCTGTAGATAGCACCCCCCTGTAGATATAAACCAAAAAAATACCAACAAAAGGAATACAATATAAGTAGTGCTTAAAAGGTCACCATTGAACTGTAAAACACCATTGCTAGCTGTGTAAACGGCACTATATTGTATCCTGGGTATTGACCAAGATATACTTGGTGCATCGATCAATTATTAACATGAGAAACTACCAAGAAAGAATGATCGACTAAGGCACATGAAAATACAAAGAATATACAAATTTTATTAAATAAAGACATTGAACAAGTTAAAAATGGAAAGGAGGACGAAGGCAGGTGCCGAAACGCGCGTCGGGTGCAGACGTCTCATCCACATTTTACAATGTCCACTGGTATGTCCAAACAAATCTCTGCCTCTTTGTAGCAGCCTGCATTGAACCCTGTTTGTCATTCTTTGACTGCATTTGAAACTGGCTCTTTATATTCTCTTACACTTTCTGTAAATTGGTTGTGGTGTATATAATTTTTTTACTTACCTAGGAACTGCCACCATTTTACTAGATACAGCCATATATCCATTATAGTTTGGTTTGACCCCTTTTCTATAGTCTGGCTTGACTCTATTTATCTTTTCGCTGCTGCATTATTATGCTCACTTATAGAAAGCTGAGAAAACAACCATACCTGGCTCATGATTGATTTGATGTCTTTTTTATTGTGTGACTTATCCTCCTTTCCATTTTTAACTTGTTCAATGTCTTTATTTAATAAAATTTGCATATTCTTTGTATTTTCATGTGCCTTAGTCGATCATTCTTTCTTGGTAGTCCCCCCTGTAGATAGCAACATCCCCACTGTTGATAGTGCTACCCCCTGTAGATAGCGCCACTTCCCCTGTAGATAGTGCCACTCCCCCTGTATGTATCAGCACCCCCCGTAATTGGCACCCCCGTCCTGTAAATAGCACCACTGTAACTCCCTGTAGGAGTGGAGTCCATCTGGCAGGTATTCTGCTCCTAGAGGGAGCCCCTGATGTCTCTGTCCATATATAGACAGTGACGTAGTGACGTTAGAGGTTAACTCTAAAAGCTGAATCCCCTGCCTCCGCATCGGCATTGCTGTGGCCGGGGATTCCGCTCCAGGAGTAACCCCTGACGTCATATATGGATAATGACACAAGGGGCTTCTCCAGTAGCGGAATCCCTGGCACGGAGCGATCTGACTCCGGGGATTCTGCTCCTAGAATGAGGCGCTGATATCACTGTCCATATATGGATAGTGACGCCAGGGGCTTCTACAGTAGAGGAATTTACAGTGGGGATGGAGAGACGTCGGAGGGGATTCCGCTCCTAGAGGGAACTTATGTAGCGCTATCTGCAGGGGGTTTTGCGCTATCTACAGGCTCTTAATGCCCCGGCAGGCATGAGAGTGCAGCGCTGCTCACACTGAAGCAGCACTGCACTCATTAAACCCTGTTCAAGGCTGTCAACGTTTATATACGTGGCAACTGCATGGGGCATCGGCAGTTGGAACGTATATAGCCGTTTGGCAGTCATGAAGGGGTTAATATTATTGAAGGAGATTTGTAAATGATTTCATGAAGATTGGTGATTCACAAATAAATGTGAGAATTGTATCGCTTCAGCAGCACTCACTCACTGCAATGGCTATCTGTGCCTGCCTAACGAACACACTGACACTGACTGACTTTTCTCTCTCAATCAAATTATTGTAAATTTAACTAAATGGTGTGGATAGAAATACCCTGTTAGAAGTTAAAGCTAGGGAGAAAAATTATCGTTTCCCTTTTGTTTCCTCCCATAGTAGATTGAGTGGACGAATCAATGGTATTATATGTAGAAATTGGGATCTCCTGACTAAGAGTACCACCATGCAGACCACCCTGGTAATGGCATATAAACGTGGCAAAAACCTGAAAGATCTTGTGGTTAAATCGGGTATAGGCAGTACTAAAACATTATCTCTGACGAACTTGAGTAAACCAAAAAATGGGAATTTTTCTTGTTTACAATGTAGCCTTTGTAATAGCATCATCAAGGGGGAAAGTTTTTTTCATCCGCATACTAGAAAAAAATACATGATTAATAGTAGATATACTTGCAGATCGAGCTATGTAATTTATTTCATACAATGCCCTTGTGGGTTATTCTATGTAGGCGAAACGACAAACTAATGTCCAGTCTGATGGAATGACCACAAATCCTCCATCAGATTGGGGAAAGCGGGATTGCCAGTACCTAAACATTTGATTGCATGTAAACCTAATGCTCTTTAGAATTATTGACCACATACCTCCATTACAGAGGGGTTGGGATAGAGAGAAACTGTTAAAACAAAGAGAATTAAAGTAGATCTTTGAGCTGGATACTTTAAGCCCTACGGGACTCAATTTGGATTTTAGTCTTAAACCCTTTATGTGACATGGATTAAGTATAGACACATGTACACGTGCATGCTAAATTTCTTTAAGATTGTTTTTCATTTTGTTAACACTTGTTTTTTGTCTTTTTGTGTATCTTAGCACATTATTGAAAATTGTGAGAGGACGAACACATACCTACTCTGACCGGTGTATTGGAATTCCAATAAGATTAGCCGCTTTTTCTAAAAAAAAAATTTAATATATGAATATATAATTGTGTTGTTATTTATAGACTTCGCCTGTAGGCGAAGCAGTTTTGGGTTTTGGAGACGCAAAGAACCTTGGATTTGGTCTTGTTGTTTGAGGCTGTTTCCATTAAAATGTGACTATAGTGTCATGTGACTGGTGTGCATTGATACATTCAGTGTGTTGGGCTGAGCGTGGGTTAATGCTCCCCGCTCGCGCATGTGCACTGAATGCCGTCATCATTGCGCATGTGCAGGATTAAAGCGCATGTGCAGTTGATGACTTGGTGCTTTGTTGCTTAAGGCATGAAACCGTTTTCTGGAGTTTTAGACATCAGGCATGTGCAGTAGCCATGTGCACAAACGGAGTAGTGTAAAGGAGATGATTATGTTATTCTTTAATCGCCCGTGGATAGGAACAACCAGCAGTTAAGATGGAGTTTGTATAGGCCCTCGATATACAATGGTATGTGATATGTATTAATAGAGCACTTATTTTCCAAGATATTAGGTGATATGTTCTTCGGGGCAGATTGTGTATGGTGGTTGCTATGTTTCTAATCACTAAACATTTACACACGTGTTGATGTAGTGGGTGAGGTATATATACTCAGTCACTACGTACAATCATTTCTATGCTTGACAAAGGCAGTTGCATCTGCCAAAACATTGCACTGTATGCACTTTATGGATGTACCTGTTTAATTAAAAAACAGCAACTTGTTTTACACCGTGAAGAGACGTCTCATCTATTTTCTTCTCCTCCTCACTATGAAACACTCACTGACACTAAACCACTATCTCTTTGTATTCTGTGTTTTACAATCTTTCATTCTCTGTCTGATGTCCTGTCTCTCCTATCTGTATCCCCAACCACAAAGCACCTGCAGACATCAGTGACTCACACCTATACCCCCCATGATTTGCTGTGCTAGAGGGAGGGCTACCTACATTGCATTATGGGAAAGACTGCTGGACTGCCACCTGAGGTTATGTGATCCTTCTTCTCTGTCTTCTTCCAATATGTAAATTGGTTCACACGGGACAAATCCTAAAAGTTTTGAATTTGCGAAAATCTGAAACATTTGGGAAATTTGTAACAAATTCTATTTGTGCCTAATCGAATTGCTCATCTCTATTAACCCCTTCCCGCTCCTGTACGTACTATTAGGTCATGGTAGCTGTATCGTTCGCGCTCCGTGACCTAATAGTACGTCACGGGAGTAACGGCCATTTCGGCCGTCTTCCCAACACATACAGGAGCTGTGACAGGGTTTAAGCTACCATCGCCGGTCTGCCACACGATAGCGGCCGGCGATGGTGACTATGGCAACCAGACGCCTAACAATGGCGTCCGGCTATGCCATCGACGGAAGCCTAGTCGGTCCTAACAAAGTCAGGACCCACTATGCTTGCTGTCAGTGAGTAGCTGACAGCTCTACGTAATACACTGCACTACGCATGTAGTGCAGTGTATTAGAATAGCGATCAGGGCCTCCTGCCCTCAAATCCCCTAGTGGGACAAAGTAATAAAGTAAAAAAAAAGAAAAAAAAAAGATGTGTAAAAATAAGAAAATAAAAGTTTCAAAAGTGATAAAAGTAAAAATCCCCCTTTTTTTATTATCAGTCCTTTATTATTAATAAAAAATCTATAAACAAACAAATAAACTATACATAATTGGTATCGCCGCATTCGTAACGGCCTGAACTACAAAATTATTTCGTTATTTATCCCGCGCGGTAAACGCCATAAAATAAAAATGAAACCGTACCACAATCACATATTGTTGTAATGATGGGGGTAGGGAAACAGACAAGTGAGCCCTAATCTACCCGCCACTCAGTCCCTGCCTACTTGCAACGACCCGCCCTAGGCGACGGGGTACAACTGGGCGACGGTCCCTACACTCAATAAGTGAACGACAGACAAACAGACAAGGGAACACAGAACCTAAGGGAAACGGGGCAGTTGCCCACGGCAACACCGTGAGCAACAAGAGTAGTAAACGAGCCGAGTCAAACCAGGAGAGTACGAGGTGCCAAACGCAGAGCAGGAGAGTAGTGAACAAGCCGAGTCAAACCAGGAGAGCACGAGGTAACAAACGCAGAGCAGGAGAGTAGTCAACAAGCCAGGGTCAATATGAAGCAGGGACAAATAGTACAAGAAGCTTCAGCAGGGACAGGAAACCAACAGAGAAGATTCACAAGCAAGGAGGAACAGGAAAGGCAGGTATAAATAGACAGAGGGCGGGAGCTAGCTCCGTCTGTCCAGGCTGCGATAGGCTCTCCCACTCCTAAGCCTGCCATCCTGAGTGGTGGAAGATGGAGTCAGTCTCACAGACCTAGAAGCAGGTGCAGACTGATTACCTATGGGTGTTGATAAAGAAGCTATGCCTGGCAGATCCTTTACAATTGTTTGGTCACTTCATCTCGCACGGCTTTCTTGATGGAAAAATAAAAAAGTTCTGGCTCTTAGAATATGGTAACACAAAAAGTAAATGATTTTTTACAACAAGTATTTTTATTGTGCAAACGCCATAAGACATTAAAAAACTATAAACATATGGTATCACCGTAATCGTATCGCCCCGCAGAATAAAGCGAATATGTCATTTATAGCGCACGGTGAACTAGAAATAGAATAAAAAGACAATAGTAGAATTGCTGTTTTTTAGTCACCACGCCACTTAAAAATAGAATAAAAACTGATCAAATTGGCAACAATACATGGCCACACCAGTACCCACGTACGGTACGAGGTACCAGTAGAGAGACCCCCAAACCAGACTGCATCCTGGACTACAATAGGTACATGGGAGGGGTGGACTTGTCAGATCAAGTCCTGAAGCCCTACAGCACCATGCGGTGTGGTATAAGAAGCTGGCATTGTACAATGTGTACATGCTACGTCGATGTGCAGGCCAGAGCTGAACTTTCCTGGAATTTCAAGAGGTGGTTATCAAGAAACAAATTTTTAGGGACCAAGAAGGGGGGCACCCAGTACTTCTGGAAGCGAGGCCACACGCATCGTACCAGGGCAACACTTTCCAGGAGAAGTTCCCCAAACTGGCAAGAAGGGAAAAAGTCAAAAGAGGTGCAAAGTCTGCTATAAGAGGGGGATAAGGGAGGACACAATATATCAATGTGACACGTGTCCCGAAAAACCAGAGCTCTGTATGAAAGTGTTTTAAAATGTATCATACATCCCTTGAGTTTTAATCTACCCCAGTTTTACTTACCCTGATGCACTCCGCACAGCTTATCCCCCCTCGTCTTTCCCTTCTGAGCCCTGCTGCGTGCCCAGGCAGCTGATAACAGCCACATTGAGGGTATTGCCATACCCAGGAGAACCCACACTACAGTTTATGGGGTGTATGTCTCCGGTCAAAATGCTCACTACACCTCTAGATGAATGCCTTAAGGGTGTAGTTGTTAAAATGGGGTCACTTCTTGGGGGTTTCAACTGTACTGGTACCTCCGGGGCTTCTGCATACATGACCGCACCAGAAAATCCCCAGTAGGCCAAATGGTAGTCCTTTCTGTCTGAGCTCTCCCATGGGCCCAAACTGCAGTTTATCACCACAAATGGGGTATTGCTGCACTCAGGACAAATTGGGCAACAAAATGGAGTATTTTATTTCTTGTGAAAATAAGAAATTTTTAGCCAAAACGACATATTATTGGAAAAATATATATTTTTTAAATTCCCAGCCCAATTCAAATAAGTTCTGTGAAGAAACTATGGGGTCTAAATGGTCACATTACCCATAAATTAATACCTTGAGGGGTGTAGTTTCCAAAATGGGGTCACTTCTGGTGGGTTTCCATTGCTTTGATACCTCTGGGGCTCTGCAAATGCGACATGGCACCCAGAAACCAATCCAGCAAAATCTGCACTCCAAAAAACACACAGCGCTCCTTCCTTTCTGAGGCCACCCATGGGCCCAAACGGCAGTTTATCTCCACAAATGGGGTATTGCTGCACTCAGGACAAATTGGGCAACAAAATGGGGTATTTTGTTCCCTGTGAAAATAAGAAATTTTGATAAAAAATGACATCTTATTGGAAAAAATTACATTTTTTTAATTTCACAGCCCAATTCAAATACGTGCTGTGAAAAAACTGTGCGGTCAAAATGGTAACCACAACCATAAATTAATTCCTTGAGGGGTGTAGTTTCCAAAATGGGGTCACTTCTGGTGGGTTTCCATTGCTTTGATACCTCTGGGGGTCTGCAAATGCGACATGGCACTCGAAAACCAATCCTGCAAAATCTGGACTCCAACAAACACATAGCGCTACTTTGCCGTTTGGGCCCATGGAAGGGCTCAGAAGGAATTTTTTCACCACAAATGGGGTATTGCCGCACTCAGGACAAATTGGGGAACAAAATGGGGTATTTTATTTCTTGTGAAAATAAGAAATGTTATCAAAAATGACATCTTATTGGAAAACATTTTGTTTTTTACATTTCACAGCCCAATTCAAATACGTGCTGTGAAAAAACTGTGTGGTCAAAATGGTAACAACAACAACCATACATGAATTCCTTGAGGGGTGTAGTTTCCAAAATGGGGTCACTTTTGGGGGATTCCTACTGTTTTGGCACCTGAACACCTATTCAAACCTGGCATGCTGCCTAAAATATATTCTAATAAAAAAGAGCCCTCAAAATGCACTAGGTGCTTCTGGGGCCTATGTTTTAGTCCACGAGCACACTAGAGACACATGTGGGACATTTCTAAAAACTGCAGAATCTGGACAATACATATTTAGTAGTGTTTCTCTGGTAAAACCTTCTGTGTTACAGAAAAAAATTGAATACAATTGAAATTCAGCAAGAAAAATTAAATTTGCAAAATTCACCTCTACTATGCTTTAATTTCTGTGAAATGCTTGAAGGGTTAAATAAACTTTCTAAATGCTGTTTTGAATACTTTGAGGTATCTAGTTTTCAAAATGGGGTGTTTTATGGGGGTTTCTAATACATAGGCCCTCAAAGCCACTTCGGAACCGAACAGGTACCTTAAAAAAAAGGCTTTTTGAATTTTCTTAAAAATATGAGAAATTGCTGTTTATGTTCTAAGCCTTGTAACGTCCAAGAAAAATAAAAGAGTATTCAAAAAACGATGCCAATCTAAAGTAGACATATGGGAAATGTGAACTAGTAACTATTTTGGGTGGTATAACCATCTGTTTTACAAGCAGATGCATTTAAATTCTGAAAAATGCTATTTTTTATAAATTTTCTCTAAACTTTGCAATTTTTCACCAATAAACACTGAATATATCGTCCAAATTTTACCAATAAAACAAAGCCCAATGTGTCATGAGAAAACAGTCTCAGAATCGCCTGGATAGGTTTAAGCATTCCGACGTTATTACCACATAAAGTGAAATATGTCAGATTTGAAAAATGGGCTCTGAGCCTTAAGGCCCAAACTAGGCTGCATCCTTAAGAGGTTTTCCGGGACTTTAATATAATTTTTGCCCTTTTTTGTGTTTAATATTGCTGGCCTATCCATGAGGTGCATATACATTAGATGAAAGTTATCCGAACCTGCCGTTTGGACCGGCAGATGATTTAATCTGTATGGGGGCCTCCTGCCTCTTCCTTGACAACAGGGGTCAGTGGAAAGAAGGACAGACATGTTGAATTTCAACATTCCCGATCCTTTGTGCCAGCAGGTGATAAGCCGCTGTAACTTGATTCCACGCTCTTCATTAAGAATAGATAGGCCATCAGCGGGTTCATTCTTAGTTATACTACAAGCCCTCTAAGACTTTCCCTCCCTGCCGCCCTCTAAGGTTTGGGCATGAGCATTAACACAGGAGCATCTATTCCTAAAAGCATTTTCTCGTTATGAAAGGCTTTCTGAAATAATTTTTACCAGAATGTTTGTCTCACATTCTACTTATATGATATTATTTAAATGGATAGATCAAGTACTCTTTTCCTTCATAAATTTGATTAACAAATTAACAGGTCCCTTTTTTCCATTTTAACCATATTTTTGAAATTCTTTTAAGATATTTTATTAAATATCTCAGCAACCAAAAAAATTCACATGGGCCAATGGCGGTATATTACTTGTCTTCACGGGTTCATAATGAAACAGAGAGACCCATGTCATATCTCTTCGCTCTATCATTTTGACCAGTTCTGTCACTTTTCCCAAAAGTCCTTATTCTATCACATATCCAATAGCAATGCATAATGTCTGTCTTCTTTTGCTTCATTTAAGGCATTCCTGCTTAAACTCCCTCAGATATCTTTCTAGCGCAATAAGCTTTCCCTTACCCTAGCTTTGGGGAGATCCCTCTTCTGCTTTTATTTGTGACCTTCTAATTTCCATCATCTTTCAGATTTGTATTGATAACTTGGTCCTTCCAAAGTGACACTCAAACTCTTTTAAAAATACAATCTAATGCACCACCCTTGGTCATGGATGTAAAGTCTCATCTAATATATATTTGGCAAGGACGTGTTGTCCGAGGCACAGTTAGCTCTGCCCACAGCCCGACCTGCATGAAGCCTGTGAGGAAGGAGATGGGAGTGCTCAGTTTGTCTGTTGTTTGTGCCTCTATTTGTCTGTGTGTCTCTGTGTTTGTGTGTGTATAAGTTCATGTATGTATGTATGTATGTATGTGTGTCTTTGTGAGTGAGTATTTGTGTGTCTAAGTGCCTATATATGTATCTCTGTATGTGTACATATTTCGGTGTGTGCATCTACTACTTTATCTATACTCAGAGTTATCACTGTGTGTTATCTGTGGTGTTACATAGGATTGCAGGCAATATCTACATTATCTGTACACAGAGAGTTATCACTGCGTTATCTCTGGTGTTACATAGGACTGCAGGTAACAGCTACTACATTATCTGTACTCAGAGAGTTATCACTGTGTATTATCTGTGGTGTTGCATAGGACTGCAGGTAACATAACTGCATTATCTGTACTCACAAAGTTATCACTGTGTTATCTGTGGTGTTACATAGGACTGCAGGTAACATCTACTACATTATCTGTACTCAGAGTGTTATCACTGTGTGTTATCTGTGTTGTTGCATAGGACTGCAGGTGAATTCTACTACATTATCTGTACTCAGAGTTATCACTGTGTGTTATCTGTGGTGTTACATAGGACTGCAGGTAACATAACTGCATTATCTGTACTCAGAAAGTTATCACTGTGTTATCTGTGGTGTTACATAGGACTGCAGGTAACATCTACTACATTATCTGTACTCAGAGTGTTATCACTGTGTGTTATCTGTGTTGTTGCATAGGACTGCAGGTGAATTCTACTACATTATCTGTACTCAGAGTTATCACTGTGTGTTATCTGTGGTGTTACATAGGACTGCAGGTAACATCTACTACATTATCTGTACTCAGAGTTATCACTGTGTGTTATCTGTGGTGTTACATAGGACTGCGGGTACCATCTACTACATTATCTGTACTCAGAGTTATCACTGTGTGTAGGGCTTGGCGATTTTGCAAAGAAATAAAATCTAGATTTTTGTCAACCCTATGGATGATTTTTGATTTGTTCACATTTTTCTTATTTTTAGGAGTAATTAAGGAATTACTGTGCATGCAATTCCCTTGTCTCACACAAATACCAAGACACACAATTCCTTTACATAAGAGAATTGCAGGCATAGTTATCCAATAATACATATTGATTATCAGGATTGTCCCTTAGCTGCTACATATGATCACGCTCACTTATTAAAGAGACAATGCTCATAATCGTCATATATATATATATATATATATATATATATATATATATATATATATATATATATTTATATTTGGCTCTGAGAATAAGAAGAGAAACTATGAGTGCAGAGGAACGCCAGGAACAACGAGAAACCAATTCCCAAAACAAGCCGTTAAGAAGGCAAAACCATGAAGTAAGACAAGCCTGTAATGAACAATTAGCACAATTCTAAATACTTATTCCTTTTGCTAGCAAACCAGTGTATCTGGTTTTTCTATACTAGTTTGTATATAAGGGAACAGTTGTTTATCCGCAATGCCAACTGAATCCTGAAGCTCCTTAAATTTATTCATTGACCCATTCTCAGCTCCATACAGCTGAGCGAATTTTGACAAATCCCTCTCCTTGCAAGTATTAAGGATCTGAGGGTCAATAATTGAATTCAAACTGGGAAGTTCTCCTATGTATATGGACCTGGACACATGCGGAGATAGCTGGCAATACTGTCTTATAATTGCTCATCCTTCCTAGTATCCTCTTAAAGCATAAATCCATTCACTTTCCAAACCTCTCTCTCCTTTGCATTAAGGATTCCTCTCAGGGTATAGGGCATAGATTTAAATTGACAACATTTTCACTATTTCCCAGCCAATCCTCCAGACACAATATCTTTCTAGGTAGGCCAGAATATAACATCTAAGATCTTGTACCGCCAGACCACTCCTGTCTCGATCTCTGAAGTGTTGTCATAGAGATCGCTGCATGTATGGGGTTACTAGCAGATCGGCACCCCGCAAAGCAATTGCGGGCTTACCGACGGCTGCTTTAGCAACCTGAGGCCTATCAATGGGCTCCTGTCTGCCAAGTATGGAGGCCTGTTAGGCCCCGCCCAGAAGTGGGGCATAAAAGGCCTCCGATCGCAAAAAGAAGATGGCACGCTCTCAGAAGCTGAGCCTATGCCATCAGCCATGGGTGTCAGCTATATGTTACAGCTGATACCCTGCTGTAATGATAGGAAATGGAGATAGCTCCGCCCCCTGCCATTAACCACTTAGATGCCGCGATCAAAAGCGGCATCTTAGTGGTTTGAAAATAATCGACATCCCCGCAATACGATTGAGGGTGGTGCCGATGGTTGCTATAGCAACCGGAGCCCTAACAATGGCCTCCCGGTCTGCCACCTACAGAAGCCTATTAGGCCCCGTCTGGAGACATGTACAAAAGTATAAAACTTGTACAAAAGTATAAAAATAAAAGTTATAAGTGGAAAAAGCTAAATCTGCCTTTTTTCCTATAAGTCTTTTTTCATAGGAAAAAAAATGGAAACGTTAAAAAAAGTACATATATTTGATATCACCGCATTTGTAACGACCCAAAGTATAAAACTATAATGTTGTTTTTCCTAAACAGTTAACACCACAAAAAAAACAGAATCACTATTTTTTGGTCACCACCCCTTCAAAAACATAGAATAAAAAGTGATCAAAAAGTTGCAAGTACCCCAAAATAGTACCAATAAAAACTACAACCCATTCTGCAAAAACAAGCCCTTACTTTTTTGACAGAAAAATCAAAAAATTATGGTGACACAAAAAATAAATTATTTAAAGAAAAAGTGATTTTATTGTGCAAACGCTGCAAAACATTAAAAAAAACTATATACATATCATATCGCCATAATCGCATCGACCCGCAGAATAAAGTAAAATTGTAATTTATAGCCCACCGTGAACACTGTGAAAAAAATAAAAAATGGAAAACATTGTCAGAATTGTTGGTTCTTGGTCATCTTGATGGCAGAAATTGTAATAAAAAGTGATCAATAAAATCGCATGTACCCCAAAATGGACACCAAAATGGTACCAATGAAAACTACAGATTGTCCCGCAACAAATAAGCCCTCACACAGCTCCGGTGGATAAAAAAAAAATAAAAAAGATTTGGCTCTCAGAATATATAGTGTTCCAAAAGTGGATAAGATTGGGCACTTATCAGTGTGATACTGGCCACACATATGTGGATTACTATTTATGTACCCCATTATTATACCCTTTCATTATGCCCTGATGTACGCACAGCTTAAATATGCCCCCACATTATAAACTGAAATACCAGTAAAACCCCAAACAGAACAACTACCAAGCAAAATCTGCGCTCCAAAAACGTGCCTACAGCATGCCCAAACAGCAGTTTACATCCCCATATATGGCATCGCCATACCCGGAAGTACCCGGTAGAACCTGCTTAACCCCTTCTCGACATTTGACGTATCCATACGCCAAAGTCGGGTAGGGGAAGTATGGAACGGGCTCACGGAGTGAACCCTGCTCCATAAGATGCTGGAGTCGGCTGTTTGTTACAGCCAACACTTCAGAGTAATGAGCGGCATCGCGCTTGGGCGCGATCCCGCTCCTTTAACTCGTTAAATGCTGCGGTCAATAGCGACCGCAGCATTTAAATAGTTAGAAACAGCTCTAACAGCTCATCACGCCCCCCGCAATGCAATCGCAGGGGGACGATGGTTGCTATGGCTACCTGGGGGCCTAAGGCTGGGTTCACACGTGGCGGAATTTCACTTAAATTCCGCTGCGGACACTCCGCAGCGTTAATCCGCAGCGGAGCCGTTTGTCCATTGACTTACACTTTAATTTAGCAGTGTTCGTTTAGACGAGGCGTAAAATTCCGCTGCGGAGCATAGGCTGCGGAGCGGAATTTGGTGTCCGCAGCATGCTCTGTCTGTTGCGGAGCAGTGGCGGACTCATGGCGGAATTTCTCCATTGACTTCAATGGAGATTCTAAATTCCGCAATGAAGTCCGCAGCTGTCATGCACATGTTATGTGTGCTGCGGATCCGTCTTGCTTTTTTAACTTGACATTTCTTCATTCTGGCTGGACCTATGTATTTCTAGGTCTACAGCCAGACTGAGGAAGTCAATGGGGCTCCCGTAATGACGGGAGCGTTGCTAGGAGACGTCTGTAAATAGTCACTGTCCAGGATGCTGAAAGAGTTAAGCGATCGGCAGTCACTGTTTCTGCACCCGGGACAGTGACTACCGATCCCAATATACATGTATCTGTAAAAAAAAATGAAGTTCATACTTACCGAGAACTCCCTGCTTCTGTCTCCAGTCCGGCCTCCCAGGATGACGTTTCAGTCTAAGTGACGGCTGCAGCCAATCACAGGCTAATAACAGGCTGCAGCGGTCACATGGACTGCCGCGTCATCCAGGGAGATCGGGCTGGATGCCGAAGGAGGGACGCGTCACCAAGACAACGGGTGGTAAGTATGAATTTCTTTGACTTTCACAAGGGAAAGTGCTGTCCCTTCTCTCTATCCTGCACTGATAGGGAGAAGGGAAGTACTTTTACCGCAGTCCGCAGCAGCTAGTCCGCATCAATTTACTGCACATTTTGTGCAGATCCGCAGCAGAATCTGCAACGCAGATTCTGTGCGGCATTGATGCGGACAGTTGCGGAGGAAATCCGCCACGTGTGGTCATGCCCTTATGAAGGCCCCCAGGTCTGCCATTTTTGTGCACCTATTAAGCCCTGCCTATTGTGCACCTATTAAGCCTGTCAGAATCACAATATACTGCAAAACATTAGTATTGCAGTATATAGTACAAGCGATCCAACGATCGCTGGTCGAAGTCCCCTAGTGGGACTAATAAAAAAAGTTAAAATTAGTTAAATAAAGTTTTTTTTATGTAAAAAAAATAAAAATAAGAAGTTTAAAAAAAAAACCTTTATCCAATTTTCCCCCTAGAGCATAGTAAAAAAAGAAATAAAAATAAACATAATTGGTTTCGCCGCGTCCGTAAATGTCTGAACTATTAAAATATATCATTATTTAACCCGCACGGTAAACGCCAGAATCTCTATTTTTCGGTCATCTCATCTCCCACAAAAAAATTAAATAAAAAGTGATCAAAACGTTGCATGTACAACAAAATTGTATTATTAAAAACAACAGCTTAACCCACAAAAAATAAGCCCTCATACCACTTAATCGACGAAAAAATAAAAAAGTTATGGCTCTCGGAATTTGGCGACACAAAATAAATGTTCTTTTTTACACTTAGGTTTTTACTTGTAAAAGTAGTAAAATATAGAAAAAACTATATATATTTGGTATCATCGTAATCGTATTGACCCACCTAATAAAGTTAACATGTTGATTTAATTGCACAGTGAATTCCGTAAAAACGGCGCGCAAAAAAACATGCAGGAATCGCAGTTTTATTCATTTTCTACCCCACAAATAATTTTATGGCAAAATAAATGGTGCTTCAAAAAACTACAACTCGTCCCGCAAAAATCAAGCCCTCATAGGACTATATTGATGGAAAAATAAAAAAGTTATGGCTTTTGGAAGGTGGGGGGAACAAAAATGAAAATCTGAAAAAGGGCTGTGGCGGGAAGGGGTTAAAGAGAACCTTTCACCTTCCCATACATGTGCAGCTGAGTGTAGCATGTAATGGGGAGGGCTGCACAAACCCTGGGGCACTTTACATTTTTTTTCAACCCTCCTCCGTTAATTAAGATATCGGTGCCATTATATTTGGCGCCCGATATTTAAATAACCCGCTGAACTGTGAAATGGGGCATGTAATGGCAAGGGGTCGTGTTACTATGGCTGTAACACTGTCAAATCAGATACGGACAGTGTTACAGCAAGAGCGAGGATAGAGTATTACATGCTGCACTCAGCTGCACATGTATGGGGAGGTGAAAGGTTCTCTTTAACATCTTATGTGATATTTGTCTTCGGTGGCACAAACTGTGCACAACTTATTGTGCACTAAAATGGCATATCAGTGGAAAAGTTAAATTTTCGCTTTGCACCATCCACTGCGAATTAACTTCTAATGAACAAAACACCTGTGGGGGCAAAATGCTCACTAGACCCCTTAAAATGCCTCAAGGGGTGTTGTTTCCAAAATAAGGGTTATGTTTAAGGGGTTTCAATAGTAAAACATACTGTTTGACCTCAGAACCCTGTAATTGTGGGCCAATGCTGTGAAAATTACCAAAATAGACCTTAAATGCGCATGGCGCTCTTCACTTCTGAGCCCTGTCATATGTCCAGGCCAGTGGCGTAGCTACCGCTGTAGCAGCCATAGCGGTTACTACGGGGCCTGCGGCATGAGGGGGCCAGTGCTGCCCGCCCTTGGGTCGCCCGATGGCCGGAGGCTTCATCAGCAGTCGCTATTGATGCTACAGAGCGACGCCACTGAACACTACAGCAGGGCGGTATCTCCCCACTCATTAAAGGGGTTGTTCCTACAGAACACAAATATCCCCTATCCATAGGATAGGGGATACATGTGTGATCTCTGGGACCCCCAGCGATCAGGAGAACGGGGGACCAAAAGTCTCCGAAGTTCTCCATGAGAAAACTCGGACTTCCAGGGTCCGTGTCAGCAGCTCCGTAGAAATGAATGGAGCGCCTGTCGCGCTTGTGCGCATGTGTGACCAGCGCTCCTTTCATTTTTATTCAGCTGTGGATAGGGGATACATGTCTTTTGTAGGACAAACCGTAGGCTACAGGTCGATGTTTTTTTGGGGGGGTTGGGGCTGTATGGCGTTATCTACAGGGGGGTTTGTATGGTGCTTTATACAGGGGGGCTGTATAGTGCTATATACATAGGGGCTGTATGGTGCTATATGCAGGGGGCTGTATGGTGATATATACAGGGGGGCTGTATAGTGCTATATACAGGGGGCTGTACGGCGCTTTTTACAGGGGGGCTGTATGGTGCTATATACAGGGGGCCATATGGTGCTATATACAGGGGGCCGTATGGTGCAATATACAGGAGGCCGTATGTTGCTATATACAGGGTGGCTGTATGATGCTAAATACAGGGGGGGCTGTATGGTGCTATATACAGGGGGCTGTATGGTGCTATATACAGGGGGGCTGTATAGTGCTATATACAGGGTGCTGTACGGTGCTTTTTACAGGGGGGCTGTATGGTGCTATATACAGGGAGCTGTATGATGCTATATACAGGGGGCTCTATGGTGCTATATACAGGTGGGCTGTATGGTGCTATATACAGGGGTCCATATGGTGCTATATACAGGGGGCCGTATGGTGCAATATACAGGAGGCCGTATGTTGCTATATACAGGGGGGCTGTATGATGCTAAATACAGGGGGGGCTGTATGGTGCTATATACAGGGGGCCATATGGTGCTATATACAGGGGGCCGTATGGTGCTATATACAGGGGGCCGTATGGTGCTATATACAGGTAGGGGGCTGTATGGTGCTATCTACAGGGGGCTGTATGCCGCTATATACAAGGAGTGGGCTGTATGGTGCTATATACAGGGGGCCGTATTGTGCTATATACAGGGAGGGGGCTGAATGGCGCTATCTACAGGGGGGCTGTATGGCGCTATATACAGGGAGGGGTCTGTATGGCACTATCTACAGGGGGGCTGTATGGTGCTATCTAAAGGGGGGCGCTGTGTGGCGGAATCTACAGGGAGGCACTAACTACAAGGGGGGGTTGTGTGGCACCCAGGGAAGCGGGGAACCCAGTCAAAAGTTTGCTATGGGGCCCAGTCTATCCTAGTTACGCCCCTGGTCCAGGCAAATTATAAATGCCATGAGGGGTGTAGTTTCCAAAATGGGGTCACTTCTCGGGGCTTCCACTGTACTCTGGTACCTCAGGGGTTTTGCAAATGCAACATTGCACCCAAAAACCATTCTAGCAAAACTTGAGCTCCAAAAGCCAAATGGTGCTTCTACACTTCTGAGCCCTGCCGTGTGTCAAAACAGTAGTTTGTTACCACATATGGGGTATTGCCGTAATTGGGAAAAATGTATTTTCAAATATTGGGGTGTTTTTTTCTCCTTTATGCCTTGTAAAATTTGAAAATTTCTATGTTTTATTAGAAAAATATTAGAGTTTCATATTCATGGCCTTATTTACTAAATTCAGCAAAAAACCTGTGGGGTCAAAAAGCTCACTATACCTCTTGATAAATTCCTTGAGGGGTGTAGTTTGCCAAATGGTGTCTTTTTTGGGGTGTTTCCTTTGTTTTGGCCCCACAAGAACTCTTCAAACCTGACATGGTGCCTAAAATATATTCTAATATAAAGGAGGGCCAAAATCCACTTATTTGCTCCTTTGCTTCTGAGGCCTGTGCTTCAGTTTAGTAGCATACTAGGGCCACATGTTGGATACTACTAATAACTGCAGAATCTGGGCAGTAAATATTGATAAATGATGCAAACATATAGTAGACATATGGGATATGTAAACTAGTAACTATTTTGTGTGGTATTAGGGCCCGTTCAGACGTGGCAGAATTTTTCCGTTGCAAATGTTAGTGCAGATTTGGGGCAATTACGCAATGAATCTGCACCAACATTTGCATATTTGACAGGTAATTCAGACGTTGCAGAAAAGACAGCGGACTTGCCACAGATTTCAGTTTTTGCATTGCAAAGGCTGAAATACGCAGTGAAATTCCGCTTCTTCTCCGCAACAGACAGTGCATGCTGTGGACTGAAAATTATGCACCACAGCCTATGGACCGCATCGGAGTTTTCCGCAACATCTGAACTAACTTGCCTAAAAATGTATAGAAACAAATGTAAAAAACGACCACTGGAGAATTCCACTGCAATTCCGCCATGTGTGAATGTGCCCTTGCTATCTGTCTTACAATCAGATATATTTAAATTTAGAAAAATGCAGATTTTTGCAATTATTCTTAACATTTTGGTGTTTTTCACAAATAAACACTGAATGTATCGACCAAATTTTACCACTAACTTAAAGCACAATGTGTCACGAGAAAACAATCTCAGAATTGGTTAAGTAGGCGAAAGCATTCCAAGGTTATTACCACATAAATTGACACATGTCAGATTTGAAAAATGGGGTTGTGTCCTGAAGTTGCCACCTAGTCCACGTGCTTAAGGGGTTAAAAGAAGTATAAATCACTCTAAAATCCTCTGGATGTAATAGAAATGATAGTGATCAAAGAAGATATAATAGTCTAGGTAGACTTATCATCTTAAGTGGATAGTTTCTTAAAGAGATCGAGAGAGTAAGGTTCCTCCAAATGAGAATTCTCGAGCTATCTTCATTATGATTTTCCCATAATTAAGTTGATATATATTTGTCCCTTCTGTTGCGAACCAAATTACCAAATAGAGACAATTTTTTTTACAGCTACAGTCAGACCAAAATCTTATTTATGAATTATACGCTCTCTGGACTTGATTCTATTTTATTTAATTTATTTGCTATTTATTATTTTTTAAAACCACACTTTGTTACCTCCCCACGGGTAGCGCTTTTTTTCCACTTTTTTTTATCTTCATTATTCTCAATCTCCTGAGGTCCTGCTGGATCCCTGGATCTATCGACAATATCTGTGTATGGCTGCACACCTCAGGATTAATTTACACTAAGCTAATATTGTTTGTTGTGTACCATATCTTCTACCCTCCCTTCAAAGCAAAATATATTCCTACTATTCCTAATGAAGGGGTACCCCTTTACACAAGTGGTGCCCAACTGAGCGTCTGCAGCTCACAACTGTGTAGAATGCAGATTTTATCTGTCAATAAGCAATTTTCTAATACCAATAAGTGATTTTATATGTGAAATAGTGCTGCCCGATTTCTTGCCAGCGTTCTCTAAAAGATATAAAACACGTCTATCAGTATTTGTAATACTTGAATTGTACAGTGATTTGGAAAGTTTTTTTTAGATCTGATGTTTAATGTCTCTAAGACATCAACTATTCTACTTTTACTTGCCAATGACTACAACACATAGGGTGGATATGTTGCCCATCATTACCATAACCATCAGATTTCAGTTATAAAAATTCTGATGTTGGTTGTACAATGAACCAGAGCTCTGATTGGCTGCTGTGGAAAGCTGAGTCTTTTTGCCCATGCTAGCTTTCAATAATGAGACCCCTAGGGGTTTTTTAACGACTATTGCAGAAGAATAGGTTTAGTTGGTCCCATAACAACCATGCAGATTCCAGCTGTCTTTTTTCTGGTACAGAATACAAAGCTATAGCATTGATCTAAATGGTTTATATAAACAACATGTCACTTTCTTCATTACAAAATAATACAAAAACGTCCAGTTTAAAAGAGAAAAATAACAATTAACTTGTATACAAATAAAAACAATATTTACATTTTATTGACTGGTAAAACACATGAAATGAAAAGAAAAGTGTTCTACAAGAATTTGGTTTACTGACTATATGACATAAGGAAAATGCACATATGAAGAATATTTGTATAAGAAGAACATTTTATGACCTTGAGATATGGATTTTCTTTCACTCGGTCAGTGCACATTACTTCAGATGTAGCAGTGAAAATCACAAACAGAGATGTCTATTTCTTTTATATGGTAACATTATTAAAAAGGGATACTTCAAGGTGAACTCTTTTATATTTTATAAAGATGAAGCTCATCTCCGAAAAGAAAGCTCTTGTTCCCTACTTGTAGCACTCATCCCTTTCTAAACCATTTTCCTCATATACATTACAGCTACAAGAATCTTGAGAGTACTGAGTATTGAAGTCTATTATCGAAGGAGTACAAATATAAAAAATATTAATGGCAAATCATTTTGACAGTCCTAAGTGTACGGGATATAATCGTTTTATCTCAGATAAATTTTGTACAGAATGTCTTTACCTGTCTGGATGATTGATTGCGCAATATGTTCCGACATTGGCATGATCATTCTGAGAAGCTTTGAAGGGGAAACAAGTCTCCAGACAGGAAATCTCACAACATTGCTAGAACATTATTTTTATGCCAAAACTCTAATGCAAGTGGATTATGTGATGCCTCTACAGATTCTCGCACATGAGCTTCCCCTCTAACATGCTCCCGTTCCCCCTCCTGTGAAATTCAGTCTTGAATCTCCATTTACAAGGGAACTAACATGCCAGCGTAGAGTTGTCTGACTTCATAATCTATTTACCAAGATAATTATATGCAAAAATAACAGCTGTACCACCAGTCATTGACAATGGAAGAAATAGTAATATTGTGTTATTCTAGGAATGTACTATGTCATGTTAACTCTTTTTATGTTTAAGACAAATTCCTTTATTTTCTAGAAATGGAAAATACTCAAAATGTCAGTGTTATATTTAATACCTATGGTGACAGAATAAGGTCAAGGTCACACTTGACATTTTCTGCAGTTTTCCTGCAGTGATTTTTCAAACTAGTTCGATGCTATAGGAATCAGATTTGCAAAATCACAAGGTCCTCTATAAAATAGAGCATGTGCTACTGCACCCACTCAAAAGTACCCTGAACTCTCAATCCAGGGGGCATTCAAATGGGTGTGTTGTATGCTAATCAGCATATCTCTTAGTGGATTGGCTGAGAGCGATCATGCACTTAGCATTCCAACACTGATACATGAAGAGTGCTGGAATTCTAACCACATGATCCCTCACAGGCAATCACTTAAGGGCATGTGTGATCAGCCAACAGCACGTGTCTTTGACCGGCCTATAGAACAGAGTTAAGAAGCTGCCCCGTAGTCGCGGTAGCACCCACTGGTACTGTTTATTTCTGTGACATATTCTATTTCGGAATTGTTGTGTTTACTTTGTGACGCTATTATACCACTTATCAGTGTAAAATGTAAACGAGGTCTAAGTAGTTTGCACTTTTTTTCTTTTTTCTTTTGTGATTTTTTTTGTGGAAATGTTACAAATTATTTGATGGGAAAAAAAATAAAAATTTAAATTCACACAATACCCCTGTTGCTTCCCAAAAAATCTGGTGGTATTAGCATGTGTTTGTTGTTTTATTAAAGATTAACCCCTTCCCGTCGTAAACAATTTTCAGATTTTCATTTTAATTTTTTCCTCCCCACCTTCCAAAAGCCATAACTTTTTCATTTATCTGTCGATATAGTCCTATGAGGGCTTGATTTTTGCGGGACAAGTTGTAGCACCATTTATTGTGCCATATAATGTATTAGGAAATGGGAAAAAAAATATTTATGGGGTAGAAAATGAAAAAAAAACAGTGATTCTTCGATTGTTTCTTGCGCTTTGTTTTTACGGAATTCAGCGTGCAATTAAAACAACATGTTAACTTTATTCTGTGGGCCAATACGATTACGGCGATACCAAATAGATATAGTTTTTTCTATGTTTTACTACTTTTACATGGAAAAAACAAAGTGTAAAAAATAAAATTAATTTTGTGTTGCGAAATTCTGGGAACCATAACTTTTTTATTTTTCTGTCTATTAAGTGATATGAGGGCTTATTTTTTTGCGGGATAAGCTGTAGTTTTTAATGCTACCATTTTGGGGTACATGCAAGGTTTTTATCACTTTTTATTCAATTTTTTTGAGTTGAGGTGACCACAAAATAGCGATTCTGGCATTTACAATTTTTTTTTATGGCGTACATCCTGCGGGTTAAATAATTATATATTGTAATAGTTCAGACTTTTACGGATGTGGCGATACCAATCAAGTTTATTTTTCCATTTTTTTACAATGCTTTAGGGGGAAAATGGGAAAAGGTTTTTATATTTATTTTTTTTACATAAAAAAAACTTTATTTGACTAATTTTTACTTTTTTTATTAGTCCCCCTAGAGGACTTCAACCAGTTGGATCGCTTGCACTATATACTGCAATACTAATGTATTGCAGTGTATCTACTTTCTGACAGGCTTCTATTAAGCCCTGTTCTATTACGGCAGCCTGGGGGCCCTTTATTAGGAAACCATTGCTCCCCCATGATTGCATTGCAGGGGGTGCGATTAGCTGTAAGAGGGGGTCACCCTCCTCCTAACTATTTAACTGCCGAGGTTGCTATTGACCGCTGCATTTAATGGGTTAAACGAGCAGGATTGCGCTCCAGCGCGATCCCGCTCGTTACCGCGAAATTTCGCCTGTAACATACAGCCAACACCCGCATTGTATGGAGCGAGTGAGCCCGCTCCATACTTACCCTACCCGGCTATAACATAGTCATACATCAAATGTCGGGAATAGAGCACTCCAGCAGATAAGTGTTGAAAATAAAAACGCCAGGTCCGACTAGATTATAAGAAATGAAAGCTGAAATTTGATTGGTTGTTAATAGCAACTTGGTCATTTTTTCTTGTGGACAGTTTTGATAAATGAGGCCTATAGACTTCTTACATCAAAGTGATCGTACCTCATGAAATAAATATTCAAAATAACCTTGTTAGCCATTGCCAGGTGAAAAGTAAATCCTGGCAATCTGCATGTTTGAGAATCACATTTGATATGGAAAGATAAATGTTATGTTTTCAGACAAGTTATATTTTAGCATTATTTTTGCTTTATTTTCTTTTTTGCAGTTATACAGTTATTGACAATAATGATTTTTTTTTATCAAAGACTTTAAATTACATAAATATGTATGAAACTACTGTTTTTTTTAAATACAGTGAATAGTTTATTTTTTAGTTTCTGTAATCTTTTATAGAAGACATTGAATGTTGTAACTGTGGAATTTATTTAGGCTATACTTCATTATGGAGAATGATGAACAGATGTTGTGGCCTTATGTATGCCTTCTGAGCTTCCATAAGGTCGGAAAGAAAGTACGTGCAGTCTAGTTTTAAAAGCCTATTGCTTGAATACAAATACATAGCTTCAAAAATTGCATACATATCCATTATAGAAATGCTGATTATACAGCATATGTACATCATGCACACAAGTCGGGGATAACTAGATAAAAATGGCTGTGCCCATAAAAGTAGACTGAAAGGACTATCGGCATAAAATCATGTAATGTTCCACATGCGAGAAGTCGTTATTAGTGGCTTTCTGTATGCTTGGTCCCTGGCTCATTTCTGATCCCCTTCAGGCACAGTCTGTGACTGAAAAATGCCGACATTGTTCTCAGAGTCGTGTGCCCAAGGTAAAAGAAATAGAACAACAGACATCCAAGGAGGTTCCAATAAGTGGTGTAGGGCCTCTAGTGAGATGAAAAGTACAGTAAATATTAAGAGGCAATAAAGGCAGCACACGCCTGAAGGTGCAAGGGTGATGTGGCTTATGTCACTACCGTACCAATGGAATCTGAGTCTACAACCAGGGTTCATAACTTATTTATTCGGCCATGAAGATCCTTTGGACATAATTGGAAATTTCCATAACTGAAAATCTCCAGGAAAATTCTCACGTCACAGTTACATTGAAAGCAATAAAAGTGTCAGAATTATGCTCATAGAGCAATGATTTAATATGCTTCTATCACTGGAATCATACCCTCAATAGGTTGTAGCAGTTATTATTGACCATTATTAAAGCAGCCTGTATTCTTCTTATGGTGCAACAGATAAAAGGTTTCATATGGGTCTGTTGACAAAGTTCCAGAATTTGAATCCCCTATGTCTTCATTGCCCTGGTATTAGATTGCCCGTGCTTGTAAAGGAAACAATTCTGGTAGTAAAAGTAGATTAAATTCATAATTTATATTGTTAGATGTGTAGTGTGATTGCATAATTTATTATAATGATTACATTATAATTTCCAACAATGAAGGTGCTTCCAAGAGGAAAGTATAGAGGAGCAATAGAATAAAGGGGATCCTCCAGCTCACCTGAATATTGCAGTCCCACTGTCACTAGCGCTCGGGTCCTCGTGTCGTCACACGCAGTAAATGGACGAGAGGGAGAGAAGAATGGATCCAGCGCTGAGACCAGGTAGGTTTAAAACGGAAACTCCTTCCAAGATTTATTGGTGCAAGTAACAAAAGGGAGTGAGTTAAAAAGTAGACAAGCAGTGTTCCTTCTGTATACGGTGGCTAGTTGTAGGGAATAGGCGGGTGCCTACGCGTTTCAGACGTGATCTGCGTCCTTAATCATGGCTTCCTATGAAACTCTGTCTGGTCCAGGTAAGGTTTATATCCGGTCTTTCATGAGAGGTTAATTGCGGTCCAAGCTAATTACTGTCCAGGTAATTTGGAACGCTTCTCCATTTTGTTCCCAGCAGACTAAATGAATGACTGCAGAGAAACATAACCAAAGACTACCATTCTTCTCTCCCTCTCGTCTATAGAGGAGCAAAATAGTGTATAATCTTTCAGCCAGTAGAAACTAATAGTATAATACATGTCTGTGGAATAACGAAAATATGTCATATTGAGCTAAGTTAAGGCAGCAACTGTACTTTTAGACTTAAAGGGGTAATCCAGTCCCTAAAAATTGATGACCTATCCTTGGGATAGGCCATCAACATCTGATCGGTCGGGGTCCAACTACCGGGACACCCGCCGATCAGCTGTTTTGAAGGGGCCACAGCGCTCGTACTAGCGCTGCTTCCCCTTCATGACTCACGCTGCTCACTCTGAATTGACAACACTCTTGTAGCGCTGGTTCACAGTACTACAGCCTTCTCCCATTGAAGTGAATGGAAGAAGGCAGTGATACTGTGCCTCCGCTACAAGTGTGTCGGTGATTCACAGTACGAGCATATAAGGAAATGTAGGGGGAGGCTTCTTCAAAACAGCTGATCGGCGAGGGTCCCTGGCGTTGGACCCCGTCTGATCAGATATTGATGGCCTATCCTAAATTTTTAGGGACTGGGCAACCCATTTAAAGACTATGTACAATTTAGTTTTATTGCTCTAATGCATCTTAAAAACAAGGAAAAACTTTGCAAATAGTCTTGTGTATAGAGCACCTATGCAAATATATGTTTCCATGGTTACAGACTACAAACAAACCTTGTATAGTCTGATTTTGCAGTCATGCTTCCTTCCATCTGTCCCTACCGCTTGTTTACCTACCAAATATATGTTACGAAGAAGTAGGTGACAGATGGAAGTAAATGTGACTGCAAGATAAAACAGGGGGAGTTGTAAGTAACTATGGAGACACAAAGGCCTGCAGAGGAGCAGAAGAAAGAAAAATATTCGATTTTTAATTAAGACTATTTGCAAAATTACTTAATTTATTTTAATTTTATATGCACTGGAGCAATAAAAACAGTCTTTGATATCTACAGCACATAGGTGTGCACTACCAGACACAACCCATGAACTGGTGTGACGCTGTTTCTGGGGAAAAAAGCAGCCATGTTTTTAAAATCCTAGACAACTTATTTATATGTTTATCATTTACAATAAATAATTTGCATAATTCTAATTTATTTGTCAATGATTGGTTTAACTGGTAGCATATTGAGACTGAATAAGAGTATTGTTAAAAGTCTTTAATTTGCCTAGGCATGTTGATAAATATCTATATTAACTCATACACTTTTCATTGATCACCATCTCTAGATGATGAAGACATTGTGTAGTTGAGTGACAGCAGCAAATTAACACCTTCAGGAAGTGTAGGAGCTTACCAGTGCATATCCTTCTCCATAGAAACCAAACTATCATAACTAAATACTGAAAATATAAGTAATAAAAAAATAGAGTTGATATTTATGCAGAACATCAGTGTTGCTAAGCATGTTTTCAAATTCATTATTAGATTTTTGCTTCTTACTAAAATAAATGGGATGTGTAATGAACCATAGTCTTGCTTGGATTAGGGTCTAGATATTGGAGTATTGAAGTGTAAATTGTCTTTGAATAGATCCGTTGGTTACAGGAATAAATCAGTTTTTCCTTTGTACTGAAATTATTTTATATCAGGTAGGAGATATATTTTATCTTGAAAAATTACATAGTTACAATATTGGTAATGCCTGGTGGGTTATGTCAATTTCTTTTTGGTGATTTGAAGAATATAATGACTTAGAGAGATTTTATTTAGCCATTTACAGTGTAAAACCTCAATGTACATAGCCATTTGTCCAATGCAAATTTATGTCTATACAAGCGTGTGGTTTCATTAATTATAGTCCCATCCTAGAAACTACTGATATAACAAATAGGGTAATTTGGAAACCCATTGGAGCCAGCATATATGAAAACTATTGCAGCAGAATATAGTGCATTCAGATGGCCATAATGCAGCTCATTGTGAGATCTGTATATTTGCAGAAAAATATCTAACGGATTGTGAAATGCTTTTTTTAGGGATAGGCTTTCCTAGTTAGACATCGCAAGATCTAATCCAATTTTTGTTATTGAATGTAGGGATCCTGCACAAAGTTATATACAGGCCGTCTATATGCAGCCTATCTGTTGTGTTTTAAGATGATGGTCAAACAACCAAGCAGATGCTGGCTTTAGTTTCCCAACTTTCCCTTGCAAAATATCTTATTGTGGGATGTGATGTGGGAAGTTATGCTTTATCTTTTTTTTTCAATTTTTAAGTTTGTCCAGCTTATGGAGACAGACTACATCAGACTATTACAAGCAGCAGGTCTGTCATCTCATAGCTAATAATTAGCCGCTAAGGTAGTTGTTAAGGCTGTTGCTGCTCAGCTGATTCACAAGTGCAGGTCAGATGACCACACTGATGTCAGACCCTGGGGCCCGTTGGAGAATGGGACCTGATTGATCTGCCTCTTCTTAAAAATCCCTGTCCTAGCATTAGGGTGTCGGTAATAGCGTACGCTATGTATGTTCACTTCAGATTCTCTGTACTTAGTGCAAAATCATGTTACCTGCTTAGTCTTGCGTTTTTCAGCCTCTGTGTAATGACGGGGTAGGGAGACTGACAAGTGAGCCCTAATCTACCGGCAACCCAGTCCCTGCCTACTTGCACGGCCCGTCCTAGGCGACGGCGTACAACTGGGCGACGATCCCTACACTCAATATGTGCACTGTCAATCGACATCGATCTGGGGCTCCATGCAAAATCTCACCTCGTGGGGTATCCTTGATCCTGAGGAAGGTGAGAGCTCAGCCGAAAACTACACGGGGGGAACTTGTTAATCTCAAGGCAGCTGGGACCACAGTCATCAAGAAAACCATTGGTAACACATTACGCCGTAATGGATTAAAATCCTGCAGTGCCCGCAAGGTCCCCCTGCTCAAGACGGCACATGTAAAGGGCTGTCTGAAGTTTGCAAATGAACATCTGGATGATTCTGAGAGTGATTGGGAGAAGGTGCTGTGGTCAGATGAGACTAAAATTGAGCTCTTTGGCATTAACTCAACTCGCCGTGTTTGGAGGAAGAGAAATGCTGCCTATGACCCAAAGAACACCGTCCCCACTGTCAAGCATGGAGGTGGAAACATTATGTTTTGGGGGTGTTTCTCTGCTAAGGGCACAGGACTACTTCACCGCATCAATGGGAGAATGAATGGAGCCATGTACCGTCAAATCCTGAGTGACAACCTCCTTCCCTCCACGAGGACATTAAAAATGGCTCGTGGCTGGGTCTTCCAGCACGACAATGACCCGAAACATACAGCCAAGGCAACAAAGGAGTGGCTCAAAAAGAAGCACATTAAGGTCATGGAGTGGCCTAGCCAGTCTCCAGACCTTAATCCCATCGAAAACTTATGGAGGGAGCTGAAGATCCGAGTTGCCAAGCGAAAAAACGTCTGACTGCTGTGCTTGCCAACAAGGGTTTTGCCACCAAGTATTTAGGTCTTGTTTGCCAAAGGGATCAAATACTTATTTCTCTGTGCACAATGCAAATAAATATATATCATTTTGACAAAGTGATTTTAATTTTTTTTTTTTATATAATCTATCTCTCACTGGTAAAATTAACCTAGCCTAAAAATTCTAGACTGTTCATGTCTTTGACAGTGGGAAAACTTACAAAATCAGCAACTGATCAAATACTTATTTCCTTCACTGTATATATACACACTACCGTTCAAAAGTTTGGGGTCACCCAGACGATTTTGTGTTTTCCATGAAAACTCACACTTATATTTATCAAATGAGTTGCAAAATGACTAGAAAATATAGTCAAGACATTGACAAGGTTAGAAATAATGATTTTTATTTGAAATAATAATTTTCTCCTTCGAACTTTGGTTTCGTCAAAGAATGCTCCATTTGCAGCAATTCCAGCATTGCAGACCTTTGGCATTCTAGCTATTAATTTGCTGAGGTAATCGGGAAAAATTTCACCCCATGCTTCCAGAAGCCCCTCCCACAAATTGGATTGGCTTGATGGGCACTTCTTGCGTACCATACGGTCAAGCTGCTCCCACAACAGCTCTATGGGGTTGAGATCTGGTGACTGCGCTGGCCACTCCATTACAGATAGAATACCAGCTGCCTGCTTCTTCCCTAAATAGTTCTTGCATAATTTGGAGGTGTGCTTTGGGTCATTGTCCTGTTGTAGTATGAAATTGGCTCCAATCAAGCGCTGTCCACAGGGTATGGCATGGCGTTGCAAAATGGAGTGATAGCCTTCCTTATTCAAAATCACTTTTACCTTGTATAAATCTCCCACTTTACCAGCACCAAAGCAACCTCAGACCATCACATTACCTCCACCATGCTTGACAGATGGCGTCAGGCACTCTTCCAGCATGCTTTCAGTTGTTCTGCGTCTCACAAATGTTCTTCTGTGTGATCCAAACACCTCAAACTTCGATTCGTCTGTCCATAACACTTTTTTTCCAAACTTCCTCTGTCCAATGTCTGTGTGCTTTTGCCCATATTAATCTTTTCCATTTATTAGCCAGTCTCAGATGTGGCTTTTTCTTTGCCACTCTGCCCTGAAGGCCAGCATCTCGGAGTCGCCTCTTCACTGTAGACGTTGACACTGGCGTTTTGCGGGTACTATTTAATGAAGCTTCCAGTTGAGGATCTGTGAGGCATCTATTTCTCAAACTAGAGACTCTAATGTACTTGTCTTGTTCTCAGTAGTGCAGCGGGGCCTCCCACTTCTCTTTCTACTCTGGTTAGAGCCTGTTTGTTCTGTCCTCTGAAGGGAGTAGTACACACCGTTGTAGGAAATCTTCAGTTTCTTGGCAATTTCTCGCATGGAATAGCCTTCATTTCTAAGAACAAGAATAGACTGTCGAGTTTCACATGAAAGGTCTCTTTTTCTAGCCATTTTGAGAGTTTAATCGAACCCACAAATGCAATGCTCCAGATTCTCAACTAGCTCAAAGTAAGGTCAGTTTTATAGCTCCTCTAAACAGCAAAACTGTTTACAGCGGTGCTAACATAATTGCACAAGGGTTTTCAAGTGTTTTCTAATCATCCATTAGCCTTCTAACACAGTTAGCAAACACAATGTACCATTAGAACACTGGAGTGAGGGTTGCTGGAAATGGGCCTCTATGCACCTATGTAGATATTGCATTAAAAACCAGACATTTGCAGCTAGAATAGTCATTTAGCACATTAACAATGTATAGAGTGTATTTCTGATTAATTTAATGTTATCTTCATTGAAAAAAACTGTGCTTTTCTTTCAAAAATAAGGAAATTTCTAAGTGATCCTAAACTTTTGAACAGTAGTGTATATATATATATATATATATATATATGTTGAATCACATTATTATGACCACCTCCTACTTTCGAGGCTGGCAGCGGGTAGCCCATGAAGGAAGTGATGTGTCGTGGGCTTGGTGGGTATATAAGGTGTGAGATAGGCTGTTTGAACACATATCACTCGTTGCCATGGGTAACATGGGCGATTTATCAGAGTTGCAAAAAGGGATGGTTATTGGCTTTTGGGCCAAGAGTGGCAGTTTTTCCTCATACAGCGCAGTTTAGAGAACTGTTCGTGTGCTACTGTGGTAAAAGTGTATCGTAGGTAGACAATTACCACCATTGGGAATAACTAACGTGGAAACTGCAGAGCACCACAAGCCATTGATGTGAGAGGTGAACGTCGGCTACGAAGGTGCGCGAGGGCCATACGAGATGCTACAGTGGAGTAGCTCACTATGAAAATCAACCAAGGGGTTTCCAGATGTGTGTCTAAAACAACAGTTCTGCGAACACTACTGTGTATGGGGCTCCGAAGCAGACAAATGGTCACTGCTCCTATGCTAACAAAGGTGCATCAGAAAAAAGGCTTCAATTTGTACGGCAGTATCAGAATTGGACCACCGATGATTGGCAAAGGGTTGCCTTCTCCGATAAGTCACGTTTTCTGCTTTATCGAACAAGTTGGTGGGGGCAGCGTTATAGTCTGGGGAATTTTTTCATGGCATTATCTGGGCCCACTCATCCATGTGGAAGGCACTCTGAACCGATTTGGGCATGAATCCATTGTTGCAGATCACGTCCACCCATAAATGCTGTTTGTCTTCCCTGGGGCAGATGGAATCTTCCAGCAAGACAATGCAACATGTCACACAGCTAGAAATATCCAGTGGTTGGAAGAGCATAACCAAGACTATTTTCAAGTACTTCCCTGGCCCCCTAATTCGCCACACTTGAACCCAAATGAGCATCTGTGATCATCTTGTTTGCTCTATGGATCCTCCCCCACACACCCTCCAGCAAATGTAGGATGCACTGCAGTCAGCATGGCTCCAGATACCTGAGAGACATCCTACCAGCACCTTATTGGGTCACTCCCAGCCTGTCTATATATAATATCCCCTACTTTGAGACCAGTATGTGCATAAATGCAATTCCTCATTTTGTATTACATACTGACTCAATTATTAGGATGTAAGAAATATTTGGGTACGATATATTTTAATAAACAAGGTAGTATAGTCCACCTTGAGTGTTTTAATTTACCAGTTTGACACATTTGATTAAATTGTGGACTCTAGATAACACAGTTGGTTGAGGGACTTTGTTTTTTGTAAGGTTCAATTGCAGAGTGGAGTGAGTTGTCTTGCCAAGCTTTTGCATTACAACATCTACCAGCGATGACATCATAAAGCCTGAGAAAGATTAGTACAGCCTCAGATTGAACTGCATGATTGTGAATGTCACTATGAGTCATTGATGCTCATTTAGTAACTATATCTCCAAGCCTCCAAGCTGTTAAAATGCAAAGCTCCACTGGTCAGAGCATTAATCAGATGAAACACTGAAAGGGTCAAGGTAAAGAAGAGCAAAGGGCACCAGATGAATAGCCATGGATACCAAGTGATGGATATTTAAACAGAAAAATGTTTCAGTCTGGTCCACTTTGTAATGCTGTTCAGAATACACATTGATGACTATCCTTAGCACAGGCAGGCCATCAATGTGTGATATTTGGAGTTTCCGACACATTGGATCCCCACGATCAATAGAATTAGGAACCGGGGAGCTCCAGTGAGTGCTGCTGTTTTTCTAGGCACAATGTGGCTGTGCCCTTTTGTTTTGCTGGTAAGTAGGGTCCACTAATTTCACATTAGTGAGCTATCTTAAAGCTATTAATGTGTATTCCAAAAAATGTTTTATTCTACCTGTCCCAGTCTACCTATTCTGTCTTTCTATCAAATCAATGTTCAATAGCAAACTGAAATTTGGTTGCATCCATAATCTAGTAACTGTGATTCCATTTAAATACATTTGTGCTTTTTGGTCAATTGGGCATAGAGATTCAATATGCGAAATGTCCAAACACAAATTTTGGATCCGTGTGATCCTTAAAAGCAGAAGAAGCAAATATGTGCTTATAAGAAAGGTTGACTCATTCTACTAGCAAGGCACTGTTATAGGGATTTCTGTGCTTTTATCCACAGAGAGACGATTTTACGGTATTCGATGCACTCTCTGATCCTTTTAGTTGGGGGTAGTCCTTTGGCACATTGACTCGAAACATGGATTAGTTATGCAAAAATAGCTTGCAGGGATCTGGGCTCCACAGAGTCAGTGCACTGTGCATTGTGAATGGTCTGAGAACATTTCAGTTTCTTTTAATCAAATATATTTGAATCACAGTATTCACCGGAATCGATCCAAGAATAGGAAAATTCTAACTATTTAAATACTGTTTATATTATCCTCATTAAAATTAATCCCCTCTTTTTCTGTTTTTCTGTAATCCCTAAGTAGTTTTGACAGCTGGCTTCCAGTATAGAGGCATGAAAGCCAATCAATGCTTCAGTATTTTTCCAGCCCCAAGAAGACATTGAGCTGCATAAACTGAAGCCAAGTATTTTACATTTTCTAAAATTGTTCACTAAATCTCTGCCTGCCTTTCACTTTTAACTAGTCCCATTACTCTGGCCTCTGCTCTTCTAGAGACTAACTGAATAGTTTGACAAATTCAAATTCACTTTCAGAATTATTATAATGTAATGCTCAATTACAGCCAAGCAATTCAAATGGAAAAATTAGCTGCATTTAACCTTATTAAACATTCTCCTAAGAAAGAGGGAATTATCTCAGGCAAACCAGACAGACATTTTTAGCAAAAACACACACGTTTTTTTAAAATTATTTTTATTATTAATAATGACTATTATTATAAGTAGTAGTAGTCAGTAGCAGATATGGCAATAGGCCCTGGGTTATTCCACAAATATTGGCCGTCCTGCCACACTGTGTCTATAGGCAACAACACCTTTCTGTGCGTGTATGGACAACTGTTACCATTTCTCTTGTCAAAGGGCTGTGTCCCTACATACTGACAGTCTCCAATCATCGCTGACATTATCAGACTTTCCAGGGACACATTCTTTTGACAAGGGGAATGGTAACACCCAGTTGTTAATTAGAGATAAATAGACTCCAAGCATATATTGGTTACAGGCTAGGTAAAGTTTAAAAGGCCAACTTCCCCCCATAATGTATCGGATAGACTGCTCCGTAATATAGAACCATACCGAAGAAAGAATAGAGCATATAGTCGGAGTATATAAGAATATATTCTTATATACTCCGACTATATGCTCTATTCTTTCTTCGGTATGGTTCAGTTGTTAATTAGGCCTGGGTTATACAGAGACATTTTGTGGAGTTCAAACATTTACTATAACAGACATGTCAAGAGAGTTGACAGCTCCTCTACAAATCCAGTGACTCACCAGTGACGTCTTCTCTGATTGTAGACATTCTTTTTCTTTTTCTTCTCCATCAGGCTCAAAGTGCCATGATGACTTCTTCTGACGATTATAGAATTTCCTGCTGAGACATATTTGGCCCCTTGCTTCTGCAGCTATCCCCAGCATCTGTTACAATGTAAGGTGCAGAATAGATGATATACGGTCCCTTGCAGGAGTGTCTCAAATGTAACTATTATTTTCACACCGATGCGGAAGGTCCATATTGCATTGCTACACGTATACTCAGCACTTTCCAATGTGTCTATTGACACGGCTCTGGCAGGTGATGTTGGCTGGCTTGCTGTACACTGTTGCAGACAGGGCCAAGGTTGGGGGTTTATCTGGCAATAAGACCTAGTATAACTCAAAATGGCTACTCGTTAATTGTATATTATATTTGCATAAAACTCCTAATGCAATTCAGGTAACGGGCTAGATTATATTATAAATAAATCAAGCATTCTCCCTTGATTACGGCAAAGGCCACTCCTAGGTATGTATTTAAACACAAGAGAAAAGACGGAGCATAGAATCCATGTATATATAAAAAATAACAATCTTTATTGATCACATAAATTTGGACAAACATCGTTTAAAAGAGGTACAAAAGAAAGGGACAAGAAGACTCTATAGTGTTCCAGTTTGAACATGGGAGGCAGACTCCCTATAGCATTTATGGGAATATGTAATATATCCTAAAAAGGAGTATAGAGAATGGGCGGTGGGAAAATCGGTGAACACTGAATTATCATATAATATCGATTGGTTGTAGACATAATAGTCAGATAAATTTCAAACATTTGTATGAAAGAGACAGTTGGTCACAGAAAGATAGTTGTCCCCTACTTAGGGGCTTGGCAGGGGGAGGCACTGTTTTATCTCATAATCTGGGTAATTTGCCATATATGGTGACCAAAACGTATACGTTTTACGTATGCAAATGTAGGGTTAAAGATTGCATACGCCATCCATATGTCGCCATTGACTTCAATACAAATAATAACGTATACGTGTGGTATACCTTTTAAAGAAGTACAGAAAAGCAGAGTAGACTACGCTTTTGAGGATAGAACGTAAGCGCACAAAACGTATGCACAAACCACACTGTTAGGGCATCAGTCCTGACCATATAAATCAATAGACACGATGTGGTACATGTTTTGACATGTTTTTTATGTCAAAACGTGCACGTCAGACGTACAGTAAAAACGAGATGTGAACTGAGCCTAACAATGTTTTATTTGGGAGCCTTAATAATGTATAAGAGGGAGAATGATAAGAGACATTGTATTATTTTCAATACTCCTTGTAGTCGTCATCTTCATTAACTGGGTTAAATTTTTGACTTTTTGCCTCCTAGTCATACATCCCACCTTTATTGTTAGCAATTAAATTAAATGTAATGCAAAATAACAAATAACATAGCCGGGAAAAACAATTACATGTAATTATAATTACCTAATGCTAATTTCTACTATATAAATGAAACATGAGACGGGATTAGCATCTCATTATCAATTATAGCTAAATAGCATGAACATTATGTTATAATTTAGCAATTTAATGAAGTACATTTAATATTAATATGATTTCATATCTGACTGTATTGACAAATAAATATGTCTAATAACCTTACAAGTAAAATGTAATTGAACCACGGAATTTCAATTTAAAGGTAGCTGTAAACAAGTCAGTCCTGTCTTTTTCCCAGTGGGTGATAGATAGGGTCACTATCCAATTTAACAACTCAGATCGAAAAACATTGGATTACATTTAGCTCTTTAATTATACGGTCTTAAGAGATATAGCTCACATCCTGCTACCAGTGGACAATTCCATATATTTGCTGCATCCTTATTGCTGTATAAGCCTAGTGAATCTCATATTTCAATGTTTAAAAAAAAAAAAAGAAATAAGACTTACCAAGTAAATAAATAATAAATGTAATAGGATGTAACATGATGACCAGAATGTAATAGGATGATAAGATGGTTGAAGATACTCTCCCACTCCCATCAAGATTTGTTTGTTCCTAGATTTTTGTGTTTTAATAATGCACTGCAAAACACACCCTTACTAGAAACTAACTGGAAATACATTTTAACCCCTTCCTGCCCAATCACGTACAGTTACGTTGTCAGCGCTAATGTATTAGCGACTTCTCACGTAACTGTACGTGATAGTGATGGAGCGGGCTCAGAGGCTGAGACAGCGCCATTGCCAGCGGGTGTCCGCTGTATATTACTAGGCTCCGATCCTGCCTAGGTTCCTAGCTAGGCTCCAATCCTGCCTCCATCCTCAGAAGCTGAGCCTACGCCATCATCCACGGGTGTCAGCTGTATATTACAGCTGACATCCTGCTGTAATGGCCAGTACCGGAGCTGGGCTTCGATCTGGCCGATTAATCCCTTAGATGCAGTGATCAAAAGCGATTGCTGCATCTAGGTGGTTAGATCTCACCTAACAATGGCCTCCTGGTCTGCCTAGTACA
This sequence comes from Rhinoderma darwinii, assembly GCF_050947455.1. NCBI lineage: Eukaryota > Metazoa > Chordata > Amphibia > Anura > Rhinodermatidae > Rhinoderma > Rhinoderma darwinii. The sequence continues at coordinate 164,006,082 of NC_134689.1, forward strand.
GAACCCTATTAGGCCCTGCCCGAAGAGGAAGCCTAATGGGCTTGCTGTCAGTGAATAACTGACAGCTCTAATACACTGCACTATGTAGGTAGTGCAGTGTATTAGAATAGCGATCAGGGCTTCATGCCTTCAAATCCCCTAGTGGGATAAAAAAAAAAAAGTTACATGAAAGTCAATAACAATTTAAAAAAGTATAAAAGTTTTACATTAAAAAAACAATAACTGCCTTTTTTCCCATAAGTATTTTATTATAGGAAAAAACAAAAAGGCAGTGGGAGGGATTACTGCCTAATTCTAATAAAATCTATGAAACACCTGTGTGGTCAAAATGCTCACTACACCCCTAGATGAATGCCCTGAGAGGTGTAGTTTCCAAAATGCAGTCACTTCTCAGGGGTTTCTACTGTACTGTTAGCACAGGGGCTTTGCAAATGCGACATGGCACCTAAGGCTGGGTTCACACGACCTATTTTCAGACGTAAACGAGGCGTATTATGCCTCATTTTACATCTGAAAATACGGCTACAATACGTCGGCAAACATCTGCCCATTCATTTGAATGGGTTTGCCGACGTACTGTGCCGACGACCTGTCATTTACGCGTCGTCGTTTGACAGCTGTCAAACGACGACGCGTAAATTGACTGCCTCGGCAAAGAAGTGCAGGATACTTCTTTGCAACGTAATTTAAGCCGTTCTTCATTGAAGTCAATGAAAAAAAGCTCAAGATTACGGGCGTCAAAGACGCCTCGCATAATGTGAGGAGGAGCTTTTACGTCTGAAACAAAGTCTGCATGCCAAGTAGCGCAGAAGTTTTTGACCACATATGGGGTATTGCCGTACTCGGAAGAAATTGCTTTAGAAATGTTGCCGTGCTTTTTATCCTTTATTCCTTGTAAAAAATTGAAAATTCTATGTTTTTTCAGAAAAAAGTTGATTTTCATCTGCAAAGACTAATTCCAATAAATTCAGCAAAAAAACTGTGGGGTCAAAATTAGAGATGAGCGAACCGGGACAACCGAACCCGGTTTCGGTCCGAACATCGCGAAAAGTTCGGTTAGCAGCGAATCCGAACTTCACCGGGTTCGGCCGAACACGTTTTGACCAAACCCGGGCGGGCAGAAAAAACATTACAAAAATATTATACTAATCGGCAGCCACTTGTCTCTATCAATCACTGATAAAGAAAAGAGGCTGCTGATTCAAAATAAAATAAAAAGCATTTCATACGTACCCGGTTGTTGTCTTGGTGACGATTGGCTGCAGCGGCCGCGGCAGCCTGTGACTGGCTGCAGAGGCCGCGGCCGCGGCAGCCTGTGATTGGCTGCAGCGGCCGCGGAAGCCTGTGATTGGTTGCAGAGGCTGCGGCAGCCTGTGATTGGCTGCAGAGGCGGTCACGTGACGTGCGTGACCGCCACTACAGCCTGTGATTGGCTGCAGCGGCGACATGGATGAAACATCATCACTGGATTCCGGACAGGAGGAATGTAAGTATGAACGTATATATATATTTTTTTATTACATTAAAATTGTATTTTCCGCACGCCGAGCATGGTACTGTCAAGGCTGCTGAAAGAGTTAGTGCAGCCCATTAACTCTTTCAGCACCCTGGACAGTACCATGCTCGGCGCACGGAAATTACAGGTTCGGTCAGAACTAGTTCGGTCCGAATCGAACTTTTTCGTGAAATTCGGCGAACCAGCCGAACCGAACTTTTCATAAGTTCGCTCATCTCTAGTCAAAGTGCTAACTATATCTCTAGAAAAATTCCTATACCCTAGAAAAATCGCTGATAAAGTGGTAAAAATAGATTGTTTTTCTAAATAAAAAGCACTGCTGTCACCTACATTACAGCGTCGATCGCCTTATGTAGAAGATAGGACACTTATAATGTGGTGACAGAGCCTCTTTAAGGGGTGTAGTTTACAAAATGGGGTCACTTTTGGGGGGTTTCCAATGTTTTGGTCCCTCCAGTGCAAACGCGACATGGCACCGAAAACCATTCCAGCTAAATCTGCTCTCCAAAATCCAAATGGCGCTCATTTCCTTCTGAGCTCTGTCGTGGGTCTAAACAGCAGTTTATTACCACATATGGAGCATTGCCACAATCAGGAGAAACTGCTTTACAAATATTGTGGTGCTTTTTCTCCTTTATTCCTTGTAAAAATGTGAAAAATCTATGTTTTTTCGGAAAAATTTTTTTTTTCATTTTTACAGACTATTTCAAATAAGTTTAGCAAAGAACTGTGTGGTGTAAATTCTAACTGTACCCCTAGATAAATTTCTTGAGGGGTGTTATTTTCAAAATGGGGCCACTTTTTTGGGGGGGGTTTCCACTGTTTTGGCACCACAAGACCTCTTCAAACTTGACATGGTGTCTAAAATATATTTTTTTTAAAAAAGGAGGCCCCAAAATCTACTAGGTGCTCCTTTGCTTCTGACGCCTGTGATTTAGTCTATTGGCACACTAGGGCCACATGTGGGATATTTCTAAATACTGAAGAATTTGGGCAATAAATATTGAATTGTGTTTCTCTGGTAAAACTTTCTATGTTACAGAAAAAAATGTATTACAAATTAATTTTGCCCAAAAAAAATGAAATTTGTAAATTTAACCTCTACTTTGCTTTAATTACTGTGAAACGTCTGAAGGGCTAAAACACTTTCTGAATGCTGTCTTAAATACTTTGAGGGGTGTAGTTTTTAATATGGGGTGTTTCATAATGGTTTCAAATATATGGGCCCCTCAAAGCCACTTCTGAACTAAACTGGTCCCTGAAAAAATAGCCTTTGAAATTTTCTTGAAAATGTGAGAAATTGCTGCTAAAGTTCTGAGCCTTGTAACGTCCTAGAAAAATAAAAGGAAGTTCAAAAAATGATGCAAACATAAGGTAGACATATGGGAAATGTTAATTTGTAGCTATTTTGTGTGGTATTACTATCTGTTTTACAAGCAGATACATTTAAATTTAGAAAAATTCTAATTTTTGCAAATTTTCTCGAAATTTTGGTCTTTTTTACAAATCATTTTCCCACTAACTTAAAGTCCAATATGTCACGAGAAAACAGTCTCAGAATCGTTTGGATAGGTAAAAGCATTCCAAAGTTATTACCACATAATGTGACACATTACCACAAATGTGACAAAAAATTAGGCTGGTCCTGAAGGCCAAAATGAGCTTGGTCCGGAAGGGGTTAAAGGGCTTGTAGACAGGTTTGAAACATTAGCCTGCTTTAGAAATTACATTTTATGGCACCACACATCTATTGTGATAATGCCGTTTTACAAAGGTTCAGGAACCAGGAGGTATATATGTAGGAACTACTGTGCTGACTAGGTGCACTTATATGCTTAACCCCTTCCCGCTTTGGCCACTTTTGACCTTCCTGACAGAGCCTCATTTTTCAAACCTGACATGTTTCACTTTATGTGGTAATAACTAAGGAATGCGTTCACCTATCCAAGCGATTCTGAGATTGTTTTCTCGTGACACATTGGACTTTATGTTACTGGCAAAATTTGCTCGATACATTCAGTATTTAACTGTGCAAAACACCAAAATGTAGTGAAAAATTGCAAAAATTAGCATTTTTCTAAATTTAAATGTATCTGCTTGTAAAACAGGCAGTTATACCACACGAAATAGTTGCTAATTAACATCCCCCATATTTCTACTTTAGATCGGCATCATTTTTTAAATATCGTTTTTTTTCTAGTACATTACACGGGTTAGAACTTTAGCTGCAATTTTCAAGAAAATTTAAAAAGGCTATTTTTACAGGGGCCAGTTCAGTTGTGAAGTAGCTTTGAGGGACTTCTATATTAGAAACCCCCAATAAGTCACCCCATTTTAAAAACTTCACCCCTCAAAGTATTAAAAAGAGCATTTAGAAAGTTTCTTAACCCTTTAGACGTTTCACAGGAATTAAAGCAATGTAGAGGTGAAATTTACAAATTATTTTTTTTTTTTTGCTGAAATCCATTTTTTTTTAATACAGAAGGTTTTATCAGAGAAATGCAACTCAATATTTATTGCCCAGAGTCTGCAATTTTTAGAAATATCCCACATGTGGCCCTAGTGTGCTAATAGACTGAAGCACCGGCCTCAGAAGCAAAGGAGTACCTAGTGGATTTTGGGGTCTCCTTTTTATTAGAAAATATTTTAGGCACCATGTCAGGTTTGAAGGGCTCTTGTGGTGCCAAAACAGTGGAAATCCCCCAAAAAGTGACCCCATTTGGGAAACTCGACCCCTCAAGAAAATTATCTCAGGGTATAGTAACCATTTTGACCCCACAGGTTTATTGCAGAAATTATTGGAAGTAGGCAGTGAAAATTAAAATCTACATTCTTTAGGTTTAGCTAATTTTTTCTCATTTCCACAAGAACTAAAGGAGAAAAAGCAGCACAAAATTTGTAAAGCAATTTCTTCCGATTAAAACAATACCCCACATGTGGTCCTAAATTGCTGTTTGGACACAGAGCGTGGCTTAGAAGGGAAAGAGCGCCGTTTGGCTTTTGCAGCTCAAATTTAGCAGAAATGGTTTGTGGAGGCCAGGTCGAATTTGCAAAGGCCCCTAAGGGACAAAACAGTGGAAACCTCACACAAGTGACCCCATTTGGAAACTACACCCCTTGAGGAATTCATCTACGGGTGTAGTGAGCATTTTGACCCCAGAGGGGTTTTATAGATTTTATTAGAATTGGGCAGTGGAAATAAAAATAATCCTTTTTCTTCAATAAGACGTAGCTTTAGCTCCAAGTTTTTCATTTTCTCAACAAATAAAGGAAAAAAGAACGTCAAAATTTGTAAAGAAACTTCTCTGGAGTACCGCAATACCCCATATGTGGTCATTAACTGCTGTTTGGGCACACGGCAAGGATCAGAAAAGAAGGAGCGCCATTTTGCTTTTGATGAACAGATTTTGCTGGAATGATTTCTTGGAACCATGTCGCTACTGCAAAGCCCCTAAGGTACTAGTACAGTGGAAACTCCCCAAAAGTGACTCCATTCACGAAACTACAGCCCTTGAAGAATTCATCTAGGGGTGTATTGAGCATTTTGACCCCACAGATGTTTCATAGATTTTATTAGGATTGGGCAGTGAAAATAAAAAAAATCCTTTTTCTTCAATAAGACGCAGCTTTAGCTCAAAAGTTTTCATTTTCTCAACAAATAAAGGAAATAAAGAACCACAACATTTGTAAAGAAACTTCTCTGGTGTACGGAAATACCCCATATGTGGTCATAAACTGCTGTTTGGGCACACTGTAGGGCTCAGAAGGGAAGGAGCACCATTTGGCTTTTGGAGTACAGATTTTGCTGGATTGGTTTCTGGTCACTATGTCGCATTTGCAAAGCCCCTGTGGGACCAAAACAGTGGAAACCCCCCCAGAAGTGACCCTATTTTGGAAACTACACCCCTCAAGGTATTCACCTAGGGGTGTAGCGAGCATGTTAACCCTGCAGGTGTTTTGCAGAAATTAGTGTGCACTCGATGTTACAGAGTGAAAATGGGATTTTTTTTCCATAGATATGCCAATACACCGTGTTCCAAATTATTATGCACATTACATTTAAGTGTCATAAACATTGAATTATTAGTTTTTCAATTAAACTCATGGATGGTATTGCGTCTTAGGGCTTTTTGCATCATTGTAATCAATCTCAGACACCTGTGATAATTAGTTTGCCAGGTGTGCTCAATCAAAGGAAAACTACTTAAGAAGGTCATTCCACATTATTAAGCAGGCCACAGGTTTCAAGCAATATGGGAAAGAAAAAGGATCTCTTTGCTGCCGAAAAGCATGAAATAGTGCAATACCTTGGACAAGGTATGAAAACATTGGATAGTTCAAGAAAACTTAGGTGTGATCATCGTACTGTGAAAAGATTTGTGGCTGATTCAGAGCACAGACGGGTTCGCTCAGATAAAGGCATAATGAGGAAGGTTTCTGCCAGACAAATTAATAGGATTAGGAGAGCAGCTGCTAAAATGCCATTGCAAAGCAGCAAACAGGTATTTGAAGCCGCTGGTGCCTATGGAGTCCCGCGAACCTCAAGGTGTAGGATCCTCCTGAGGTTTGCAAGTGTGCATAAAGCTATTATTCGGCCACCCCTAAGCAATGCTCACAAGCAGAAACGGTTGCAGTGGGCTCAGAAATACATGAAGACTAATCTTCAAACCGTGTTGTTTACTGATGAGTGCCGTGCAGCCCTGGATGGTCCAGATGGATGGAGTAGTGGATGGTTGGTGAATGGCCATCATGTCCCAACAAGGCTGCGTCATCAGCAAGGAAGTGGCGGAGTCATGTTTTGGGCGGGAATCATGGGGAGAGAGCTGGTAGGCCCCTTTAGGGTCCCTGACGGTGTGAAAATTACCTCTTCAAAGTACGTAGAGTTTATGACTGACCACTTTCTTCCGTGGTACAAAAAGAAGAATTGTGCCTTCCATAGCAAAATTATCTTCATGCATGACAATGCACCATCTGATGCTGCAAAGAATACCTCTGTGTCATTGGCTGCTATGGGCATAAAAGGAGAGAAACTCATGGTGTGGCCCCCATGTTCCCCTGACCTCAACCCTATTGAGAACCTTTGGAGCATCCTCAAGCAAAATATCTATGAGGGTGGGAGGCAGTTCACATCAAAACAAAAGCTCTGGTAGGCTATTCTGACATCCTGCAAAGATATTCAAGCAGAAACTGTCCAAATACTCACAAATGTAATGGATGCAAGAATTGTGAAGGTGATATCAAAGAAGGGGTCCTATGTTAACATGTAACTTGGCCTGTTAAGTTTTTTTTTATTGAAAGAGCTTTTGATTTCTGTAAATATGACCTCCTGATGCTACAAATTCAACAAATTACCATTTTAGTTCTCTTTACAACCTTTAAAATGTTTTGATCTCTGTTGTGCATAATAATTTGAAACAGTGCATTTTGAGTTTTTTACTTCTAAAAAAAAATCTGTTATCATTAGGAGATTTGTTCAATAAAATTTGCATTATACTCCATTATACTGATGGCTTGAAGATTATACTGACTGTCATTTGCATCGACTATTTAGGAAAATCAGCAAAAAATAACATTTGCATAATAATTTGAAACGCGGTGTATTTGCAACTAAGACATGCTCTCCGAAGCCATTTTCCGGGTATATCATGCCCGATTTCTGACTATCCTTTGATTGGAATTTTTGTAACACAAGGCCCTAAGGGCATTTTATCAGCACTATATACATATCTTTTGGGACACAAATTTGAATCTACACAGTTGGCCTCTGAGAATAGATGGAAATCCCTTATTCCAAGTTTATCTGTGGAAGGCACTGGCATCTCCAATTTATGTATCTCCTGCAATTAACAACCGTATGACTCAATTATACTTTCTGCATCTATGCTACTTAACCCCAACACGTCTCCATAAAATGGGAAGACTTCCACATAATAGATGTCATAGGTGTTAGGAACCACAAGCTGACCTCCGGCATATGGCGTGGGAATGCTCATATATTAACTCATTCTGGGGGGATATAATAACGAAGTTGTCATCTCTTCTGGGGATCCCGGTGCCTTTCACTCCTGAGGGTTTGTCTTCTGGGTCTACTGGATGAGTCGATATGGCCACATCATACCAGGATCTCCCTTAGGGAATCATCATTTTTGCCCGAAAAGCCATTGCAATCAGATGGATGGGCAATAGGCCTCCTACCTGTGGCCAATGGATACAATTGATATATACAACAATTCAATAAGAGAAAATGGTACACATAGAGACTGTCCCTACAAATTCCAAAAAATTTGAGAAATTTTGAATACTTCCTCTATGGCCCTGTTGTCCCCAAGATCACTGAGAGCTGGGCTTTCCTCTGACCTTTAGGGTTCCTGAAGTGTCCTGTGTTTGGATGTCGGAGGGGTCCCATTGCTGTACATGACTGTTACTTAGATGTATTGCTGCTTTTGTGTCCCATATCCAGTGCTCTACTTAGTACTCGAGATGTGATGATATGTTGTTAAAGAGGCTCTGTCACCAGTTTATAAGTGCCCTCTCCCCTACCTAATCTGATAGGCGTTGTAAGGTAGAAAACAACAGTGGTTTTTAGTTTGAAAAATGATCATTTTTGAGCAAGTTCTGAACAATTTTAGATTGATGCTAATTAGTTCTTAATGACCAACTGGGTTTTTTACTTTTTACCAAGTGGGCGTTGTAAAGAGAAGTGTATGACGCCGACCAATCATACACTTCTCTTCATTCATGTTTAGCTTGTTTCACTGCACTGACGGGACTTCCTCCCACAGGTCCTTCACCGGAGTGATGGAAGAGTCAACAGACATCGCCTCCAGCCGTACCAGGACGTTTATGCGAATCTCCAGCGGCTGGAGGCGATTAAGAGGTGTGAGATAAGTTTGGTGAGATAAGTTTGGTGACTAATGTAGAGTCTCATCTCAAAAAAAATTTCAGGTGGTTACAATTTATATGTCTGATGCAGAGCATGGAATATAGTATTATAGGATAAGCTTAGGATATCTAGCTTCCATTTCGTAAGTATAGCTGTAAGTATTAGTCTAAAGGTTTATGAAGCTATTCGTAATGTCTAGCGATTTAGCCTTTCTGGGCATCATGTTTGGAAAACCACCTGCCTAGCACCGGATTTCATTCCAGATCAGTTAGGGTATGTTTTCAAGGGAAAACAGCTCCTGATTTCCAGAAGTTTTTTGAGCAACTCGCGTTTTTCGCGGCATTTTTCACGGCATTTTCGCTGCATTTTTTACGGCCGTTTTTGGAGCTGTTTTCAATAGTTTCTATTAAAAAACGGCTCCAAAAACTTCCCAAGAAGTGTCCTGCACTTCTTTTAACAACCCTTCATTTTACGCGCCATATTTTGACAGCGACGCGTAAAATGACAGCTCGTCTACACAGAACATCGTAAGACCCATTGCAAGCAATGGGCAGATGTTTGCCGATGTATTGGAGCCGTCATTTCAGGCGTAATTCGAGGCGTAAAACGCCTCCATTACGTCTGAAAAGAGGTTGTGTGAACATACCCTAACACAACGTTTGTAAGTGAGAGAAAAGCAGAATTGAAATGTGTGGATATTGAAGACGCAATTCTTCCAACATACCATAAGAATTTGTTTATGTGTAGAGGTAACCAATTTGTCTAGAGAAGTAATACCTGCTTTGTGTCAACCATAAAAGATCAGATAGGACCTGCAATCTTAAAGGTCTTGGTTATTTATTTAGGAGGTATTTGTTGAGTAGTTGGGTGTTAAAATGAGGAAGTGTCTAGATTTTTTTACCAAGTTTTCCATGTAGCTATAAGTAGGGGATTAACTTTAGCCTCATCTGGAAGAGTATTATATGATTGGTGTAAAAGGGCTTTTAAGGAGAACGAAGGGACAAAAGTATTATCCACAATTAAATCAGTATAACAAGTGTCATGTAACTAATGAAAAACGATCCTGAGATGTGCAGCTAGGTACTATAATTTGACATTAGGATGCAGGCAATTTTCTTTTCTTTTTGCTTATCTATTGTCGCATTCCAAGAGCCATGATTTTTTTATTTCTCTGTCTACTTAGCCGTAGGAGAGCTTGTGTTTTTGTGGGATGAGTTTTAATGGCACAATTTAACTTACAATATAATATATTGAGAATCTGAAAATACATTTTTTGAGGGATGTAATGTAAAAAAAATAATGATCGTCCAATGTTTTTGGGTTTCCTTTTTACAGTGTTCATCATGGGGTAAAAACAACATGTTAAATTTACTCTGTGAGTTAATACGATTATGGCAATACCAAATTTATATATTGTTTTTATCTTTTACTACTTTTACAAAGTAAAAACCCTTTGTTAAAAAAAAAAATAGTTTTGTGTCGCCATATTCTGAGATCCATAACTTTTTTTTCCCCATGAATGGGGCTGTTAAAGAGGCTCTGTCACCAGATTCTCAAATCCCTATCTCCTATTGCATGTGATCGGCGCTGCAATGTAGATAACAGTAACGTGTGTTTTTTTTTTTTAAAACGTTCATTTTTGGCCAAGTTATGAGCTATTTTATATATATGCAAATGAGCTTTGAAATGGATAACTGGGCGTTTTTTTTCGTTATGTCCAACTGGGCGTGTATTGTGTTTTTAACTGGGCGTGTTTATGTGTATGACGCTGACCAATCCGTGACCAGTCAGCGTCATACACTCCTCTACATTCATTTACAAGCAGCACAGCGTTCTTACTAGAACGATGTGCAGCCACATACACAAGTGTCCTGATAATGAATACACATGAAATCCAGCCTGGACGTCATGTGTACTCAGAATCCTGACACTTCTGAATCTTTTCTGTGAGATTGCAGCAAGCCACTCGTAATCTCGCGAGATTACGAGGTAAACGAGATTTCGTTTCTCTTGCTGGAAATCTCAGAGAAAAGAGTCAGAAGTGTCAGGATTCCCAATACACATGACGTCCAGACTGGATGATCATGTGTATTCATTATCAGGACACTTGATTAACGTTAATCTAGTGTCCTGATAATTTCGCAATAGAAATGAAATCTCGTTTACCTCGTAATCTCGCGAGATTACGAGTGGCTTGCAATCTCAGAGAAAAGATTCAGAAGTGTCAGGATTCTGAGTACACATGACGTCCAGGCTGGATTTCATGTATATTCATTATCAGGACACTTGTGTATGTGGCTGCACATCGTTCTAGTAAGAACGCTGTGCTGCTTGTAAATGAATGTAGAGGAGTGTATGACGCTGACTGGTCACGGATTGGTCAGCGTCATACACATAAACACGCCCAGTTAAAAACACAATACACACCCAGTTGGACATAACGAAAAAAAAACGCCCAGTTGTCCATTTCAAAGCTCATTTGCATATATATAAAATAGCTCATAACTTGGCCAAAAATGAACGTTTAAAAAAAATAAAAAAATGTTACCGTTATCTACATTGCAGCGCCGATCAAATGCAATAGGAGATAGGGATTTGAGAATCTGGTGACAGAGCCTCTTTAAGTTCATAAAGTAGATGTGATCAATTACAGGTGGATCCTGCGTGTCAGACACGCAGGACCCACCGACACTGAACACGCTGGGTCCGCAGGTCTGACGAATTCAGTGTAAAACTAGAGATATAGCTGTTTTGTATAGAGAATACAGAACAGCTGTATCTTCAAAAGTAAAATGAATTTTTAATAAAAACTATTTACAAAGTTACACAAATCACAATGAGTAATCTATTAAATAATAATAATAATAATAATAATAATAATAATAATAAAATGCCCTCAAAGGTGTACATAGCCTTTAACAAATCAAGTCAAATCTTTAATGTACTATACATATTTGCATTTAATCTCTCAAACCATTGTCTAATTTTTGTCAGTCCCTGATTTTTCTCTAAAATGGGAATACATTCTTATTGTCCAGATGTCTAAGAAGTAATTTTATATAATGGTTAAATGTCATATTGCTGTGATACAGAAGAAAGAGCTCTGGTCCCATCATCTCAACATTACAGGTATATAGTCCACTCTTGTATCTCCTTTCAGAATATTTCTAATACCGCACATTCCCAAAAGATGTGCAGTATTGATCCTTATATTTATGGGACCCGATACCACTTCGACAGTATCTGATACCATGCTGCCTGCATTTTGCTGCTAATAGATGTTTTATGAGATAGGATGCATATTTTCTGTCCTACTTCTGGTCCTAATGTGCTCTCATAAAGGAAGGTATTGAATCTCTGCTCGTGGTTATGAATAATTTCTATATGAGAGATAGAGAATGTTGTATTCCTTTTTTATTATTACATATTCCTTTGAATTTTGTTAATTCTATAGGTGTCGCCCACTTTACTGGTAACCCTACTAAGTAATGTTTTACTTGATTCACACTCCAAATTCCGAGAGGGGTTTATCCTTTCTAGAACTTGATTCCTTGTCATCCATGTCCTTCCCTCCCTAAAGTGCATTGCCCTGAAGATCCCTGCTCCTCCTTATTTCTTAAAAATTACATCTGTAGTTCCAGGGATACATTCAGGTGATTGGGAGCATTGGTGAGGATCTAGGGGAGATCCCTGCTGATGTAAAAGTTGAAGAGTGAATTTTTCCTACAGCATTCACCCAATGTGTTTAATAACGGCATATTTTAATAGTTTGGACTTTTATGCATGCGGATGCCAAATATGCTTACTTTTATTGTTTACATCATTTTTTGGGAAAAATTGGAAAAGGTTTTTTTTTTACTTTTAGTTATTTTTTCTTTTATATTTTTAAAATCTTATTTAACATTTTTTGAACTTTTTTTTTCTCCCTAGAGGACTTTACCATGTGATTGTTATATTGCTCAGGCAATACACTATTGCCTTTATCTGGGATCTACTGCAAGCGTAACTGATCAGCACCCTCTGTCGAACTGCTCAGATGCAGCATTCACTATAGACCGAAGAATCTGAGGGGCTAAACAACCTTGATTGGAATCATATCCGATCCCGGCCTTTGCAGGCAGGTGTCAGCTTTTGAAATAGCTCGGACCCGCCGCATATGGCACAGGCTAAGGCTTCTGCGTCAGTGCCATCTTGGGGTTGCAGACATCCCACGTAATAGTACTTTTGATGTTGCAACGGGGTTAAAGAACATATGGGCATTGTGCATCAAAGTGTATATAATGTATAGGTTGATTTCAAAGGTTTTTACTGTACTCAGAACTCAAACCTTTGGGCCCTGTTCACACAGGGTATTTTGCAGGCAGAAAAATCTGCCTCAATAGTCCTTCAGGACTATTGAGGCAGATTTTGACTTGCCGGCAGAACACTTTCTGCGTTTTTCGCCCGTGGCCATTGAGGGCCGCCGGCAAAAAACGCCACAAAAAATATGCGTTCTCTGCCTCCCATTGATGTCAATGGGAGGTCAGAGACAGAAACGGCTGAAGAAAGGGCATGTAGCTTCTTTTCTCCCACGAGCGTTATTTACCCCTCGTGGTAAAAAAAACGGCTCCAAAATCAATGGGAGGTGATTTCGGACGTTTTTTGCCCTGGTTTCCGACGCGGTTTCTGCGGCAAAAACCACAGCAAAAAAACTCTGTGTGAACAGGGCCTTAAGCTAGAATACAATTGGATATTTACGGATGCAATATACAGATTAACCCCTTAAGGATTTTTTTTGTACATGGTCGCATTCTAAGAGCCATAACTTTTTTATTTTCCCATTGCTTTTGCTGCATAAGGGCATGACCAGACGTGGCGGAATTGCTCTGGAATTCCACAGCGGACAGTCCGCTGCAGAAATCCGCAGCGTACACGTTTCTCCATTGCTTTCCACAGCTTTTTGTTAGGTTCGTTTACACGTTGCAGACAATTCCGCTGCGGAGCATAGGCTGCGGTGCGGAATTTGGTGTCCGCAGCATACACTGGCTGTTGCGGACGTGTAGCGGACTTGTTGCGGACTCATTGCGGAATTAAGTCTGCAGAGTTTATGTGTGCTGCGTAGCGTATTGGTTTTACAAACATGATAGTTCTTCATTCTGGCTGGACCTATGTATTTCTAGGTCTACAGCCAGACTGAGGAAGTCAATGGGGCTCCCGTAATTACGGATGACTACGTGTGTGCACCCGTAATTATGGGAGCGTTGCTAGGCGACATCAGTAAATAGTCACTGTCCAGGGTGCTGAAAGAGTTAAACAATCGGCAGTAACTGTTTCAGCACCCTGGACAGTGACTTCCGATCACAATATACATCAACCTGTAAAAAAAAAGAAGTTCCTATTTACCGAGAACTCCCTGCTTCTTCCTCCAGTCTGGCCTGCCGGGATGACGTTTCAGTCCAAGTGACGGCTGCAGCCAATCACAGGCTGCAGCGGTAACATGGACTGCTGCGTCATCCTTTGAGGTTGGGCTGGATGTCAAGAGAGGGACGTGTCACCAAGACAACGGCCGGGTAAGTAAGAATTTATTTTTCTTTTACCAGGGAAAGGGCTGTCCCTTCTCTCTATCCTGCACTGACAGAGAGAAGGGAAGTACTTTCCCCTCAATACGCAATGGCTAGTCCGCATCAATTTAATGCCGATTTTAGGCAGACCCGCAACAGAATCTGCAACGCAGATTATGTGCGGCATTGATGCGGACAGTAGCGGAAGAAATACGCCACGTCTGGTCATGCCCTAAGGGCTTTTTTTTTCTTCTTTTTTTTTGCAAGATATGTTGTATTTTTAATGCCACCATATTGTCTAACTTTTCCCCAAAAAATTTGGGGGATAGAAAAGAAAACAGCATATCAGACAATTTTTGGGAATTTTGTTCTTACGGTATTTTCCGTGCGCTATAAATTACATGTTATAGAGAACCTTTCACCTCCCTATACATGTGCAGCTGAGTGCAGCATGTAGTGGGCAGGGCTGCATAAACTCTGAGGCACTTTACATTTTTTTTCTACCCTTCTCCGTTATTTAGATATCGTGCCGTTATATTTAAAGAACCCCCTGAACTGTCATTGGGGCGTCTAATGGCAAGGGGGCGTGTTACTATGGCTGTGACACTGTCCAATCAGATACGGACAGTGTTACTGCAAGAGCGAGGATAGAGAAGAGAGTGTGCACACACGCTCTCACTCTTCTGCTTTCAAGATCAGTCTTCTGCCAAACTGGCAAGGGGGCGTGTCACTGCTATGGACAGTGTAAGAGCTGTGGAGAGGAGAGCGTGCATGCGCGCTCTCCTCTCTTCAGCTCTTGAGAGATCAGTCTTGTACTTTGTCTGCCGAACTGGCAAGGGGGCGTGTCACTGCTACGGACAGTGTAAGAGCTGGGGGCGTGTCACTGCTACGCACAGTGTAAGAGGTGGGTAGGGGAGAGTGCGCACAGTTCGGCAGAAGGCTGATCTTGACAGCTGAAGAGTAAGAGCGTGCGCGCGCGCACACTCTCTCTCCTTTATCCTCGCTCTTGCTGTAACACTGTCCGTATCTGATTGGACAGTGTCACAGCCATAGTAACACGCCCCCTTGCCATTACACGCCACATTGACTGTTCAGGGGGTTATTTGAATATCGGGCGCCAAATATAACGGCACCGATATATAAATAACGGAGGAGGGTAGAAAAAATATGTAAAGTGCCCCAGGGTTTGTGCAGCCCTGCCCATTACATGCTGCACTCAGCTGCACATGTATGGGGAGGTGAAAGGTTCTCTTTAACATCAATGTGCGGGTCAGTACAATTAAGGAGATACCAAAAGTATTGAGTTTTTTATGTTTTACTACTTTTGCACAACAAGAACATTTTTTTTTTTTTTTTAGAAAATCATTTGTTTGTGTCACCACATTTCAAGAGCCATGAGTTTTTTGATTTTTATATGTCGACAGAGCTGTATGAGGGCTTGTATTTTGAGTTGCATTTTAATGCCACTATTTTAAAATACAAACAGTATTAAGTATTGTATAATTATAATTTATTTTGTGGAGTTGGGAAAAAACAGCAATTCCACCTTTTTGGGGGGGGGGGGGGGTTCTTTGTACGGCGTTCACCGTGCTGTATAAATATAATATAAATGTTAAATTTATTTTGGGGGGGTATTACGATTATGACAATACCACATTTTTATCGTTTGTTTGATGTTTTACTACTTTTGCACAATAAGAACACATTTTTAATTTTCCATCGACGGAGCTGAGACAAGATGACGTTTCAAATGCTATGATTTTGGGGGTACATATAACTGTTTGATTGCTTTTTATTGTGTTTTTGTAAGGCAGGATGAACAAAAAAATATCAATTCTGGCATTGTTTTTTTTATTTTTTTTATGGCATTTACAGTGCAGATTAAATAATGTGATCATTTTATAGTTAAAAAAGAAAATACACAGTGCCTCATTGTGCAGTTCACCTAGTAGCAGAATGGTGCAGGTTACAGATTCAGTCGTGCTAATCTGAGCTAGTTGTGCAAGCAACAGGCACAATCCTGGTGTAAGCAATAAAAAATGTGCATTAGCTGCAGCTGGAAAACAGGAGCAAAATGTAGTAAAATTGGAACCTCTATATCAGCGCTGCTGACTAGAAAAGAGACGGTAGTAGTATTGAACACCTATTTGGTGTGGCTACGCGTTTCGACGCTGACCTAGCATCTTTATCAGACCAATGATAATCAGGTTGTTATAGACGAGGTACGTGTCAATACCAATTATGTGTGCTTTTTTTTTAGCTTTTTTTTTCTTTAAAAAAAACCCGAAACATTTCTAAAGGATTTTTGTGTTGTCTTTCTTTTTATTATATATTTTTTAACATTTTGTATCACTTTTTGTTTATATTTTTGTAGTCCCCCTCCCCTAGGAAACTAGACTATGGAATCGGTTGATCACTCATATAATACTTCTGTATTGCAGTGTATTTGCCTGTCAGCAGAACCTCTCTGGCAATGTCTAATAGGTGCCCCATGAAGGCATACCTGGGGGCCATTGTTAGGCCTCTGGCTGCATTAGCAGTCCATCGGCACCCCCAAATGCGTCACATGGGGGCGATGGACTAACAGAAGGAGCCCCCTCCCTCTGAAACCACTTAGATGTCACGGTCCCTATTAACCGCAATCTATAAGGGTTAAACACCCAGGATTGGAGAGCACAGCTGATACCCACATGTGATGGTACGGGGACTGCTCCTGTACCTGCACCATAATGTACTATTTTTGAAGGAATGATGTAAAATAAAAAACTAAATAAAGCCATGTACATGTTTGCTGTGATTCAAAAGGATGTTAACTGTTCACTTTCAGTGGATTGTAGGACTGTTTACTTCTAGTGGATAAAAATCTGTCTGTTAGGAAATGTTTGTCACTTTAAGGTTGTCTGACTAATAGCCTAGAATCTGGGTGGCCCTGGTTTGAGATGCAGAGCCAATCTCATTTCTCTGTCTGCTACCTATCAGGGCCAAGAGTGTAGTATTTGAATCTGTTCAGTCTTCTCATTGTTGCTTGTGATTCTCTTGGGCATGCATATTCTGATCAAGCTCCTGGTTTCACCCTGAATCACCTTGACTGTTTGGATTCTTTGAATTGGACTTCAGCTTGTCTTTGAATTTACCCTCTGCTCACTGGTTATCCGTTCTGGTATTGCCTGCAGTTGCACCTCATGTCCAACACCATATACTGTTAATTCAACTGGGGTTCTATGCAGCCAAATACAGCCTTCTTTGTGGTGGCGGGCTCTGGTGAAGACCATAGAGTAGCCTTAGACTCTGCTGATCAGAGTGGTGATGGACTTGAGGTAGCTGATTTGTCTGCACGTTTCATCCAGACAGTCTCCAACTGTCTTTGAGGAATTGTTCGTATAGCAATTCCATAAACTTGCACTCTGTGGAATAGCTCAAGTAGTGATTCCTTGACATTGTCCTTGTAATCTGTACATGTAATAATGGACACACAGATGCATGGCAGTTCTCAGAACTGTGTCTTCTAAGGAGTCGTGCACCCGTGTGTCCCCCACATGACCACTACAGATTTCTATCCACTTGAAGTAAAAATGGTTCCTATTTAATGACTGGAGGCATTTTGAAAACTGAGAGGAATTGATATAGAACATAGATTGGAAAACTGTATAACTTTTCATTACCAAAAGAATAATCTTTATTTTCTGAAACTGTTATACTCCCTAAAGCTGGTATTTGCAAAGGTCAAATAGGTACTTTAAAGAATAAAAAAATGAAAAAAAAATTATGAATTTCATATTTGCCAAGGAATTATATAAGAAAAAATATTTTGTCATCAAATAAAAATAGCAAGATTAGATCATGTTACTATTTTAAGAGTAAAAAAGAAAAAATGTTTCCCCCCAACTTCTTCCTGCAGTGGTGCAATCTGGCATGTCCTAATGATGGACATTCCTCCTCTGTTTTATGGAGAGGATGGGAATACTCTGGTCTATGTAATTAGTCAGATAGTAAAGTGAATTCTAGGAAAATCATAGTGGAGATCCCAATACGAGACTTGTCTGTGTTTTGTAGCTCTTTTTACACTTTTGCATTTACAGCTTTAAATGAAGCTCAATAATTAGTCCTATTTGAATAAATAATTGAATATATCACAAACTGAGCTGAATACATTAAACCAGAATTACAAAATGTCCAGATGTACATTAAACTGTTAAAAGTATTAGACATTCGTTCTATACTTTACATTTACAAATACATTTTTGCTTTATGACTTAAAAGGGATGTATCATTAAGAAATTAAATTTTATTGAAATCCGGTTTTATTATAAATATATATTCTTTTTAAAAAATGAGTTTATTTTTTTTGCTCTAAAAAAGTATTTGCTCCCTTCCGAATTTCTTCAAATTTTTGCATACTTTCACATTTAAATGTTTCAGATCATGAAAATACTTTTAATCTTAGACAAAGATAACCCAAGTACACACAAAATGGTGTTTTTAAATGATGTTCAGCCCTACCTGGCCCTATGTGAAAAAGTAATTGCCCCCTTAGCTACTAATTTAACCAGTTTAAAAAATTTAATTGACAATTGGGTTCAATTTCACTAGCCACACCCAGGCATAATTATTGTCAGACCTGTTGAGTCTCAGGCCTCATGCACAGGACCGTGCCCATAATTACGACCCGTAATTACCGGCATGGCCGGCCGCAGATGGCCGCGGACAGCCGGACGTTTTTATGAGCCCTGCTCCCATTATAAAGTATAGGAGCACGGTCCGTAAAATAAAAAAATAGGACATCTCCTATTTTGTTCGGCAGGTTTCTACGGCACAGACAGCCTCCCGTAGACATATGGGAAGGTGTCCATCGGCCATGGAAATAAATGGGACCTGTAATTACGGTCGTGTGCATGGGGTCATGTGCGTACGGCGATTTTACGGTCGTGTGCATGGGGCCTAAAATTCACTTAAATAGGACCTGTCTGGCAATATGAAGCAGGCTAGAAGGTCTAATAAAAATGCATGTAAAGTGATTAAAAAACAGATGTCAAACAAAGTAATTTCAATTTAACAGCCTGGAAAGGATGACAAAGCTATTGCTACGGAACCACAGTGGAAGCAACTATTCACAAATGGAGAAAACTTGGAAGAGTGGTGAACGTTCCGAAGACTGGCAGGCCTACCACAATTTCACCAAGAGCACATTGACAACTCATTCTGGACATCTTAAAAAAACTGCATGCCTCATTTGCCTCAGTTAAGGTCAATGTACACGATTTTACAATAACAAAGACACTCTGCAAAAATGGCATCCATAGGAAAGTCTCAAGGCGCAAACCACTACTGACCAAAAAAAAACACCAAGGCTCGACTCGCATTGATGACTCCCCAGAATTTTGAAATAATATTCTGTGGATTGATGAGTCAAAGGTGGAACTTTTTAGAAGACATTGTGCTTGTTACATTTGGTCTTAACCCCTTAACGACCAAGGACGAAAATGAACGTCATGGTCGGCTGCTAGTTCCCGGACCATGACGTTCATTTTCGTCCGCATTTCAAACTGTCACTCTGTGTAAACACAGAGTGACAGACCCGCGCTGACAGTTGTCCCCGACAGCTGAGACATCAGTCTTGCCGGACAGCGGACCATCGCCGCTGATTTCGGCAGTTAACCCCTTAAGTGCGGCGACGGATTGCAGTCGCCGCATTTAAGTGGTTTGAAGCACATCAGCAGCCCCCACGAAGTGATCGTGGGGGCTACCGATGCTTGTCACGGCAATCGGAGGTCAGATAATGACCTCCGGGTTGCCATGCACGGAAGCCTCGGAGGAACAGCGTCCGGCCGTTCCTCCTCTGCTTCCTGTCAGTGTGACAGTCACGTCACAATGACAGTTAGAGTACATTACACTACGTGTGTAGTGTAATGTACTCTAGCAGCGATCAAAGCTGCAAGACTAAGTGTCCCCTAGTGGGACAAGTTAAAAAGGTAAAAAAAAGTAATTAAAATGTTTTAAAAAAAGTGTAAAAATAAAAGTTATAAGTTCTATAAACACTAAATGCTTTTTTTCCTATAATAAGACTTTTATTATAGAAAAAAAATGAACACGTTAAAAAAGTACACATATTTGGTATCACCGCGTTCGTAACGACCCCAACTATAAAACTATAATGTTGTTTTTCCCGCACGATGAACACCCCAAAAAAAATCAATAAAAAACTACAACAGAATCTCAATTTTTTGGGTCACCACCCCTCCCAAAATAAAGAATAAAAAGTGATCAAAAAGTCGCATGTACCCGAAAATAGTACCAATAAAAACTTCTATCCGTCCCGCAAAAAACAAGCCCTTACACAGCTTTTTTGACTAAAAAATTAAAAAATTATGGCTCTCAGAATATGGTGACACAGAAATTTTTTTTTTTATAAATAAGTCATTTTATTGTGCAAACGCTAAAAAAAAGGACCAAACCTATATACATATGGTATCGCCGTAACCGTACCAACCCGCAGAATAAAGTAAAAATGTCACCTATAGCGT
Source organism: Rhinoderma darwinii (assembly GCF_050947455.1). NCBI lineage: Eukaryota > Metazoa > Chordata > Amphibia > Anura > Rhinodermatidae > Rhinoderma > Rhinoderma darwinii. The sequence goes on from NC_134689.1 coordinate 164,026,542, forward strand.
ACGGTGAGCGCCGCAAAAAGAGAACCTAAAAAACGGTGTCAGAATTCCTGTTTTTTGCTCAGGATTGCAAAAAAATTGAATAAAAAGTGATCAAAAAAAATCGCATGTACCCCAAAATGGTACCAATGAAAACTAAAGATTGTCCCGCAACAAATAAGCCTTCACACCACTCTATTGATGGAAAAATAAAAAAGTTATGGCTCTTGGAAAGCGGGGAGTGAAAATCTAAAATAAGAAAGCAAAAAATGGATCAGTCCTGAAAGGGTTAATTCATTTCTAATGGAAAAACGTATGACCCCATGTGGGGTATTTCCGTACTCGGGAGAAATTGCTTTATAAAAATTGGTTGTTTTTTCCTCCTTTATCCCTTGTGAAAATGAGAAAATGCAACATTTTAGTGGAAAAAATGTTGATATTAATTTTCGCGCCCTAATTCTAATAAACTCTGCAAAAGACCCGTGGGGTCTAAATGCTCACTATACCCCTAGAAAAATTCCTTGAAGGTATTTCCAAAATGGGGTCACTTTTGGTGGGTTTCCACTGTTTTGGTCCCTCCAGTGCATTGCAAATGCGACATGGCACCGAAAACCATTCCAGCAAAATCATAAATCCAAATAGCGCTCCTTCCCTTCTGAGCCCTGCTGTGGGTCCAAACAGCAGTTTATTACCACATATGGGGTATTGTCGTAATCGGGAGACATTACTTTACAAATGTTGGGGTGCATTTTCTTCGTTATTCCTTGTAAATAATAAAAATTTCTATGTTGTTTCAGAAAAAAAGTACATTTTAATTCTTACAGACTAATTTCAATATATTTAGCGAAAAACCTGTGTGGTCAAAATGCTAACTATACCCCTAGATAAATACCTTAAGGGGTCTAGTTTTCGAAATGGGGTCGTTTATGGGGAGTTTCTATCATTCTGGCAGCTCAAAGCTTCTCCAAATGTACATTGGGGCCTAAAACATTTTCAAGCAAAATATGAGTCCTGAAAGCCTCCGGGTGTTCCCATCCTTTGGGGCCCTGCCGTGTGTCCAAACAACGCATTAGGGCCACAATGTGGGTATTTTTGAAAACAGGAGAAAGAGGGTGATAGATTTTGGGGTGTGTTTCTTCATTTTCATGGTCGCTTTACAAAGAAATCGGTCTTCAAACAAATACTTTTATGAAAAAAGTGAAATTATTATTTTTTTCACCTGATATGCATTAAATTTAGCAAAGAACTGTGGGGTCAAAATAGTTACTATACCCCTAAATAAATACCTTATGGGGTCTAGTTTTCTAAATGGGGTCGTTTATGGGGAGTTTCTATCGTTCTGGCAGCTCAAAGCCTCTCCAAATGTACATTGGGGCCTAAAACATTTTCAAGCAAAATATGAGTCCTGAAAGCCTGCGGGTGCTCCCTTCCTTTTGGGTCCTGCCGTGTGTCCAGGCAGCGCATTAGGGCCACAATGTTGGTATTTTTGAAAACAGGAGAAACAGGGTGATAGATTTTGTGGTGTGTTTCTTCATTCTCATGGTCGCTTTACAAAGAAATTGGTCTTCAAACTGATACTTTTATGAAAAAAAGTGAAATTATTTTTTTTTTCACCTGCTATGTATTAAATTTAGCAAAAAACTGTGGGGTCAAAATACTTACTATTCCCTTAGGTAAATACCTTAAGGGGTCTAGTTTTCTAAATGGGGTCATTTGTGTGGGTTTCCATCACTCTGAGACCTATGAGCCTCTGAAAACCTGGCTTGGTGCAGGAAAACAAAATGTACCTCAAAATCTATAAAATTATTATTCAATTTGTAAGTCCTCTAAATTGCTGAAAATTTATTTTATTTTTTCAAAAGTGCTGCCAAAATGGAGTAAAGAGATAGAAATATATATTTAATTAAAAAAATTGTACAGTATGTATGTACATATGTGACATATTGCAGTTAAAAATAGGGGAAAATTGTAATTTTTACAAAATTTCTTCCATTTTTCTATTTTTTAATTAATTTCCGCAAATCGTATCAGTCTACTTTTACCACTAAAATAAAGTACAACATGTGACGAAAAAACAATGTCAGAATTACTTGGATATTCAAAACTTTCACAGAGTTATTCTCTGATAAAGTCAGACATACCAGATTTGACAAATCTGGCTTTGTCATTAAGGTACAAACATGCCCGGTCATTAAGGGGTTAAACAAATACCACATTCCACCATAAAAACATCATACCAACAGTCAAACAGGATGGTGGTAGTGTCATGGTATTTGGCTGCTTTGCTTCTGCAGGAAATGAGCGACTTGTCATAATTGATGGGCCCATGAATTCTGCTCTTTATCATAAAATCTTGGAGAAGATTGTCCACCTGTCAGTTCATGACCTAAAGCTCAAGTGCAGTCCACATCCGAATGGCTCAAAAGGAACAAAATTAAGGTTTTGGAGTGGCTGAGTCAGTCGTGACTTAGAGCAGGCAGTTCATTCTTGAAAACTCTCCAATGTATAGAAGTTAAAACAATTCTGCAAAGAAGAGCGGGCCAAAATGCCTCCACAGCGATGTCGAAGACAAGTTGCAAGTTATCACAAACATTTGATTGCAGTTGTTACTGACAAGGGTGGCACGAACAATAAGTAGGACAAGATCAGCAGAGTCATCTATTAACATTAGAGATTGGGGGATTTAATCACAGCTCTATTTTACTGCTGGAGTTCTAGATAAGGTTGGTTAGCAGCACTAAACACTACACTTTTTATACATAATTGTCCAGTATTTGTAACATGATGCCGCTTATTAACCCCTTAGCGCACGAGGACGCACCGGTATGTCCTGGTGAGGGTAGGTGATGTTTGGAGCGCGCTACATATGCTGCGAGTGTTGGCTGTGTTTTACAGCCGACACTCAGGACTAACTCCCAGGGGCAGCGATCACGCTGCTCCTGGATGTTTAACCCCTCAAATGCTGCAAGTGCTTGAAAAGAGGGGGGCGGCCCCCTCCAACAGCTCTTCGCCCCCCCGCAACGAGATCGGGGGGTGACGATGTCTGTTATGGCAGCCCAGGGGCCTAATGAAGGCCCCCAGGGCTGCATTCACTCTGCCTCTGTTAAGCCCTGCCTGTTAAGCCCTCACACTGCTCAATGCACGAAAAAATAAAAAAGTTACGGCTCTCAGAATGTGCTAAACCAAAGCTATATTTTTTGAACCAAAAGTTTTTCGTTTTTTTAAGTAGTAAAATATAAAAAAAATCTATATAAATTTGATATCACCGTAATCGTATTGAGCCACAGAACAAAGTTAAGTTGTTGTTTTCACCACACGGTGAAAGACGTAAGAGTAATCACAGTTTTTCCCAATTTCAGCCCGCAAATAATTTTTTGCCGTTTCCGAGTACATTATATGGTATTTTAAATGCTACCAATAGAAACAACAACTCCTCCTGCAAAATATAAGCCCTCACACCGCTCTATTGACGGAAAAATAAAGACATTATGGCTCTTGGAATGCAGGAAGTGAAAAATGAAAATAAAAAAATGGTTGTGTCCTTAAGGGGTTAATAGATCTTTTGTTAGGAAGCGTCTTGTTTAAGATCATCATGACTACTGATCTAGCTTCTGGGCGGTTCTGTTTAATTCCTTAGAAGACCTTTAAAGACTTTCCCACTTCTCTGTATTCTTCCTGTCAGGTGTAGTGTGAGGTATTTATACCTGGCCTCCTCCCTCTTTCTTTGCTTGTGAATTTTTTCTTACTTAGGTGTTGTGATCGCTCTCACTTACCCTGTGCCCTAGACTTCTGCAATGCTTGGAAACTGACCTCGGCTAGTCTCTCATTAACCCCTTGTTTACCAATTTTGATTATCTGCTCTCAGCTGATTCTGACCTCTGCTGTTCCTGATTTCCACTTGCTCTGTTTTGGATTTTCTGTTTACCCTCTGGCTGTCTGGTTACCTGGTCAGGTATAGCCTGCTTTGCACCCCTTATCCAACACTGAACTGTTAGGCTGGGTTCACACAACCTATTTTCGCCTCGAAATTACGCCTGAAAACACGGCTCAAATACGTCGGCAAACATCTGCCCATTCATTTCAATGGGTTTGACGACGTACTGTGACGACGACCTGTAATTTTACGCGCCGCTGTCAAAAGACGGCACGTAAAATAACAGCGTCGTCAAAGAAGTGCAGGACACTTCTTGGGACGTAATTTGAGCCGTTTTTCATTGGCTTCAATGAAGAACAGCTCCAAATTACGGCCGTAATTGACGCCTCGCAAAACGCGAGTGCGAGCAATTACGTCTGAAATTCAGGAGCTGTTTTCTCCTGAAAACAGCTCCGTAATTTCAGCCGTAATTGTCGTTATCGTGTGCACATACCCTTAGAACAACCTGGGTTCTGTGCAGCAAAAACCATCCTGCCTTGTGGTGGGCTCTGGCAAATACCTCAAAGTAGCCTTAGATTCTGTCGATCAGAGTTGTGACGGATTTGGGGTTGCGGTTTTATTTGCACGCTTACTCCTGACAGTCTCTAGCAGCCTTTTGGGAATTGCGCAACCAGTGATTCCATAACATCTTTATTAGATGAAATCTTCATTGGCACACTGTTCACACACTATCCATATTAATGCTTTGTTTTTTGGTTCTTTAACCTCTTTACAAGATCACAGTCCCTAATAGCTTTACAGTACATCACATCAATATTTCTATTCATTTACTTTAAATGACCATACATTTAAATAGGTGCTGCACTTTGAACAAACTTTGCATAAACTAATATATAAGCGAATATAAGAAACTTTGTAATAGAAAACAAAAATATTTTTCTACTTTTCAGTCTTAAAGGCCCCTCCCTCCTAACAGTTTATTTACTCTGAATATACTGCTTTCTCCATCTTGTCTTAGGCAAGACAGACTCTAAACTCACTGAAGGATCAGGTTGCAGCTGCTCATAGATTCTATGGAGATGGGACAGGGGAGGATAGAGCAGAGTTAGAGGGGAAAACACTGGGATACTGCAGCTTTTAGTAAGTGTTATATCTCACCGAAGTACTGGATTCACAGCTACACTGCTCATTAGTGCTGTATAATCATCCCCATGATGCTGCTGCTTCTTGTAGCTCTGGCTGCCATCGTTCGCCGCTAACCGGCTTCCTCTAGAGGCCACCAGCATCTATTACCTTCTTGCCGGCGTCCCGCTCCTCCTCCCCAGGGATGCCGGCATTTACAGCTATCCTCTGTGCCTCGCTCCCATAGGGTGCACGCACGCTCCGGTGGCCTCCTACTACTATATTCTTCCCTAACCTATCCCTGTCCTTCCTGTGTTGTTGTGTCTTCCCATGTTCGTTTAGCAAATGGTTCCTTAGTTGTATCCTGTTCCCAGTGTTCCCCTATCCAGTTTCCTGTATCCCGGATCCAGTAACTGTGTTTGTTCCTGAGTGAAGTCTAGTGTTGGAGTCGAGTTAATACTATCTGCCACATCAAGTGTCATCTGCCATCCCAATTGTCATCTGCTATGCCAACTATCATCTGCCACGCCAAGTGTCATCTGTGCCACGTATGATCAGTGCCAGAGCGTCTGCTACATCTCGTCTCTGTCAGAACTTTCATACGGGTACTCTTGTGCTATAGACTTTCATTGACTGTAGTTTGGCCAGCTGCTACGGCAGTCGGCCTAGAGGGTCCATATACCCTACAGCCGTGACACTTCTATATAAACTACCGTTCAAAAGTTTAGGGTCACTTAGAAATGTCCTTATTTTTTAAAGAAAGGCACAGTTTTTTTCAATGAAGATAACATTAAATTAATCAGAAAGACACTCTGTACACTGTTAATGTGCTAAATGACTATTCTAGCTGCAAACGTCTGGTTTTTAATGCAATATCTAAATAGGTGTATAGAGGCCCATTTCCAGCAACCATCACTCCAGTGTTCTAATGGTACATTGTGTTTGCTAACTGTGTTAGAAGGCTAATGGATGATTAGAAAGCACTTGAAAACCCTTGTGCAATTATGTTAGCACCGCTGTAAACAGTTTTGCTGTTTAGAGGAGCTATAAAACTGACCTTCCTTTGAGCAAGTTGAGAATCTGGAGCATTACATTTGTGGGTTCGATTAAACTCACAAAATGGCTAGAAAAAGAGAGCTTTCATGTGAAACTCGACAGTCTATTCTTGTTCTTAAAAATGAAGGCTATTCCATGCGAGAAATTGACAAGAAACTGAAGATTTCCTACAACGTTGTGTACTACTCCCTTCAGAGGACAGCACACACAGGCTCTAACCAGAGTAGAAAGAGAAGTGGGAGGCCCCGCTGCACAACTGAGCAACAAGACAAGTACATTAGAGTCTCTAGTTTGAGAAATAGACGCCTCACAGGTCCTCAACTGGCAGCTTCATTAAATAGTACCCGCAAAATGCCAGTGTCAACGTCTACAGTGAAGAGGCGACTCCGGGATGCTGGCCTTCAGGGCAGAGTGGCAAAGAAAAAGCCATATCTGAGACTGGCTAATAAAATGAAAAGATCAATATGGACAAAAGCACACAGACATTGGACAGAGGAAGATTGGAAAAAAGTGTTATGGACAGATGAATCGAAGTTTGAGGTGTTTGGATCACACAGAAGAACATTTGTGAGACGCAGAACAACTGAAAAGATGCTGGAAGAGTGCCTAACACCATCTGTCAAACATGTTGGAGGTAATGTGATTGTCTGGGGTTGCTTTGGTGCTGGTAAAGTGGGAGATTTGGACAAGGAAGGCTATCACTCCATTTTGCAACGCCATGCCATACCCTGTGCAGAGGCGTAGCTAGGTTCTCCAGCACCCGGGGCAAAGATTCAGTTTGGCGCCCCCCCCCCACCAACCTCTTTCCAGACATCTCCTTCCCCCTCGCCGTGTTTGTTTTCTCTACCAATCGACGTGTCATTTATTTTTATGAAACGCGAGCATAAAAACATTTGTACATTTTACAAGCAATATGGTTCTATACACAACACCAGAACCAAGCTCACTACATATATACAACACTAGCACAAATACAGCTCAATTTAGTGCAACCCCTGCCGTATAGGTGTGTACGGCGTAAAACTACAGCTCCCAGCATGGCCCAAACAATGATAAGGATATGCTGAGAGATGCCGTTTCACAAAAAATAAATCCTATCATAATCATACCACCCATCATCTCGCTGCAGATCATACCGTGACTACAGTGCTGATTAGAGGCAGAATAAACATTTACATTAAGTGGCTCACCGGTGACGTCTCAGATTCTAGTTCTTTTTCTCCATCCGGTCCAGACCTTTATGGTGGCTTCTCCCGGTCACAGCCCATTTCTGCAGTTTGCCGCTCACATGTCTTCAGCTTCTCACTTTTCCAACATTTCTGCACCTATAAATAAATATAAAGTTATCATTATACCACACACTACGCCCCTAAATATAATAGCGCCATACACTGCACCTCTAATTATAATAGCACCATACACCGTGTCACACACACACACACACACACACACACACACTGTGCCCCCTGTAGATAGTGCCTGCCATAGAGCCCCCTGTAGATAGTGCCTGCCATAGAGCCCCTGTAGATAGTGCCCCCATATAGACCACCCCTGTATATAGTGTCCCACAAATAACTCCCCCTATAGTGCTCTACAGATAGCCCACCCCTGTATATAGCCCCCTGTAGATATAGCCCACCCCTGTATATAGTACTCTACAGATAGCCCAACCATGTATGTAGCCCCCCTGTAGATATAGCCCACCCCTGTATATAGTGCTCCACATATAGTCCACCCCTGTATATAGTGTTTCACAGATAGCCCCCCTTGTACATATAGTCCACCCCTGTATATAGTGCTCCACTAGATAGTCCACCCCTGTATATAGTGCTCCACAGATAGCCCACCCTTGTATATAGTATATACAGGGGTGGGCTATCTGTGGAGCACTATATACAGGGGTGGACTATATGTACAAGGGGGCTATATAAAGGGGTGGGCTTTCTGTGGACCACTATAGGGGGAGCTATTTGTGGGATACTATATACAGGGGTGGGCTATATCTACAGGGGGACTATATACAGGGGTGGGCTATATCTACAGGGGGACTATATCTACAGGGGGACTATATCTACAGGGGTGGGCTATCTACAGGGGGACCATATCTACAGGGGGACCATATCTACAGGGGGACCATATCTACAGGGGTGGGCTATATCTACAGGGGTGGGCTATATCTACAGGGGTGGGCTATATCTACAGGGGGGGCTATATCTACAGGTGTGGGCTATATCTACAGGGGTGGGCTATATCTACAGGGGTGGGCTATATCTACAGGGGTGGGCTATATACAGGGGTGGGCTATATCTACAGGGGGGCTATATCTACAGGGGTGGGCTATATCTACAGGGGTGGGCTATATCTACAGGGGTGGGCTATATCTACAGGGGTGGGCTATATCTACAGGGGGCTATATACTATATAGCCCCCCTGTAGCTATAGCCCACCCCTGTATATGGTGCTCCATAGATAGCCCACACCAGTATATAGCCCCCCTGTAGATATAGTCCCCCTGTATATAGCCCACCCCCTGTAGATATAGTCCACCTGTATATAGCCCACCCCCTGTAGATATGGTCCCCCTGTAGATAGCCCACCCCAGTATATAGCCCCCCTGTAGATATAGTCCCCCTGTATATAGCCCACCCCCTATAAATATAGTCCACCTGTATATAACGTACCCCCTGTAGATATGGTCCCCCTGTAGATAGCCCACCCTGTAGATATAGTCCACCTGTACATAGCCCACCCCCTGTAGATATGGTCCCCCTGTAGATAGCCCACCCCAGTATATAGCCCCCCCTGTAGATATAGTCCACCTGTATATAGCCCACCCCCTGTAGATATGGTCCCCCTGTAGATAGCCCACCCCAGTATATAGCCCCCTATAGATATAGTCCCCCTGTATATAGCCCACCCCCTGTAGATATAGCCCCCCTGTAGATATAGTCCCCCTGTAGATATAGTCCCCGCGCAGATACAGACACACACTTCTATTACAGTTAAAAAAAATATATATATATTCAAACTCACCTTATTTCCGCTCCCACGCCGTCCGGCAGCCATGGAGACCTGCGCTCTTCTGCGCAGGTCTCCAGGGGGTTGAACACAGCGTCTATGAAAGGCGCTGATTGGCTGGGCAGGATGACTTTCCCTGTCAGTCAGTCAGCGTGTTTCATCGACGGAAGCTTCACTGGTACAAAAGGTACCAGTTGCTTCGTTCGTGGAAAGGTGCTGAATGGCCGGGCACGGAACGTGCCCGGTCATTCATTGCTTCTAATTGTACCTGTGTCCTTGCGACACAGGTACAATTATAGTGCAGGAGGAGGTGGCGCTGGCTCCCCCCACTGAGCTGCGCCCGGGGCACGTGCCCCGCCTGCCCCCCCCCCCCCTAGCTACACCATGCCCTGTGGACAGAGCTGGATTGGAGCCAATTTCATCCTACAACAGGACAATGACCCAAAAGCACACCTCCAAATTATGCAAGAACTATTTAGGGAAGAAGCAGGCAGCTGGTATCTATCTGTAATGGAGTGGCCAGCGCAGTCACCAGATCTCAACCCCATAGAGCTGTTGTGGGAGCAGCTTGACCGTATGGTACGCAAGAAGTGCCCATCAAGCCAATGCAACTTGTGGGATGGCCTTCTGGAAGAATGGGGTGAAATTTCTCCCGATTACCTCAGCAAATTAACAGCTAGAATGCCAAAGGTCTGCAATGCTGGAATTGCTGCAAATGGAGCATTCTTTGACGAAAGCAAAGTTTGAAGGAGAAAATTATTATTTCAAATAAAAATCATTATTTCTAACCTTGTCAATGTCTTGACTATATTTTCTAGTCATTTTTGCAACTCATTTGATAAATATAAGTGTGAGTTTTCATGGAAAATACAAAATTGTCTGGGTGACCCCAAACTTTTGAACGGTAGTGTATGTGATAGATAGAGATAGGAGAGCAAGATACTCCTCTTCTCTGTGTGCAGTGTATAGAAGACATAATAGCAGTTAGCTCAGGGAAAACTGAGAATTAGAGATGGAGCCTATAGATGGGTAAACTGCTAAAAAATACAGAATAATGACCAGAAATAGTGTTATTCCTCATGTACACACATATGACAGCCTACTCTGAAAAGTCCCCTGAAAAGTTAGGTACGCTTTAATCTAAGAATGCATCATTTATCCTGACAGCCGACTGGATATTTATATTGCCTGCTGAGTAATAGTGAACATTATTGGTTAAAGTCTTCATTGTACAAGTCTAGAAGCTCCAGTCTATAGACTAAATCAGAGATAGGCAAACCCATATGATTTGCAGCTGATAATTTTTTTCTAAATAGGGTGCAAAGGCTCACAAAAAAAGTTATTTAATTGAATCGACCCAAAAGAATATATTATAAGCTAATATTAGTTATAGCTGAAAAAAAAGAAGTGATCACACAATCACTGTACAGTGTAATCGGTATAGGTATGTCTACTACCGTTCTACGTATTAAAGTGGTATAGTATTTCAAAAGATTTCAGTATTTTTACTTACTGTCATTCAAAAGGAAATCTTCAGTCTTTACTTCCTTTGGATAAAAATCATGTGATGGACATCCAGGAGCAGGAATATTTACAGTTACAGAATGTGTATCCAAACTGTATCTTCGAACCATGCACCTAAAACAATGAAAGCTCCTATTGAATGATTGTAAGCAAAGATCTTGAAAACCATGAGGAAACAATACAGAAAGCGTGTTGGAAAACTGTATGACATTTCATTATACAGTAATTAAAATTTTTAGGTGCTTTTTTTTGTTGTTGCAGAAACTGGAATACCCCTTAACCCCTCACCGACATATATACGGTGCTGTCGGGAAGGTCTTCCCGCAAATCGCAGTACAGTTACATCACAGTGATGGTGCGGGCTCAGAAGCAGAGCCGGCACCATCACCGCAGGGTGACAGCTGTATTATATAGCTGGCACCATCCTGTAACTGCTAGGACCGGAGCTATTCTCCGATCCAGCTGATTAACCCCTCAGATGCTGCGCTCAATAGAGCGCAGCATCTGATGGATTTTAACCCGACCAGCAACCCAGCAAAGCAATTGCTGGGTTGCTATGGCAATCAGAGGCATAATGGCGTCCGAGTCTGCCTTGTACGGGAGCTGATGAGGACCCGCCTGCGGTGTGTCCTCATAGGCTTGCTGTCAGGGAATAACGGACAGTGCTAATACACTGCACTATGTATGTAGTGCAGTGTATTAGAGTAGCATCAGGCCCTCAAGTGCCTTAGTGGGACAAGAAAAAAAGTAAAAAAAAGTTAATAAAAATGTCGTAAAACAATAAAAACACACAAGTTTCAAGTAAAAAAAAAAAACTGCCTTTTTTCCCATAGAAAGTCTTTCATTATGGGAAAAACTATAAAAAAACAAACAAAACTATACATAATTGGTATTGCCGCGTCCAATCTGATTACCTCTTCTACTTTGCCAAGAAAAGATTGAATAGAGCTGCACGTCCAGAAACCGGGATATAAGGAAGATTTTAATTTGCCACATTTTGGACATTGAGCCTTATATTCGGGTATATATTTTTCGAGGGGGATACTAAAGTCGTAATACAGTCTATTGACTATAAAGAAATGCTCCATTTTTCCGAGATTAACACGCGGTTTACCATCCTACTTCCTTTCTGAATCCTTTCGATTATGTCATGCACTGACAATGTCGTTTCCATTTCCTTACACCATCCTTCCGCCGAAAAATCTTCTTCCTTGGTTATTTCCTCCCTTTTAAAGTTTAAATAAATCTTAGCCAGTGACATGGAGTTGCCAGATATAAACAATGATTCAAACAAAGGGCATAGCCTGAATCAGTTCATTTTTCTCTCCTTTGTCTCTCAAAAAAAATCCCTTAATTGTATATATGTGAAAAAAATGTCTATCTACAATCTTATATTGGGTGCATAACTCTTGAAAGCTTCTCATCCTGCCTGCCTGAGTAAATAGATATTTTACCCACAGAAGTCCCTTTTTTTGCCATTCATCTATGATTATAGGCAAAATTTAAAAAAATATACCCGGATGGTCCTTTATTTTAAGGTGAGTGGATATGTATATTGGGAGATCACACCATTTTCGGATGTTTCGCCATGCTAACCTTGTATCTGATATGATAATTGTTAAGGATCTGGCAGGCACAGCTTCTGTATCCACGCCCATAGGTAATCAGTCTGCACCTGCTTCTATGTCTGGGAGACTGACTCCATCTTCCACCACTCAGGATGGCAGGCTTAGGAGTGGGAGAGCCTATCATAGCCTGGCCAGACGGAACTAGCTCCCGCCCTCTGTCTATTTATACCTGCCTTTCCTGTTCCTCCTTGCTTGTGATTCTTCTCATTTGGTTTCCTGGCCCTGCTGCAGCTTCTTGATCTATTTGACCCTGCTTCATATTGACCCTGGCTTACTGACTACTCTCCTGCTCTGCGTTTGGTACCTCGTAAACTCCTGGTTTGACTCGGCTTGTTCACTACTCTCCTGCTCTGCATTTGGTACCTCGTCCACTCCTGGTTTGACTCGGCTCGTTCACCACTCTTGTTGCTCTCGGTGTTGCCGTGGGCAACTGCCCCTTTTCCCTTGCTTCTGTGTACCCTTGTCTGTTTGTCTGTCGTGCACTTATTGAGTGTAGGGATTGTCGCCCAGTTGTACCCCGTCGCCTAGGGCGGGTCGTTGCAAGTAGGCAGGGACTGATTGGCGGGTAGATTAGGGCTCACTTGTCTGTTTCCTTACCCCCGTCATTACAATAATCATATTCTTTACAGGTAGTATCTCTTTCAACATGGCATGTAAAATGGCCACAAGTGAGAAATGTGCCACTAATTCCCCCTCTGCCTGTTTATTTATAAATTTGTCTTTCCCCTGGATCCATTCTATGAAGTATCTAGTTAGGTAAGCCATGTTATATCTTTTAATGTCCGGGAATCTCCTCCCACCTCTTTCTTTGGACATCATCAATCTCCTCAGGGTCATATGTGCTCTCCTCCCTTTCCATATAAATGTTTTAAAGCACTTTTCAATATAGAGAATGTCCTTAGACTTAACCATCAACAGGAGTGTCGGCAGTGGATACAGTAAACGCGTGAAACAAATCATTTTTATCAATTGTATTCTGCCAAACAACGAGATCATTTACAATTCTTTTTAGGCCTCATTCACACGAGCGTGAATAACGACCGTCAAATGGACTCATGCATTTCAATGGGGTCGTTCACACGGCCATTGTTTCAACAGAGCGTGTGAATGCTCCGTTGAGAAATAGGTATATGTCCTATTTTACTGTGTGTCATGCAACCCTCCATAGACTGTAGTCTGTGGGGGATCCGTGACAACGCGTCCCGCATCGGTCCACCTCGGACGTGGAAAACTGCAGTTTTTCACATCCGAGGTGGGCTACGTTCGTGTGAAGGAGCCCTTAATCTTTTCTATTGCACTACCAAAATTATGATCATAGATCTCTTGTTTAGAACGTGCAATAACTAAACCTAGGTAGGTGAAATTCCGGTCTGCTATTTTTATCCCCCAATCTAGTGTCCAGTTCCTATCTTTTATGAGAAGATTTTGCTTTTCGATCTATTGATCTTATATCCCGATCTAGTCTCGAAATCCTCCAAAATAGCCAACATACTTGGTAGGGAATCCTTTGGGTCTGACGAAAAGATTAAAAGATCATCAGCAAATAAGCTAACTTTAAATTCCAATGTATTTATGTTAATGCCTTTAATTTGTATTTGTTTAGCTATAAATCTTGACAAGGTCTCTATCGATAGGTTGAACAGTAGCGGGGACAAAGGACATCCCTGTCTGGTCACTCTACCAAGTTCTATCACATTCGATATCTCCCCAGTGACTACTAGACGGGCCTTGGGTTGTTTATATAGACCCTTCAGGAAATCAACAAAGTCTCCCTCAAAGCCCATTTTATTTAAGACTATGAATAGCCAAGGCCATCGAACATAATCAAACGCTTTCACAGCATCTACCATTAATATAGCCGGGTCTTCTTGTCTATTGGTATTTGGTATTCTTTTTGGTCCAGTCCATCGCTGTCAGGACTCTTCTAATGCTCTTTACTATTGTCCTCCCCTTGATAAAACCATTCTGATCTGATGTTACCAGTTTCAGCATAATTTTCGCCAATCTATCAGCCAAAATTTTGCTCATATATTTTATATTCTGGTTGATCAGGGAAATGGGTCTATAAGACCCCGTAAGTAGTGGATCTTTCCCTTTTTTTGCAAAAACCTTAATATGCGCTGTTTTGCTTGATGAAAAAGAGCTTTTCTGAAGCATAACAATGTTGAATAATTCCTTCAGATCCATTTTGATGTCTTCTAGTAGTAGCTTCTAAAATTCGCTTACATACCCATCTGGGCCCGGTGCCTTAGGCCTTATTCACACAACAGTGAAAAACGGCTGTGCGACGGCCGTTCTTTTAACGGCCGTCACACGGCCGTTTTCAGAACAATGATGTTCCATGGGTGTATTCACACGGCAGTTTTTTTAATGGCCCGTGAATAATGGCCATCAAAAAATAGGACATGCCCTATTTTTGGCCGTTTTCAAGGCCTGACGGCCCCTATAGAAGTCAATGGATCCGTTTTTAACGCCTGTCAATACATGTAACAACTATTAAAAACAGATTTGTGACATGGAGATTGGCAAGGGAACTACTAGTTCCCTTGCTGGCTATCGGCGGCTCAATGACACTCACCAATGCAGGGCTGACCTCTTCAGGTATGGTCTCTCGTCTTCACGAGTCCTATAAAGGTGACCCGATGAATTCATCGCGCCCCCTTCGCAGATCCCGTGAAGTTGAGAGACCACGCGTGAAGATGAGCTGCATCGGCGAGTGTTATCGCGTCACCGCAAATCCCGTGAAGACGAGAGACCTTACCTGAAGAAGACAGCGCTGTATCAGTGAGTATGTAGGGCATTCATGTCGGGTTGTGTGGCATCATATACATCGGGGCTGTATTGCATATACAGGGTGGTGTGTGGCATCATATACAGGGGGCTGTGTGGCATATACAGGGAGACTGTGTGGCATATACAGTGAGGCTGTGTGGCATATACAGGGAGGTGTGTGGCATCATATACAGGGAGGCTGTGTGGCATATACAGGGAGGTATGTGGCATCATATACAGGGGGCTGTGTGGCATATACAGGGAGACTGTGTGGCATATACAGTGAGGCTGTGTGGCATATACAGGGAGGTGTGTGGCATCATATACAGGGAGGCTGTGTGGCATATACAGGGAGGTATGTGGCATCATATACAGGGGGCTGTGTGGCATATACAGGGAGACTGTGTGGCATATACAGTGAGGCTGTGTGGCATATACAGGGAGGTGTGTGGCATCATATACAGGGAGGCTGTGTGGCATATACAGGGAGGTATGTGGCATCATATACAGGGGGTCTGTGTGGCATCATATACAGGGAGCTATGTGGCATCATATACAAGGGGTCTGTGTGGCATCATATGCAGGGAAATGTGTGGCATCATATACAGGGAGGTATGTGGCATCATATACAGGGGGGCTGTGTGGCATCATAAATAGGGGGGATGTGTGGCATCATATACAGGGAGGCTGTGTGGCATCATATACAGGGGGGGTGTGGCATCATATATAGGAGGCGTGTGGCATCATATACAAGAGGGTGTGTGGCATCGTATACAGGAGGTGTGTGACATCATATACAGGTGTGTGGCATCATATACAGGAGGTGTGTGGCATCATATACAGGGAGGTCTGTGGCATCATATACCGGGAGGTGTGTGGCATCATATACAGGAGGTGTGTGGCATCGTATAAAGGGAGGTGTGTTGCATCATATATAGGGAGGTGTGTGGCTTCATATACAGGAAGGCTGTGTGGCATATACAAGGAGGTGTGTGGCATCATATACATGGAGGTGTCTGGCATCATATACAGGAGGTGTGTGGCATCATATACAGGGAGGTGTGTGGCATCATATACAGGGAGGTGTGCGGAATCATATACAGGGAGGTGTGTGGCATCATATACAGGGAGGTGTGTGGCATCATATACAGGGAGGTATGTGGCATCCTATACAGGAGGTGTGTGGCATCATATACAGGTAGGTGTGTGGCATCATATACAGGGAGGTTTGTGGCATCATCTACAGGGAGGTGTGTGGCATCTTATACAGGAGGTGTGTGGCATCATATACAGGGAGGCTGTAAATAGTGTCTAGGTGAACATGTGACCTTCCTTTGGGTGTTTTCAGGGGGCTGGGACAAAAAAATGCCTGACCAATGAAAGTAATCCGTTTTTTTAACGGCCATGAAAAACTGATGCAAAACGTAGGTCAAACGGCCATTAATAACGGACAGATGAACTGGAAATGGATGAAAATTTGGAGACACACTGATGCAAAATGGCCATGAAAAACTGACAGTTGATCAGTTTTTAATGGACATTTTTTTTCACTGTCGTGTGAACATAGCCTTATTTTTGGATGATTGTCTAATAACCCTGACTATTTCCTCTGTCGTTATGGCCTCATTTAATTTATTTCGCTGGTCTTCTGTTAGCATAGGGAATTCAGATTCTGTAAGATATTTATCGTTCAAATCAATATTACAGTTTTCCTGCTTATATAGACTTGAGTAGAACTCAAAGAATATTTTATTAATTTGTTTTGTTTTTAAAGGAGTAATGATGTAAAGTCCATTGCTTTTTGAAGAAAATCGATTACATTCACAAGTCTGAAAAATTAGAGAATACTAGAGCTGTAACAAATGTACTAGAGGAAAGAAACATTTTCAGTAAATCAAATTAAATGTGTCTGTTTCATTAATATAGTACAACTCTATTCCAGGTTTCCCAGACAGAAATCTGAAATGATCCTGTTATGTTGGCTTGACATTTGTAGTAATGCACAGCATCCTCCAGTGCGTCTCCCTGTATTCTGCACATCTGTTCAATCTCTGCCTTTTCTAGTGGTCTAATCGTGTCTGAGACACGCCATCATCTCTAGCCTTCAGCATCCTGATAAAAAGAGACGGTCACAGCGGGGAGTCACCAGGAGACAGAAGAGTCTAACAATAGAAATTATCTTTTTTGTTTTCTTTTTCAGCTATTGAAGAACACCTTACAAGATCTTGTTACACATGCATCCACAAGACATCATGGATTCCGTGGGAGGTTACTGTAGACATGACATCATTTGCTATAATTTCCCTAGTGACAGGACAGGCTGCTCAATTAAATATTGTTAAATAAAAAAAAATTAACAAAAGGAAATTGTCACAAAAATAAAGAAATATGACCTAATAAACAGGATATTTGTGTTGCATATTTATCAAAGAGATAGTATATAACGTAAATGTTAATATTATACTTTAATAGTGGTTAACTGACAAATTCTTACAGATGGCCTTCACATGGCCTGAGGTGTTCATAAAGAACACAAATAAATAATTGAAGTATTCTTCCTTCTACTTTTGTGTTTAGGTGAGTAAAGTATGGTACTGCAAAAGTTACACAACAATAACATCAGAATGTGCACATTAAAGAGGCTCTGTCACCACATTATAAGTGCCCTATCTCCTACATAAGGAGATCGGCGCTGTAAGGTAGGTGACAGCAGTGCTTTTTATTTAGAAAAACTATCTATTTTCACCACTTTATGAGCGATTTTAGCTTTATGCTAATGACTTTCTTAATGCCCAACTGGGCAAGTGTATCAATTAAGAGGTAATACAGTTAAATAAGCAAAGAACCAATATATGCATATATACTTATAGGTTTTGGAATTGTGGAAATCACAGGATCAATAGACATGTTAATGGTATGCAAATGATAAAAAAATGGAAACAATATATTCCAACCACCTTGATTTATTCAGTATTAATTATGAACACCACACATAGAAGTTCACGCTCTAAGACACGCATTAGCATGCTGTCAATGAGGTTATTAATGGTTGTCTGAGGAATGTTATGCCACACTGAATGCAGTTGGGCACGCAAATCATCAAGATTGGCTGCTGGCGGCTCCCTATACAATTGCCGACCAATGACGTCCCAGATGTGCTCGATAGGAGACAAGTCCGGAGATGCTGCAGGCCATGGTAGCACGTTTAGGCCCTATAAACTGCTCACAGTAGCATGAGCAACATGCTGCCTGGCATTGTCCTGTTAAAAAACGGCTTCTGGAACACTCTGGAGAAATAGCCATACCACTGGTTCCATGACCAAACCAATGTAACTCCGAGCTGTAAGTGTACCTGAAATGAAGACTAGAGAGGTTTGAGTACCTTACATTATGGCAACCCACACCATAATCCTGAGAGTAGGACCGGTGTGACGTTCCCTTGAGAAGGCCTCTTCATGGCGTTGCCCACATGGTCTCCAGACCAATCTCTTGCTATCATTGCATCCGAGACAAAAGCAAGAATCATCACTGAAGAGGATAGACCTCCATTCCAGACTTCATTGCCGTCTTGCTGTGCACCATGATAGCCTTTGAGAGCGGTGGCGTGTGATCAATGGAACACCCGTAGCTGGATGTCTGGCTCGTAGCCCAATGTCGTGCAAACGCGTTCTGATGGTTTGTGTCAACACTGGTTGCTGCCCTAGGCTTCTGATGTGACGTCCAATTTCACTTGCAGTATAGAATAGATCACTACGCGCTATTCTTCCAATCAGACGATCCGTCCATGCAGAGGTTCGCCTCCGCGCACCCCTTGCTGTCTTTCCAGTTCATTGTTGTTCCCCCAACGTCCGGGACACGCAATGTTGAACAGTGCTGACATTTTGGCCTAGGTGCGTAGGGATCTGCCGGAGTGATAAACCAAGGTCTCTCAGTTCAAGGATTCTGTCCCTCTTAGTTTACGACAAGTGGTGATACCAGGCACGTCGATGAACAGGAGGCATTGCACAATCATCCCACACCACTTGATCCAATTTTTGAGGTGTCATGTGGCTAAAAAACTTTGCTTTAAATCTGTCTTTTATGCCCCTCCCACATGCCACATATCGGAGCTAGGCGCTTGAAAATATGATCATTTGCAGATCTTAGTGGCACCTGCTACTTCCTCGATTTGCATAACCTTACGACTTGACCTTCTTTGTGTTACAATTTCAATGTTGAGGAGTGTATTTTAATTACTGTAATTACTTATATACTATATACAAATATTGTATCCTATAGACTTTTATAGATAATTTTTACATATTATACGGTGAGAGAATGCTTTCAATTTCCTATACGTAGGATTGAGAGGTGTTTGCTGGAGGACTTGTTATTGCACCAAGACTTATCAGTTCTATACTGCTTTAATGCTGTAAAACTTAACTGCTGATGCAGAACAACCTCTCCTTAGATCTGGGAGTTGCATGAATCGAAACCCTTTTCTACTCCTTTCAGAGAGCAACCATTAATCTACAACATGATAGCGTCAACGTAATATTGCTTAGGTTGAGCACACAAAATGTAATTTCCATTTGTCTACCATCTTATCTTAAGTATCCTTACAAGCAACATACACACTGAAGACCAAGACAGCTCTCAATTCTACATTTATTTAGTAATTATGGTCAAATATTTCCTTACTTATCAGCTTTTATTGGATATTCTTGTATGAAAACATACTTATTCTGCATGGTAAAAGGGCCTAGACACATGGTTTACGGTTGGAACTGATGCCTGGAATATGTGAAACTAGAATCATTTCAGTGACTGAATTTAAATGACTGGACTTGAGTGGAGTGATTTCAGTACCTGAGGAAAGAAGGTGAAAAATTAGACCATTTCAAAATTGAACTAAGATAAAGATGTTGGCAATCTATTAATTAAAATACACATACTGTATACTATGCATATGTACTTAAACTGGCATTATTGTTCAGTTCTGTCAAGTTTCCATAGCCGCTGATGTGCCAGTCCGTTCATTAGGACCTCTAACAATGGATCCTGAAAAATAAGTTTCCCATAATGTAAATATAAATATGAAAAATACGTTTCATGGAAATATTAGCACTCACCTTGTCAGCTTGTCTGTCTCAGTACACACATGAAAAAGGTGCTCAATTACATTACTAATGTCCTAAAAACCCTTTACTTGATCTCTTCATAGGGCCCACACACAATAGAAGCTGAATCTACCGATTTCGACAGGACCAGGCAGCTATCTAATGTGTATGGCAGTGTTCTGATCCCCCTCCCGATAGCAGCTAGATTTCAATATGCCAGATTCTTTGTTCCCATGGGAGATAAGCCGCTTCCAGAAGTGTCTGGCAAGAACATACTCCTCTTCCCAATGAAAACAGCCGACAGCTATCGAAAGTCTATAGACAGCTTTAGAAAAGGCAAGCATACTTGGCTCACTTCTTCCTGGCACTATGAGAGACAGTGGCATACATAGATAACGGGGGCCAAATAATAACAATTTGACCTTTTTCTGGTTCTGCTTGACACCCCACCTGACAACCTGGGAAAGGAGGTTTTTGTGCCCCCATCCTATTTTCTTGACTTAAGTGAATTTCCCAATCCCTTGTTTTCTAACAATGCAGTACCTGTGGAGATCTCATCCCATAGCAGCCGCATGGGTTACCTTTATGGTATGTAGGCCATTGATGAGAGAGCATTAAAGGGGTATTCCCATCTCTACTTTTAAAAATTTTCATCCCCATAACTAACTTTCTATTCAAAATAAACATGTTATACCCCTTCATAATGTTTTCTTACCTCCATTTTTCCACTTTTTCATGGCATCGTCCTGCTCCTCGTACTCTGTCTTTTCTGATTTAGTAGGTGGTACTAAGCCCCTTTCTGGATAAATCTAGTAAGTGGTGCTGTGATATTATCACAGCAGCGCTTGCATGTGTGTGCACGCTCCCGACGCTGTTATGAATATTACTACATGCAGCATCGGGCATACAAGTCTGTGACACTAATGTAACGAGGTTTCCCATTCCCCTCGCGTTACCATCTCCTGTTTCAGTGTCATAATGTCAGTAATAAACATTGGTGGAGTGGACTTCCTAGTCAGCAGCTGTTTTAGGCTACTTTCACATGACAGTGAAAAAAAAATGGCCATTAAAAACTGATCAACTGTCAACTAAGAGCGGAATTCCCTGCCAGAGAATTGGCAGCGCTCTGGCCGGGGATCCTGCTCCAGGAGTAGCCCCTGACGTCACTGTCCATATATGGATGGTGACGCCAGGAGCTTCTCCAGGAGCGGAATCCCCAGCCAGAGCGTAGCCGACGGTCAGGCAGGGGATTGTGCTCCTAGACGGAGCTCCTTACGTCGCTGTCCATATATGTACAGAGACAACAGGGGCTCCCTCTAGGAGTGGAATCCCTGGCCAGAGCGGGTCTGGCCGGGGATTCCATTCCTGCAGGGAGCTACAGTGGTGCTACCTACAGGGGGGGGTGCCATCTACAGTGGGGGTGGTGCTACCTACAGGAGGGGTGCTGTCTATAGGTTGGGTTGGAGCTATCTACAGGGGGTGCTATCTACATGGGGGGGTGCTATCTGCAGGGGGTTCAAAGTGAGCCCCTGACGTCACTGTCCATATATGGACAGTGACGTTAATTGCTTTCCCAAGAAAGGAGTCCCCGGCCAGAAATCTAGCGATGCTCTGGCCAGGAATTACATTTTTGAAAGCCCTGACTTCACTGTCCATACATGGATAGTAATGTCAAGGGCTTCCCCGAGCTCAGCGCTCAAAGTAGCGCTGTGTCCGGGAAGTCCTCGGCCAGGATCAGTTTTTACTGGCCATTACAAGGATTGATTCCTTAAACCAGCCGTTAAAAACTGGACTATTGAGTTCTATGGGAGCTGTCTGGCCGTGAAAACGGACAAAAATAAGACGTCCTATTTTTTGACGGCCAGTATTCACGGGCCGTTAAAAAAAACGGCTGTATGAATACGCCCATAGAACTGCATTGTTCTGAAAATGGCCGTGTGACAGTCGAT
This sequence comes from Rhinoderma darwinii, assembly GCF_050947455.1. Taxonomy (NCBI): domain Eukaryota; kingdom Metazoa; phylum Chordata; class Amphibia; order Anura; family Rhinodermatidae; genus Rhinoderma; species Rhinoderma darwinii. The sequence continues at coordinate 164,048,560 of NC_134689.1, forward strand.
AAAAAAACGTCCGTCACACGGCCGCTTTTCACTGTCATGTGAATGTAGCCTAAGCTAATCTCTGCACATCCCTGCCGAGTTGACTGCAGCAGAGCCCTTTATTATGGCTGCCACCATGAGCTTACTTTACTTACTTATTTTACAAAAACTTTCACACTGCTATCTCTATATTTGCGTATAGAGATAACAGTGCTTCAGAGAAGGGATGGGATGTGTAGAGATAATTTGAACTCATGAACTTCTGAACTGGCTACTGTGCATGCCTTAGAGCTGTCCTATTCACTTCCATGGCTCAGCAGAGGGGTGGCCGGGCCACGGGCTACTGCACATGCTCTTCAAATGCGTACTCCCAAGAACACGGCCATACTCATCAGAGACAGTTCAGGAGGATCTGCGTAAGCGCGGCCACCACTTCAGAATCTTGACACTGGTTGTAACCATACGAAACCGAGTGTAAACTCACAAAGGGACCTTGGATACAACATAAAGAATATCTCAAGTACAAAAAATAAAGGTATTGGCAGATATACATAACTTTACATAAGGAACACATTTAAAGTGTAGCTAAACATTTGACAAACTTCTGACATGTCATAGTGACATGTCAGAAGTTTGTATTGGTGGGGGTCCGAGCACGGAGACCCCCACCAATCGCTAGAACGAAGCAGCTGAAGCGCTCGTGTGAGTTCTCAGCCGCTTCGTGTCTGTTCGGCTTTTTCCGGAAATAAATGTATTATGTACGGACTCAATAGAACATCTATGAGCCCGTACTCCGATACATCGGCTTTCCGAAAAAAGGCGAACAGACACGAAGCGGCTGAGCGCTCATACGAGCGCTTCAGCTGATTCATTCTAGAGATTGGTGGGGGTCTCAGTGCTCGGACCCCCACCAATTCAAACTTCTGACATGTCACTACGACATGTCAGAAGTTTGTCAAACGTTTAGCTACACTGTAAAGGGTTTATCCAGTCGCTAAAAATTGATGGCCTATCCTCAGGGGTCCGACTCCCAGGACCCCGCCGATCAGTCGCTTTGAAGGGGGTGCAGCGCTCGCATGAGCACTGCTTCCCCTTTATTTCTACTTGCATGATTTCTACTTCATTTCTACTTGCCTACTGTGAATCTCTGACACGCATTTAGCGGCAATTTACAGGTACTGCAGTCTTTTCTCCCATTCACTTCAATGAGAGAAGAAGGCTGCAATACCTGTAAATCACCGCTACATCTGTGTCGACAATTCACAGTGAGTAGAAATGAAGGGGTAGGAGCGCTGCATCCCCTTCAAAACAGCGGATCCATGGGAGATATTGATGGCCTATCCTGAGGATCTAGCGACTGGATAACCCCTTTAATTATGACCCTTGACATGGGAATACCCCTTTAAGTGGTTACAAGTATTCAGCTTTGATATGACACTATACAGATGTCCTAATCTCAAGGCAACCTATGTTGGTTAAATTATCCAGCCCTGCCTGATTTTCTTCCACAGATCGCTTATATCAGCGAGCTGATCACATAGTAAATAGCTAAATAAAACATTTCCACTTAATAATAAATATAACACACACAATTTGAAAGATGTTGTAAGTATAATAATACTTCATAATATTTTAATATTAAAGTATTAAAGGACAGGCAGTCATATTTTTTTAACACATGTATGCTGATTTATTGAGGTTTCTTTGTCATTTATTGCTGGAATAAATTATTTTTTTAGATAACCCTTAAAATGTAAAACATTGAAAATAAATCTGTATGAAGAATATTATGGACTTTTTTTTAAAAGTGTTTCATGACAATTTTTTTTGTTTATATCAAAAGTTATAACAATTCCACACCTGACACACAAGAAAAGGGGGTCAGTGTTGCCCATGGCAACCAATCTGATTCCAATTACGTCTTCCCAGAGTATATTTGAAAGAATGATTTGACTGGTTGTCTTGGGGAACACTGAGGTTATGTTCACAATTGGCTTTTTTGCACCATTTCCACAGCTTTGCCTTTTTATGCAAAAATTACAGAAATATGCCCTTTTTACAAAAAACAGAAAAAAAGAACTGCAAAAATCCCCATTGGAAACGCCGCAAAAATTAAAATTGTCAGTCATACAACATAAAAGATGCATGCGTTTCATAGCTTTCTATATTGCAAACATATGTTTGACAAATGTATGTTTTCTTTCAGGGTTCCTTTTCACAGATCCATAAATAATCATACAGGTATTGTACTTTCTATATACCTTTTCTTTTTGCTTTTTTTACAGACAGACCTATACGGTGCAAATGTTTGACTTCTACTGAAAAAAAAATCATTAAAATAATTAGAACAATATGTGCTGATTTCTTATATCATTTTATATCTTTATAGTAATCAGATTTTTCATGAATCTGGAGTCCAAATTCTCTGCATAGATATAGCTAAATGGCAAAATACTGTATGCCTGCTGTTACCTCTAGGGGCATTTTAGGAGCTCACTTCATATTGTTTTTTTTTATTGAACTCAAGATCCCAATTACCCTTTGTGGTAGCTGGAGACTGACAGAATTTATCATTTTTAAGTCTTTGGTGGAAATTTGGAAACCTGATAAAAAAAAAAAGAAGCTCTGATCAATGTAAAGATATATTAGGAAATGAATCAGAACAGAATGTTAATACTATGATTAAAAATGACATAGTATTAAAAAAATGGAGACTCACTTTATGTGATTGATCTCCTACCCATCCCATTAATTTTCATTGGATTCAAATAGATGCCATAATGTTTAATATCAAATCAATTTGCTTCTATTTTTGTTATATATATTTTTATTATAAATTTTCCAAAAAATGATATACAATATTACGCAATTTATCCCACTCCCTCCTCCCAAACAAAATCCATCCAAATCGTACAAAACAAACATTGCAAAGTCAATATCTAAATTCCACCTAACCAATAATATACAACATTCTCATATTAAAGAGAATCTATCACCTGTCCATACATGTGCAGCTGAGTGCAGCATGTTATGGGCAGGGCTGCACAAATCCTGGGGCACTTAAAATTTTTTCCTATCCTCCTCCATTAGAGATCACAGTCTTGTTCTTGTCTGCCGAGAGCTGAAGAGTGAGTGAGAGCGTGCACGTGCACACGCTCTCCTCTCTCCAGCTCTTGCACTGTCCGTAGCAGTGACACGCCCCCTTGCCATTACACACGCCCTTGCCAGTGCGGTTGACAAGTACAAGACTGGGTGATCTCGCGCGAGAGATCACGGTCTTTTCCTTGTCTGCCGAGAGCTGAAGAGTGAGAGCTTCGCGCACACAATCTCCTCTCTCCAGCTCTTGCTTTGGCACCGTCCGTAGCTGATTGGATAGTTTCACAGCAATAGTAACATGCCCCTTTGCAATTACAAGCCCCAGTGAACCCGCTCCATACGATGCCGGTGTCGGCTGTATGTTACCCCTCTAACAGCTCAACGCGCCCTCCCGCAATGCAATTATGGGGTGGCGATTGTTGCTATAGCTGCCTGGGGGCCTAATGGAGGCCCCCAGGTCCGCCATCTTTGTGCTCCTATTAAGCCCTGTCTCTGGCAGGGCTTAATAGAAGCCTGTCAGAATCACGATATACTGCAATACATTAGTTTTGCAGTATATAATGCAAGCGATCTAACGATCGCTGGGTGAAGTCCCCTAAGGGGACTAATAAAAAAAGTTAAAATTAGTAAAAATAAAGTTGTTTTTTTATGTAAAAAAATAATAATAATTAAAAGTTAAAAAAAAAACCTTTTCCCATTTTCCCCCTAGAGCATAGTAAAAAACTAAATAAATAAATAAACATAATTGGTATCGCCGCATCCATAAAAGTCTGAACTATTACAATATATTAGTATTTAACCCGCACGATGAACGCCGTAAAAAAAAATTGTAAACGCCAGAATCTCTATTTTTTGGTCACCTCATCTCCCACAAAAAATGAAATAAAAAGTTAGCAAAACGTCAATTGTACCCCAAAATTGTATCATTAAAACCTACAGCTTATCCCGCAAAAAATAAGCCCTTATACCACTTAATCGATGGAAAAATAAAAAAGTTATGGCTCTCAGAATTTGGCGACACAAAATAAATTTTACTTTTTACACTTCGGTTTTTACTTGTAAATGTAGTAAAATATAGACAAAACTATATATATTTGGTATCGCCTTAATCGTATTGACCCACAGAATTAAGGTAACATGTTATTTTCATTGGACAGTGAATTCTGTAAAAACGAAGCGCAAAAAAACATGGAGGAATCGCTGTTTTTTTTTCATTTTCTACCCCACAAATAATTTTTTTCCTGTTTCCTAGTACATTATATGGCACAATAAATATGGCAGAAAAACTACAACTCGTCCCGCAAAAAATCAAGCCCTCATAGGACTATATAGACAGAAAAATAAAAAAGTTTTGGCTTTTGGAAGGTAGGGAGGAAAAAGCAAAAATGAAAATCTAAAAAATGTCTGCGGCGGGAAGGGGTTAAACTAAATCAAACAAACACCTTTATAGAAGAAAAACTTCTCTGTCCCAATGGACATGGTACCTAGAAAATGTGTAGTTACTGGGTACATTTTATTTTGCTCTTGGTGTTAAACTTTTCAGCAGGATTTGTATCTTGTTTTGAGCTGATTACCTGTAACAGCTCCTACCCACAAAAATATACACAGACATGATATCATATCATACACAAGTGTCTCAAACCAATTTTTTATTACTCTGATTTGTATTGCATGGGAAGGCCTCTCAAGGTCTCGTCTCTTCTCTTCGTGGGTGGCGGGTATGATAAAATTGGCACTGGTCTGCCAGGACTGTTCTGTAGGCAAATCAATTGGCTTACCCGATGATCCAACAAAGGTCCTACTACCAATGGGCCCATAATTGTGGGTGATGCCAAAAGCGTACCTAGAGTCAGTGTAAATGTCGGCCGTCTTACCTTTTGCCAGGTTACAAGCCTCAGTGAGCACCTCCAGCTCTGCTCCTTGAGATGAACAAGAAGGTGAGAGGTTTTTGGATAATTTACCTTGTGCCTCGTATCCTGTGTGGTACATACTGTATATGATGAAGTATCTCTACATTACAAATTTACATCGGTAACCCATATCGCATATATAGACTATTTCAAAAGGGTGGAGTTTTATTTTTCCACATTCATCTGATAATCCAGAACACTTATAAATCACACCCCCATCAGGTCCTGTAAATACCTGATTAATACAAAAACAAACAAATTATTTTACTAAAATCTGGCATAAAATTAACAATACTCAGACAATTTTTGCCTTCGTCCCATCTAAATCTGCTGTAAAGACTCATCTGTGAATGACGTCACCTCGGCCTCCTGTGCAGATTTGCTGGAGTGGGATGGTTTCTTACACAATACATCATATTGGGTGGAGACTACAGCACAACATACACCAGCTACACAGAAAAACTCAAAATTTAGGTTACTCTCATACACAGTTAATCTAGGTTACTCATTGGGGTTTCATACACATTTTATAGACCTCCTAGAACCAAATTCATTAATTCAAAACAAAATACAAAACTAAACAAAATTGTACCTCATCAGTCCCCTCTCAACTCCTTCCTATTTGGACTCTGCGAAAGTTATGTAGCAGGTTTCAAAACTACATATCTCAACATAATAAGGGCGGGCACTCTATCTGGGGGCACTCATTTGACCGCCTCTAATACACAATAGCCTGGAACAAAAATGACTTTCTCCTGACAAAACAACATTTTATATTTTAAATAACTTACAACCATTCACTTTTAAAACATGATACATTTTCAAAAATGACATTTAGGCGGGTACTGTACCACTTGCCTGCATGTGTGGAAAAAAACCCAATTGTAATTATTTATCCAATAAAACAGAAAATAATATATCTGCTAATATTAATTACTGCAAACCAATAAATTATATGTGAGAATAGGGAACAGTAGGGGTATATATATTTTCAAGACCCCGTTTCTCACAATATCTGTATTTTAATTCATTTGAATTAACTTCAAAACATTATAACATTAAATCTTATCACATCATAACACATAAATATGCAACGTAACTTTTATCATTTTGCAGACAAATTCAGCCTGCTGTAATATTTTTCTCACTTGGTGTACTCACGGACAACAGCGCATGCGTAGAGATAAGAAACATTCCTCTACACAGAGGAGAGGAACTGATTTTAACCCCATACACAAGACACAAAATTTTTTATACAGTACTGCTGTTAAAAATAAGAGCATACAATTTAGATATTGTGGCCACTAGTTTCAAACTTCACACGTGTTACATTACACACATGTCTCACACATGACACAGATGGCACATCACACCCATTCACATCACAATCCCCCTGTTCTAAACCACATTAGTCACTGCAAAGTACCTGGCTGGTCCGTTTTCTTCACTCTTCCTATCAAAATTTACACCTGTATTCAAATTGTTCTTTCTCACATCAACTTACTTGTAATCACCTGTAATCACTTACTTTGTCATTTTAACTAATGCCTAGTTAACAGAGTTTTAACTCCTGGCCATCCACCATCCCTTATTCAACTTTTCACAAACCACTCTATTTATCACATGCAAACAACCATCTTGCCGCTGCCAGCCTCCTCAACAATATTTTTTACAGTGTGTTATTTTGTATTCATATTCTTCCAGCATCACAAGATCCAACTCCCATCACTCTTTAACATTCTTTACAATTACAGCCTCAGCTCCTTTTGCTCATTCTACTATAATGATGGCCGGGACCCATGTCCCAAGGCTGTCCCGCATTTTTATCTCACTTTCTCCTGACCCCATGGTCGGAGAGCAGTAAGGTGATCTCCGGTAAATCCCCCACCTCCAGGCAAACTGGCCACGTCTGCTGACAGATATCTCAGACCAGTCTATCTCCTAGACTGTCTTACCAATACAATGTCCTCCAGACATTGAACGATTAAAATAAATTTATTATGATATTCTTAAAAATGGGCCCTTAGAGCCAAATTAACAGGCTCAATCATTAGGTCAGCTATTATATATATATGCTGAATCCCAACGATTGACTGGTAATAGCGCCGTACCACGCTACACCTTGCGCTATGTTGCGCTCGTCCGGCTCTTAAAGCCACGTACAATACTCTGGTCAGCAATAGGGTCAAAACCTCCAAGGTTTGGTCGCAAGCCCCCTATTCCGAGATCACTGACCAGTATACTTCTCAAAGTTAGATTGTTAGTTGTAATATTCTATCGTTAATCCTACGCGTTTCAGAACCACCGTTACTGGTGGAACCTCTTCAGGGATTATTAGTGTTAAACGATAATTTTTGATTTAAATGCCGGAGCGCACGGTTGTGTGCATTAATGAACCTCCCGGCCCGTGCACGATCAAGATACAATGGTCGCACACGAGCCGGCGAGGTGCCGGTCTTTTAAGCGGCTAGGGCCCGCCCCCCATATTGACATGCCCCCGGCGTACCACCAATCCACATCCGACACGTCACTCAGGACCTGTCAGGATTGTGGCACGCCTTCAATTTTCGGCAGCCAATAGGGTATATGTAAGACGACTAGCGTCCCTAGTAACGCTGGAGATCCAAAAGCGGATCCAATGCTTCAATGGGGAGTATTAAACTGTGAGTGGATGCAATGTCCTAAGTAGAGGACAATGCGCCGAACAACCGGCCCAAAAACCCCCATTACTACCAGATTGCAGAGTGAACACAGTGCACGGCATAAGATCGTCTGGCCGACACCACAGTTGCGTCTCGTTGCTATGACGACCACAGGACGCACACATATCACTGGGTAGGTTACAAGCATGCAACACTACTCCTCAAACGAAATCGAGATGTTTAAACCTCCACAGACATCTACACGGGTTACTAGGGTGTACTTAATACTATATCAAGATGGTACATAGCCATAGTACGAGGTAAAGACAGCTACCCATACTCACAAACCATGTATCCTTACAGAGTTCTATCTCTCCCTGGATTATAGATGACCCCTTCTCGTGTCTACTAAAGGGGACATACTAAACCAGCTTGTATTTCAAGGATACATGGTTGTGGATGACAAAACGATGTCATAGAAAACACGCATACGAAATTTGTTCGTTCATACCCAGGGGAGCAGTGGTGCGCAGTCGAAAAATCCACTGTGCTTCCTTTTGAAGGATAATTTTATTAATATTCCCTCCTCTCATAGTGGGTCTCACGTATTCAACACCTTGGAATCTCAGAGAGGAACTATCCCCATTATGAAATTCCCAAACGTGACGCGATATCGGGGTATCCTCCTTCCTTCTGCAGTCCCCTATATGATCCCGTATCCTCCTCCTGAACTCTCTGATAGTTTTGCCAACATACTGTTTTCCACATATACAGGTAATCATATAGACAATGCCCTTAGTCCGACAGTTGATATACGTTCTGTTCTCAAAAATCCTTCCCGTACTCATACTCTTGAAAGTCGTGCCACATTGAATAGAGGCACACGCCTTACATGATCCACATCTATACGTCCCTTTGAGGTTACCATTGAGCCACGTAGTAGAGGGGTCCTGTCTACCCATATGGCTATGTACCACATAATCCTTGATATTCCTACCCCTCCTGAACGTAATCAAGGGAGAATGTCCCACCAAATCTCCAATATCTGGATCAGCCTCAAGGATCCCCCAATAACATTGGAGGATTTCCCTGATCTCCGAACTAGCTGAGTCAAATGTGCCAATGACTCTGATGATATTGTCATCACTTTGCTTTGGTCTGGGATTCAATAAATCATCACGGTTACATCCTAGGGCGTTCTGATAAGCCCCTCTTAGAATGTGTCTCGGGTATCCTCTATTAATAAATCTGTTTTCCAGTTCACATGCCGATATTTTGAAATCAGATACAGTGGAACAGTTTCGTCGTGCCCTCAAGTATTGACCCTTTGGTATTCCCCGTTTTAAATTCATAGGGTGACAGCTCTCCCACCTAAGTAAGCTATTTGTGGCCGTTTCTTTACGAAACATGTTGGTATGAATATTTCCACCCGCGGATTTCGATATCACTATATCCAAAAAAGTAATTTTATTCACACTAATTTCTGATGTGAAAAACAAACCTTTATCATTAACATTCAGTATGGCCACAAATTTCTCAAACTCCACCTGGGTCCCTTTCCATAATATTAAAATGTCATCGATGAATCTTATCCATAGTATGATATGCGATACCCATTGTTCCATTTTTTCACAAAAAACACATAGCTCCTCCCACCAACCCAGGTATAAGTTCGCATACGTGGGTGCACAAGGGCTCCCCATCGCGACTCCCCTGAGTTGGTGGTAATATTTCTGGTCAAATAGAAAGAAATTGTGCTCAAGGATATATTTAAGGAGCGAGATAACAAATTCATTATGAGCTGCAAATTGGGTTCCTTTCCCCCTAAGGAAATGTTGAATGGCAAGACAACCCTGATCATGTGGGATAGAGCTATACAGTGCCTCAACATCTAAGGAGGCCAGTAAAACGTCCTGTTCACATCTAATACCATCCAACTTCCTTAGAGCATCCATCGTATCCCTGATATATGATGGGAGTGACACCACAAATGGTCTCAAAATCCTGTCAATATACAGGCTAGCATTTTGTGACAGACTGTTGATGCCCGAGACGATTGGTCTACCCTTTAATGGCTCCAGTCCTTTATGGATTTTTGGCAAACTATAAAAGGTAGCAATTTGGGGAAAATCAATCAGCATGAAGCTCATCTCCTTCTCACTAATAAGGTCCAAAGTTTTTGCAGGACCTAAAATCCCCTTCAATTGGTTTTTGAAAATCATCGTCGGATCTGTTTCTAGCACCCTATAACACTGTTTGTCTTGCAGTATTTTATAACACATCGCCTTGTACTTGATCCGGTCCATGACCACAGTATTCCCACCCTTATCAGATGGTTTGATAATAATACTGTCATCATTTTCCAGCGATCTAAGTCCTGCCATTTCCTCTCTGGTTGTATTAAATCGGCCACATTTAGATTTGTCTAGTGACCGAAGTTGATCCTCCACCACCTTAATGAACACATCGATCGGGGTATTATCGTTGAGAGGCGCGAATTTACTAGAAGGAACCCTTAGATCCGTGAATGGACCTTTTCCTTCCTCCCTTTGGCCTTCCTCCCATAACCCCTCCAACAGTCTGAGATCAGGAAGATCATCCTCCACTAAACCTAGCTCAAGACACTTGCGTCTATCATGTGTCCTAAAAAATTTTTTCCATTTTAGTTTTCTACCAAACAAGTTTAGGTCCTTCACCCATGTGAATAGGTTAAATCTACCTGTTGGGACAAATGATAGACCCCTCTTGAGTATGGCAACCTCATCCTTTGATAAGATACGTGAGGACAGGTTAATGACCTGTGTTTCCTCATCAACCCCACTCGAACTAGACCTTATAGTTCTCTCCTGTCCCTCAGGAGGTACTCTGAGATGGGGTGGCTCTTGGCTAAAAAACCAGCCCCCCTATTAGGGCCTTTGCCCCTCCCTCTACCTCTTGAATTGACCCGAGTAGGGTATCTGCTCATTCCCATTCCTCTTTGTCTTCTTTGATGGTTTCTACCTAGTTCAGAGTCTGAGCACTCTTGCTCTGATGAAGAAATGTCAGTGTCAGGGTTATGTGGTGCTGTCATTCTAGCACTATAGTCAAACACTCTCCCCTCCTTAAAATCCAGGGTATCGCGTACAAATTGAAAGTGCTTCCTCTCCTTTATGTGTCCTGTAAATTTCTCTACTGCCAATTGTAGGGTACTCTCTTTCCTCTCATATTCAAGGTTACTTGCGAATCTCTGAGCAGCAATTATGCTATCTTTCAGTTCTTGACTGCTTTTATTAATACACCTTTTCTCCTCCTCTAATAGAATATTCATAAATCTCAGAGAGGATTCTATGGACTCCTTTTCCCACTTTTTCAGGAGTTCCGGTGATCTAATCCTCGCTGCTGGTATTAAAGAGATTCTCAGTCCCCTCGGAACAATTTGATTTTTAATATATGTCTCTAGTGTCTGAATTTCCCACCAAGCTCTTATGTGGTCCTTGTAGATTTTAGTTAACTGCCGAAAAGCTACGGTGATACTCATATTCTGAATGGATGGTGCAATCTCATTCTCTGAGAACACCTCCCTAGCGTCATGCATCCACTTATCCGTATTAATATCCCCTGTGAGGAATCCTGCCATCTCCAATTAAATTCCACAAACTAGAATAATTGATATATTACTATCTCACTGATAACCAAGGTTTTCGTTCCGTTAAATTGTAAAAATGACTGCCTGATTTGAACGATTAAAATAAATTTATTATGATATTCTTAAAAATGGGCCCTTAGAGCCAAATTAACAGGCTCAATCATTAGGTCAGCTATTATATATATATGCTGAATCCCAACGATTGACTGGTAATAGCGCCGTACCACGCTACACCTTGCGCTATGTTGCGCTCGTCCGGCTCTTAAAGCCACGTACAATACTCTGGTCAGCAATAGGGTCAAAACCTCCAAGGTTTGGTCGCAAGCCCCCTATTCCGAGATCACTGACCAGTATACTTCTCAAAGTTAGATTGTTAGTTGTAATATTCTATCGTTAATCCTACGCGTTTCAGAACCACCGTTACTGGTGGAACCTCTTCAGGGATTATTAGTGTTAAACGATAATTTTTGATTTAAATGCCGGAGCGCACGGTTGTGTGCATTAATGAACCTCCCGGCCCGTGCACGATCAAGATACAATGGTCGCACACGAGCCGGCGAGGTGCCGGTCTTTTAAGCGGCTAGGGCCCGCCCCCCATATTGACATGCCCCCGGCGTACCACCAATCCACATCCGACACGTCACTCAGGACCTGTCAGGATTGTGGCACGCCTTCAATTTTCGGCAGCCAATAGGGTATATGTAAGACGACTAGCGTCCCTAGTAACGCTGGAGATCCAAAAGCGGATCCAATGCTTCAATGGGGAGTATTAAACTGTGAGTGGATGCAATGTCCTAAGTAGAGGACAATGCGCCGAACAACCGGCCCAAAAACCCCCATTACTACCAGATTGCAGAGTGAACACAGTGCACGGCATAAGATCGTCTGGCCGACACCACAGTTGCGTCTCGTTGCTATGACGACCACAGGACGCACACATATCACTGGGTAGGTTACAAGCATGCAACACTACTCCTCAAACGAAATCGAGATGTTTAAACCTCCACAGACATCTACACGGGTTACTAGGGTGTACTTAATACTATATCAAGATGGTACATAGCCATAGTACGAGGTAAAGACAGCTACCCATACTCACAAACCATGTATCCTTACAGAGTTCTATCTCTCCCTGGATTATAGATGACCCCTTCTCGTGTCTACTAAAGGGGACATACTAAACCAGCTTGTATTTCAAGGATACATGGTTGTGGATGACAAAACGATGTCATAGAAAACACGCATACGAAATTTGTTCGTTCATACCCAGGGGAGCAGTGGTGCGCAGTCGAAAAATCCACTGTGCTTCCTTTTGAAGGATAATTTTATTAATATTCCCTCCTCTCATAGTGGGTCTCACGTATTCAACACCTTGGAATCTCAGAGAGGAACTATCCCCATTATGAAATTCCCAAACGTGACGCGATATCGGGGTATCCTCCTTCCTTCTGCAGTCCCCTATATGATCCCGTATCCTCCTCCTGAACTCTCTGATAGTTTTGCCAACATACTGTTTTCCACATATACAGGTAATCATATAGACAATGCCCTTAGTCCGACAGTTGATATACGTTCTGTTCTCAAAAATCCTTCCCGTACTCATACTCTTGAAAGTCGTGCCACATTGAATAGAGGCACACGCCTTACATGATCCACATCTATACGTCCCTTTGAGGTTACCATTGAGCCACGTAGTAGAGGGGTCCTGTCGGCCAGACGATCTTATGCCGTGCACTGTGTTCACTCTGCAATCTGGTAGTAATGGGGGTTTTTGGGCCGGTTGTTCGGCGCATTGTCCTCTACTTAGGACATTGCATCCACTCACAGTTTAATACTCCCCATTGAAGCATTGGATCCGCTTTTGGATCTCCAGCGTTACTAGGGACGCTAGTCGTCTTACATATACCCTATTGGCTGCCGAAAATTGAAGGCGTGCCACAATCCTGACAGGTCCTGAGTGACGTGTCGGATGTGGATTGGTGGTACGCCGGGGGCATGTCAATATGGGGGGCGGGCCCTAGCCGCTTAAAAGACCGGCACCTCGCCGGCTCGTGTGCGACCATTGTATCTTGATCGTGCACGGGCCGGGAGGTTCATTAATGCACACAACCGTGCGCTCCGGCATTTAAATCAAAAATTATCGTTTAACACTAATAATCCCTGAAGAGGTTCCACCAGTAACGGTGGTTCTGAAACGCGTAGGATTAACGATAGAATATTACAACTAACAATCTAACTTTGAGAAGTATACTGGTCAGTGATCTCGGAATAGGGGGCTTGCGACCAAACCTTGGAGGTTTTGACCCTATTGCTGACCAGAGTATTGTACGTGGCTTTAAGAGCCGGACGAGCGCAACATAGCGCAAGGTGTAGCGTGGTACGGCGCTATTACCAGTCAATCGTTGGGATTCAGCATATATATATAATAGCTGACCTAATGATTGAGCCTGTTAATTTGGCTCTAAGGGCCCATTTTTAAGAATATCATAATAAATTTATTTTAATCGTTCAAATCAGGCAGTCATTTTTACAATTTAACGGAACGAAAACCTTGGTTATCAGTGAGATAGTAATATATCAATTATTCTAGTTTGTGGAATTTAATTGGAGATGGCAGGATTCCTCACAGGGGATATTAATACGGATAAGTGGATGCATGACGCTAGGGAGGTGTTCTCAGAGAATGAGATTGCACCATCCATTCAGAATATGAGTATCACCGTAGCTTTTCGGCAGTTAACTAAAATCTACAAGGACCACATAAGAGCTTGGTGGGAAATTCAGACACTAGAGACATATATTAAAAATCAAATTGTTCCGAGGGGACTGAGAATCTCTTTAATACCAGCAGCGAGGATTAGATCACCGGAACTCCTGAAAAAGTGGGAAAAGGAGTCCATAGAATCCTCTCTGAGATTTATGAATATTCTATTAGAGGAGGAGAAAAGGTGTATTAATAAAAGCAGTCAAGAACTGAAAGATAGCATAATTGCTGCTCAGAGATTCGCAAGTAACCTTGAATATGAGAGGAAAGAGAGTACCCTACAATTGGCAGTAGAGAAATTTACAGGACACATAAAGGAGAGGAAGCACTTTCAATTTGTACGCGATACCCTGGATTTTAAGGAGGGGAGAGTGTTTGACTATAGTGCTAGAATGACAGCACCACATAACCCTGACACTGACATTTCTTCATCAGAGCAAGAGTGCTCAGACTCTGAACTAGGTAGAAACCATCAAAGAAGACAAAGAGGAATGGGAATGAGCAGATACCCTACTCGGGTCAATTCAAGAGGTAGAGGGAGGGGCAAAGGCCCTAATAGGGGGGCTGGTTTTTTAGCCAAGAGCCACCCCATCTCAGAGTACCTCCTGAGGGACAGGAGAGAACTATAAGGTCTAGTTCGAGTGGGGTTGATGAGGAAACACAGGTCATTAACCTGTCCTCACGTATCTTATCAAAGGATGAGGTTGCCATACTCAAGAGGGGTCTATCATTTGTCCCAACAGGTAGATTTAACCTATTCACATGGGTGAAGGACCTAAACTTGTTTGGTAGAAAACTAAAATGGAAAAAATTTTTTAGGACACATGATAGACGCAAGTGTCTTGAGCTAGGTTTAGTGGAGGATGATCTTCCTGATCTCAGACTGTTGGAGGGGTTATGGGAGGAAGGCCAAAGGGAGGAAGGAAAAGGTCCATTCACGGATCTAAGGGTTCCTTCTAGTAAATTCGCGCCTCTCAACGATAATACCCCGATCGATGTGTTCATTAAGGTGGTGGAGGATCAACTTCGGTCACTAGACAAATCTAAATGTGGCCGATTTAATACAACCAGAGAGGAAATGGCAGGACTTAGATCGCTGGAAAATGATGACAGTATTATTATCAAACCATCTGATAAGGGTGGGAATACTGTGGTCATGGACCGGATCAAGTACAAGGCGATGTGTTATAAAATACTGCAAGACAAACAGTGTTATAGGGTGCTAGAAACAGATCCGACGATGATTTTCAAAAACCAATTGAAGGGGATTTTAGGTCCTGCAAAAACTTTGGACCTTATTAGTGAGAAGGAGATGAGCTTCATGCTGATTGATTTTCCCCAAATTGCTACCTTTTATAGTTTGCCAAAAATCCATAAAGGACTGGAGCCATTAAAGGGTAGACCAATCGTCTCGGGCATCAACAGTCTGTCACAAAATGCTAGCCTGTATATTGACAGGATTTTGAGACCATTTGTGGTGTCACTCCCATCATATATCAGGGATACGATGGATGCTCTAAGGAAGTTGGATGGTATTAGATGTGAACAGGACGTTTTACTGGCCTCCTTAGATGTTGAGGCACTGTATAGCTCTATCCCACATGATCAGGGTTGTCTTGCCATTCAACATTTCCTTAGGGGGAAAGGAACCCAATTTGCAGCTCATAATGAATTTGTTATCTCGCTCCTTAAATATATCCTTGAGCACAATTTCTTTCTATTTGACCAGAAATATTACCACCAACTCAGGGGAGTCGCGATGGGGAGCCCTTGTGCACCCACGTATGCGAACTTATACCTGGGTTGGTGGGAGGAGCTATGTGTTTTTTGTGAAAAAATGGAACAATGGGTATCGCATATCATACTATGGATAAGATTCATCGATGACATTTTAATATTATGGAAAGGGACCCAGGTGGAGTTTGAGAAATTTGTGGCCATACTGAATGTTAATGATAAAGGTTTGTTTTTCACATCAGAAATTAGTGTGAATAAAATTACTTTTTTGGATATAGTGATATCGAAATCCGCGGGTGGAAATATTCATACCAACATGTTTCGTAAAGAAACGGCCACAAATAGCTTACTTAGGTGGGAGAGCTGTCACCCTATGAATTTAAAACGGGGAATACCAAAGGGTCAATACTTGAGGGCACGACGAAACTGTTCCACTGTATCTGATTTCAAAATATCGGCATGTGAACTGGAAAACAGATTTATTAATAGAGGATACCCGAGACACATTCTAAGAGGGGCTTATCAGAACGCCCTAGGATGTAACCGTGATGATTTATTGAATCCCAGACCAAAGCAAAGTGATGACAATATCATCAGAGTCATTGGCACATTTGACTCAGCTAGTTCGGAGATCAGGGAAATCCTCCAATGTTATTGGGGGATCCTTGAGGCTGATCCAGATATTGGAGATTTGGTGGGACATTCTCCCTTGATTACGTTCAGGAGGGGTAGGAATATCAAGGATTATGTGGTACATAGCCATATGGGTAGACAGGACCCCTCTACTACGTGGCTCAATGGTAACCTCAAAGGGACGTATAGATGTGGATCATGTAAGGCGTGTGCCTCTATTCAATGTGGCACGACTTTCAAGAGTATGAGTACGGGAAGGATTTTTGAGAACAGAACGTATATCAACTGTCGGACTAAGGGCATTGTCTATATGATTACCTGTATATGTGGAAAACAGTATGTTGGCAAAACTATCAGAGAGTTCAGGAGGAGGATACGGGATCATATAGGGGACTGCAGAAGGAAGGAGGATACCCCGATATCGCGTCACGTTTGGGAATTTCATAATGGGGATAGTTCCTCTCTGAGATTCCAAGGTGTTGAATACGTGAGACCCACTATGAGAGGAGGGAATATTAATAAAATTATCCTTCAAAAGGAAGCACAGTGGATTTTTCGACTGCGCACCACTGCTCCCCTGGGTATGAACGAACAAATTTCGTATGCGTGTTTTCTATGACATCGTTTTGTCATCCACAACCATGTATCCTTGAAATACAAGCTGGTTTAGTATGTCCCCTTTAGTAGACACGAGAAGGGGTCATCTATAATCCAGGGAGAGATAGAACTCTGTAAGGATACATGGTTTGTGAGTATGGGTAGCTGTCTTTACCTCGTACTATGGCTATGTACCATCTTGATATAGTATTAAGTACACCCTAGTAACCCGTGTAGATGTCTGTGGAGGTTTAAACATCTCGATTTCGTTTGAGGAGTAGTGTTGCATGCTTGTAACCTACCCAGTGATATGTGTGCGTCCTGTGGTCGTCATAGCAACGAGACGCAACTGTGGTGTCGGCCAGACGATCTTATGCCGTGCACTGTGTTCACTCTGCAATCTGGTAGTAATGGGGGTTTTTGGGCCGGTTGTTCGGCGCATTGTCCTCTACTTAGGACATTGCATCCACTCACAGTTTAATACTCCCCATTGAAGCATTGGATCCGCTTTTGGATCTCCAGCGTTACTAGGGACGCTAGTCGTCTTACATATACCCTATTGGCTGCCGAAAATTGAAGGCGTGCCACAATCCTGACAGGTCCTGAGTGACGTGTCGGATGTGGATTGGTGGTACGCCGGGGGCATGTCAATATGGGGGGCGGGCCCTAGCCGCTTAAAAGACCGGCACCTCGCCGGCTCGTGTGCGACCATTGTATCTTGATCGTGCACGGGCCGGGAGGTTCATTAATGCACACAACCGTGCGCTCCGGCATTTAAATCAAAAATTATCGTTTAACACTAA
This sequence comes from Rhinoderma darwinii, assembly GCF_050947455.1. Lineage (NCBI taxonomy): Eukaryota > Metazoa > Chordata > Amphibia > Anura > Rhinodermatidae > Rhinoderma > Rhinoderma darwinii. Next base: position 164,066,346 of record NC_134689.1, read on the forward strand.
TAATCCCTGAAGAGGTTCCACCAGTAACGGTGGTTCTGAAACGCGTAGGATTAACGATAGAATATTACAACTAACAATCTAACTTTGAGAAGTATACTGGTCAGTGATCTCGGAATAGGGGGCTTGCGACCAAACCTTGGAGGTTTTGACCCTATTGCTGACCAGAGTATTGTACGTGGCTTTAAGAGCCGGACGAGCGCAACATAGCGCAAGGTGTAGCGTGGTACGGCGCTATTACCAGTCAATCGTTGGGATTCAGCATATATATATAATAGCTGACCTAATGATTGAGCCTGTTAATTTGGCTCTAAGGGCCCATTTTTAAGAATATCATAATAAATTTATTTTAATCGTTCAAATCAGGCAGTCATTTTTACAATTTAACGGAACGAAAACCTTGGTTATCAGTGAGATAGTAATATATCAATCGTCCTCCAGACATTCTAGCAGTAGGGTATCGTTTCCTCTGATCCCTCACTGTTTTGAACATCAAGAACAGACAAAATGCTGCCAATGAACAATTGCAAGAGCAAATTCTTCAACACAATCGACATTAGTGAACCTCCATTGAATCAAGCAGGAGTTGGTCACATTCATTTCAAACATCTACAAACCCAGTCACTGCCGGCGTATAGCTTTTGGTTCATACAGCCTATGATATATTTTGGTGATAATTTCTTTAGGGGCCCTAGGTGTGAACCAATACCAATGTCTTTCACTGTAATTTGTGTAGGTAGTTATATTACAATGACGCAGATGGCAATTGGGGTAAGTGTCAGGGCCATTCATTGAATACAGGATGTTATTTTACAACATATTCAAGACGGCGGTCTGATGTTATATTACTACAGACTGACTGACTTTGGATGTTATACTACATTAAAAGTCCATGCCGGATTATCAAATTGCGTGCTAGAAATCAGTCTATACTGATTCCCACCTTATGCCAGTATGACAATGCATACAACTGGTGGTTGTTAAGGACCCTTATACATAATATTACAAGCTGGCAGTGTGTGCTAAAAGTGTATCAATGATTATTCAAAACGACATTCAAAGTTTTCCCTATTGTACTGGATTCTTCATTATCCATTGAAGCCCTTGTGGTACTACAGGATATTACTCACAACAGGATAACTATTGATCTTTAACGATTTTACACAACAACTAAATAATAAATTACACACTACAACAGAGCAGCACAAGTTTTTTTTTCTCACTATCTAAACTACAATACTTTCATTTCAAAAACTTCACATGTGAGTTACAACTTCTCTCAACCCTGCGCTACGTCATTCCAAAGGGGGAGGTCATCACTTCTCACAACTTTTTCTGGTTAACAATGTAATTGTCGGAAAAAAATTCTCTCATGTCTTTCATTATCAGCAACTCAAGATTTATACATCTTCAACAACTCAAGATCATGTACGCACCTCCAATCTTTCATCACACAAAAAGATTCAACATACCTTTTTGGATCCATCCTTTCATACCATTACTGGATAAAGTGCCCCGTCCAGAAGATGTGATGTCATGACAGCTAAATTCTGAAGCTTACGCAATACATGTGTGAATGGTACAAGAATAAGCTCCTTACCTACCGCGTTTTTTTGTAATTCACAGATGTAAAGCCAGACCTCTCCAGAGACAGTTATTAGATGAGCCATCTCCCTGGTTGTTTCGGCACCATTACTGTCGTGGAAGTCAACAGACACTCAAGCCAGGAACTTTATCCAGCAACCTAATCAGGAGATTTTATACTGATATATACAGTGAAGGAAATAAGTATTTGATCCCTTGCTGATTTTGTAAGTTTGCCCACTGTCAAAGACATGAACAGTCTAGAATTTTTAGGCTAGGTTAATTTTACCAGTGAGAGATAGATTATATTAAAAAAAAAACAGAAAATCACATAGTAAAAAAATATATATATTTATTTGCATTGTGCACAGAAAAATAAGTATTTGATCCCTACCAACCATTAAGAGTTCAGCCTCCTCCAGACCATTTACACGCTCCAAATCAACTTGGTGCCTGCATTAAAGACAGCTGTCTTAAATGGTCACCTGTATAAAAGACTCCTGTCCACAGACTCAATTAATCAGTCTGACTCTAACCTCTACAAGATGGGCAAGGCCAAAGAGCTTTCTAAGGATGTCAGGGACAAGATAATAGACCTGCACAAGGCTGGAATGGGCTACAAAACCATAAGTAAGACGCTGGGTGAGAAGGAGACAACTGTTGGTGCAATAGTAAGAAAATGGAAGACATACAAAATGATTGTCAATCGACATCGATCTGGGGCTCCATGCAAAATCTCACCTCGTGGGGTATTTTTGATCCTGAGGAAGGTGAGAGCTTAGCCAAAAACTACACGGGGGGAACTTGTTAATGATCTCAAGGCAGCTGGGACCACAGTCACCAAGAAAACCATTGGTAACACATTACGCCGTAATGGATTAAAATCCTGCAGTGCCCGCAAGGTCCCCCTGCTCAAGAAGGCACATGTACAGGCCAGTCTGAAGTTTGCAAATGAACATCTGGATGATTCTGAGAGTGACTGGGAGAAGGTGCTGTGGTCAGATGAGACTAAAATTGAGCTCTTTGGCATTAACTCAACTCGCCGTGTTTGGAGGAAGAGAAATTCTGCCTATGACCCAAAGAACACCGTCCCCACTGTCAAGCATGAAGGTGGAAACATTATGTTTTGGGGGTGATTCTCTGCTAAGGGCACAGGACTACTTCACTGCATCAATGGAAGAATGGATGGAGCCATGTACCGTCAAATCCTGAGTGACAACCTCCTTCCCTCCACCAGGACATTAAAAATGGCTCGTGGCTGGGTCTTCCAGCACGACAATGACCCGAAACATACAGCCAAGGCAACAAAGGAGTGGCTCAAAAAGAAGCACATTAAGGTCATGGAGTGGCCTAGCCAGTCTCCAGACCTTAATCCCATCGAAAACTTATGGAGGGAGCTGAAGATCCGAGTTGCCAAGCGACAGCCTCGAAATCTTAATGATTTACAGATGATCTGCAAAGATGAGTGGGCCAAAATTCCATCTAACATGTGTGCAAACCTCATCATCAACTACAAAAAATGTCTGACTGCTGTGCTTGCCAACAAGGGTTTTGCCACCAAGTATTAAGTCTTGTTTGCCAAAGGGATCAAATACTTATTTCTCTGTGCACAATGCAAATAAATATATATAATTTTGACAATGTGATTTTCAGTTTTTTTTTTAAAATATAATCTCTCATTGGTAAAATTAACCTAGCCTAAAAATTCTAGACTGTTCATGTCTTTGACCATGGGCAAACTTACAAAATCAGCAAGGGATCAAATACTTATTTCCTTCCCTGTATAGAAAGAGGAGAAATAACACACAGACACTGCTGGTATGCTCAAAATACTCCTTTGGGGGTTTATTGCCAAACTCATTTACAATAATATAATTCAAAAGGGTTGTAGGCTTGAGGTTAACCAATCAGAGGCAATGTGACAATAATTCTTAATCAGCCAATAGCAGACCATAAGAATATTTCAAATACATAATTATAATTCTTCATTAAAATGCTGACATCAGGTAACACCTGGAAACAAGCATACAATGGGGTGGTGTTTACTGTTCTTTCCCATGCGGGAGTTTGTTGCGATAACGACAAATAGTTGCATTTTATGTGTGGGCGTTCAGACAACCCGCTAGCCATGGATGCATGAAGACCACACGATGAACACATAAAGATAACACATTTCTTTGAGACTCGAGCAGAACTATGTAGAGGAAAGGTCATTAAAATAATGGAGAATACATATTTTAGTAATTTGGCATCCTGCTTGATAATTCATAATCTAATTTAATACAGAGAATATAAGCAAATAGACCATCCTTCACACTATCCATTTGGACATTATTACTGTCCTGGAGAAATACAGCAACTTTGTAATAGTCTTTTTCTTGTGTTCCTTTAAATGTATCCATTCTAGGTCCCCTAGTATGCATACTATGGCATTTTCCTTTACAATTACTTCATAAATAGTTTTAATCCGGTTAAACACCATTCTCCAGTATTGTTTGATCTTCTCACACTCCCATAACATGTGGAAAAGACTCCCTATAGCTACTTTACATTTCTGACAATCAGGGTTTTCATATTTTCTAAATTTTGCCACCCTATAGGGGGATGGCATTTGTTATTCAGTGAAATCTCACCTACATCTCTTTCCCATCTATTGCTTACATCTACCGGTAATTCCTGCCTACTTCCTTTAATCAGCATATCATATATTCTAGATATTAACCCTTCCATCTTAGTTTGCCCAGCTATATAGTCGACTTCGGGCAATGTCTGCATTTGAGTTGAACATTTACTTCGCCCAAGAGCTGTTCTAATCTGTAAATATCGAGAAAAAAAACTTTTTTGGAGAGAGTCCATACTCCATACTCAAATCTTGATATATACGAATATTATTCCCTCTATATAATTGTGATAATAATACCTTTATTTACCCAAAATGTAGTTGAAAGTACTCATTATCCAACCTTTTATTCCCCCATTTTGGGGCATTATTCCATAGTCCATAATTACCCAGTTCGTCCTTTAGAGCTTTCCACACTTTTTGAGCCATGACTGCTGTTGGAAACTGAACCTGAACTAAGTCTGCCACTATCCCTGTTTCCAGTAACTTGATAGCACCATACTTGTTCAAAACGGGAAACTTCCTCCCTATAAGTTCTGTATACACTATATTTTCCTTTCTCTCACACATGATTTTAACCTGGGCTGCAATATAAAGTAATTTCACTACAGGAATAGCCATTCCCCCCTGATCAACCGGCCTCTGTAGATAACTCAGTTTTATTCTCGGCTGCCTTCCTCTCCAAACCAGGTCCCTAAACAAACTTTCTACGGTTCTGAATACTTTATCAGGAAACCATATTGGGCAATTAATCATAACATACAAAATAGAGGGAATCAGTACCATTTTAATAGGGTATATTCCCCCCGTTATATTCAATCCCAGTTTAGACCAAATCTTTATCTTAGTTCTCATTTTATGTATAGTGCATCAATACTGTATCGATTATAGCAAAACAAATCCTTCGTAATATTTATACCAAGATATTTAAACGAGTGCTTTTTCTTTTTGCTTTTATTTTTGGTCCATCAAAATGGAAATCCATTGATGAATCAATTTTTTTTTTGCATCAAGGTCAGTGGACAATGGATTGAACAATTAATGGGCAATGTCCTTCAATTTTCAATTTGCTTTTCAATCCATTAACATTGACATAACATTTACAGATCTATATTTTTTTTCATCACTGGGCTGAAAAGCACAGCTTTCTTTTTCTTTTACAATGCATAGAAATTAGTTATATAGAAACAGTGTGGCGAATTTATTAAATAAAATACACCAGAAGAGTGGTGTAACGTGTGTTATAAACATAGTGCAAGCGACATGCGCCAGATTGTTAACATTTCATTATTAGACTATCATGACTTCTTTAAAAACAGTGCCATACCTATCCACAGGTTGTGTGTAGTATTGCAACTCAGCTCAATTCACTTCAATGGAGCTGAGCTGTAATACCAGACACACCCGATGGACAGGTGTGGTGCTTTTTTCAGAAGGAAGCAGCCATGTTTTTCTAATCCTGAACATTAATTATTTTTGCAACAGATTAAAAAATAAAAAGATGCCTCAAAGGGGCGTGGCTAAACAACCCGCAAAGTGGTATCAAATTTATTTGCTTAATACTAGCGTACATAAACGGCTGCAATGAGGCAGGGTAAGGACGGGAAATGTGTCTAGTATGTGATGAGTTACTTGTAAAGTCTCGTTCTTACTACTCTATTGATACATTTATCTCACTGTGGCACCAGCTTGTCCGCCTCATGTTTTCACCATATACGTTGATGAATACTAGGTTTAATCTTGCTTTTATAATGAATAGCCTACGTTGGGGAATAGCTTCATCTGTTATAGATTCACAACACTGGGTGAGTTACCATCTTGGAGAATCTACGGAAAAGAGAATTTTTATATATTTGTTCTTCTCTATTCCAATTTTTCTCTTTTTTTGGGGCATTTTATTGCATTTGCAAATCTTAGGTCATTCCTTTGGTCACCCCCAATGTAAATAAATGCTCATTTTATTTCCCGTAACATGCAGAATTAATGGTCCACCTGCTAATATTAACCTCTGTCTTCCTGGATGCCCTCCAAGCACTATAGAGAGAGGTTAATAATGATCAGCTGGTCACACTGTTCCTGTTTTCAGCTGTTCATTCCTTGCAGCTGTTCTTACCCATAATACTACCAGTCCCTTATTTTACTGTAACATCATTGGAGGTGAATTCTGTAAGTCAGCAGCACACAAGGAGTTAAACATATTGATTCTTGCAGCCTCAGTGCTATAGTCTCCCCTTTGCTGGCCAGGCTGTGTGCATCATGCAATGATCCTGTGTGCAGAGCTGCCTGGCTGTTGCTTTTGTGCCTGGAAATCAAGGAACAGCGCCACTTGCTGCAGAGCTCTCAGCCCAGACTGGTGTGAGGATGGCATCTTGCTTCCAGGCTCTGGCACGGTGAGGAGCTGATCTGCAAGCTGTGTCCCCCAGGGCCAGGGGAAGGCATAGGGACAGAGAAGTACTGGCAGACAGGCTGTGATCCCCTTCCTGCTTCATCACTGTGCATGTCACTAGGTGAATGGGATGTAGGGCTCAGCCTTTCCCATCTGGAAGAGCATTTCCATAGTAACCTGCTAAAAAGGGGTTGCACTTGACCAACCTGGAATTACCAGCACCTGGAATGGCATCTGTCAGGTACCTTTTCTTTTCTTTTGTTTCTTCTATGTCAGACTGCTTATTGTGGGATTGTATTCCTGGATTGTAGATTGTGTGCTATGAATGTAGACCAGGTTATGCTCTGACTAATAGGGGAGATGTATCCAGCAATGAAGTGGTGGGTGTGTGGTGCTGTGTATTGTGTGATCACTCTACTTGCACATGTGTGTTGGGATCTTCATGTGATGCTGTAGTGGTGTAGCACTGTCATGGACCACTATGTGCTATAACTGCTCATTACAAAGCATGTGATGCTATGTTAGTGTCTGCCTCATCTACAGGCACATGCTGGATGTGTGGCTACTGAGCCCAGTCCCTATGCTGTCATTGCTGGTTCTACACCAGCTTGCTATTGATCTACCAGGGAACATTAGTAATTAATCATCACACATGCACAACAGTTCCTGCCAGATCTCTGCTACTAATCATATTCCTAGAGGATGATGTGAATATATTGGGAGTTCTCCTCCAATGCTATGTAGATACCTGTGCAATATTACTTGGGATTGTATTGGATGCTTTTTATGATATTTATGTTCCACCACCATGACATGCTTTTTTTTTTTTTTAGATTCAGCTTCACTAAAACCATTGTTAGAGAGAATTCTCCTCCCATCATACTGGAGCCAACAAAGGGAATATTCACACCTTTTGTTTAATTTAACTGCTAGTTGTAAGGTGATAGAAACTCCCTCTGTGTTATATTATATGCTGCTTAGAAAATAGTGATATTGTAAGTATTTTTCCTAGCTGGTGCCAGGCAGCAGAAGCATTGAATGGCATTCTGTTGTTCCGGCCCTATAAAGAATATATTCACACAGGTATGAAATTCTCACTCCGGAAAATCTTATTCTGCTATTGTTTGAGACTATTGGGTTAAGAAATGTTAGCCGCCTGTTTCTCCATACATGATTATGTGTGTGCTGACTGGCATTGAGGGCTACTCGGGGAGTTATCTTTAGCCTTCTTTATGAATGATGCCCTGATGGGTCACGGAGTCATGAGCTTGCAGCTCTAAACATATAATTAACTTATTGTTATTGATCCCATACTGTATTATGTGTATAACATTTTGTTGATACAATTTGTAATGAAATTGAATCTTTTAGCCAAACAGAAAAACTTGAAATGAATTTTGCTTTATTTGAGATTTAGTTTTTTTGATAAAATATATACACATAGACTTGTGATGTGATATGGACGGAGGGTGGTATCTTCAAACCAGCTAACTGTACTATCAATGATCTGGCCTAAACAAAATGAAAGTAGGGAATGACCTGTATCCCTTTAACTGCATGTTTTACTATTTCTAGGCGCAATTGCTACCAACCACTTCACCACTTGTATCGTGTTTTAATAAATCTACCCAATTATTTTGCTACTCATTCTACTTTAAAGTCTCCTTACACATTAGATAATTGTCGGCCAAACACGTAAATTTCGGCAGGACCGGTCAACTATTTATTATGTATGGGGGTGCCCGCTTCTCTCCCCCGACGGCAGATGTCGGGGGAAAGAAGGATTCGTTCCTGTGCGATATAAGGTGCTGCCAGAGGTGTCTTGCAGCTGCTTACTCCCATTGTAGACACATGCATGTTCAGCCCAGCGTGCATGTGTATGGGGTCTTTCTGTAGGAAATGCCGCTAAACGTATTGCGACAGTGTCACTTTACAACCATTTTTTAATTGTTCCAATTCATCCAAATCGGGAAAATAAAGCAACTTTGCAAATAGTCTTAATTAAAGATTTATTGTTTTGTGTCTACAGCTCCTATACAGACCTATGTGTCTCTATGGTAACTGACTAATTATGCTCTCTTCCATCAGTTCCTTACTTCTTGCTAACGCACCCAATGCTTAGGCCAGTATATCTTTTAAATACAACAGTACAATTAGGGTTAAAAGTGGTTTCCGCACCATAAAATTAAAGGGCCTCGGCACCATCAGCTTTTTTATTTTAAACAGCCTACAGGGGTTCTTGTCCTTTACTGAGTGCCATAACCCCTTCTTTCCAGCTGATCAGATACTGATGGTATATCAAATTGATTTGGTCGAACAGATTTTTATAGTGGGGAAATCCTCAAAATGTTTTCTCTCATTATGCCATGTATTATATGACATGCATGATGTTCGCAGATATAAGTTAACTGGATTTCATGTCTGTCCTTGGCCTCTACAACATGTTTATCATTAGGACTGCTGGTAATGTATCTTAACAATGAGGGCATGGAGCTTCTATATTTCATTGTTAGGTAACCATGGTGATATACTTTGGAACTCTGTAAGAGTTTTGTCCTTCAGTTACCTAATGAGAAAATTCATTAACCTTGACTTTTTTTAAAATGTTCCTTTTATGCTAACTATAATTGATATATTTTTTCATAGCAAACCACCTTTAGGCATGTAACAGCAAAATAATCCAGTGGTACAACTATAGGGGTTCAATCCCAACTGGTCCCCTCTACCACACATGAGAAAAGCAGTACAATACCATCTCATGTAAATGTCATAATAAACTAATGCTAGACAAATCTCAATAAAAAAGTGAACTCTTTACTTTCTTACGGAATATAGCTTCTATAATAAAGTCATCATTTAAAGCAATTGTATACAGCACACTTGTGACCACAATCACGCCAGGTTCTGCCTCCTAATCTGCACATGGTCGTGTAGTGTACGAAAATATTACAGTATGACTTTTTCGTTTTGGATAGATAAAACTGCAGACTGATTCTAGTTATGATATGAGAAGGATTTGCTATTTAATTCTTTATACCTTCCTGAACTGTAAGGCCTCATTTTACTGTCCGCAAACACAGATCCGACGGCTACGGATAATCATCCGTAGCCGTCCGCAATTGCGGAAGCGCCTATTGACTTCTATGGGTGAGTCCATTCCGCAATTGCGGACAAAAATAGTACATGTTCTATAATGTGCGGATCATTTCTACGGCCCGGACACACAACTGTAAATATATACGGAAAGATGTCCGTGGCCAATAGAAATGAATGGCTCCGCAATTTCATCCGTAATTATGGATGAAAATGATGGTCGTGTGCATGGGGTCTTAGGGAATTGTTCATAGATTCAGTTAAATTATTTACAAGTATGTTCATTCAGAAGAGTGTTCAAAGAATTTGCTCTTTTTTTGCTACTGAAGAACCACAATATAAGTGCAGAACTCATTGATCCCAGTGCTGTTAGACAGCAAAACACCATAAACTCAAGATGGGAGACAAAGATCAGACTGCCCAGTATCCACCATGGTATAATTCTGAGTAAACTTTATACAAGACCCCAATAGTACTAGTTTCTTGTTGGTACTTGTTGGGTATTTCGAACAGCTAATTGTTGACAATTGACCAATCTGACCAGAACGGCCACACTTGATACAACTGTATCAAATCCATATTATACCTTTCTATGGGGCCCTACTGTACAGTCCCATGCCTCCGATTTCATACACGTTTTCTGTATAATTGCACCAGAAAAAAAAGGCATGTTCCATCAGTTGCCGTAATAATGAAGTTTCCTCCTCTGGAAGCATTGCTTTTAGGGGAGATTATGGTGCCGTACTGAGGCATGTTATAGCGGTCCACAGAGCTCCTAAAGAGCTCCACAATACAGAACTGCAGAGACTCCCTGTGCCTTCATAGGGGCCAATGCACACGGCTTTGCGATGTGTACGAGGCACATGACTGTGTTCACACTTTTTTACCGTGGTGGTTTTGCCACAGTTTTTGAACCTAAGATTATTTACACACACTTGTTGCAGGCATTTTTATTCTTGGCCGGTTTTTAGCCGCTCAAGGGAAAGAAAAGTGGCATGTCCTTTTTTAGGGCGGTTCCACCTCTGACCTCCCATTGAAATCAATGGGCGGCAGAAAAAGTGTTTTTCACTGCGTTCTCTGCCTGCGGTACTCAATGGCCACGGGAGAAAAGCGCAGCGAAAGCCGTAGCAAAAAAGTGTAGGAATTTTGAGGCCTTATAACGCTAAAAACGACGTCACTGTCACCACATTATGCTGCCCTCAGTGAGGGCAGAAAAAAGGTGGTGACAGATTCTCTTTATATCAGAGCTCTTTGTTTCAACAGACCTGCATATGCGTCATTAGGGAATGATCCAAACGGTTTTTACCCTCTGGATGTATCCACTAATAGCAATAAAAAAACATACAAATAAAACCGTGAAATGTATTAGAAAGTTGCATAACCTTACCATCACTGTAAGAACTAGAATACTGTTTGATATATGGGATGGAGCACACTGCACCTCTCCATCCCATAATGTACCGCAAGTGTACATTTCTGGGGCCTCTATAAAGCTAATAAAAAAATAAATAAGTAGTGTAAGGTAAGGTATGTAAAGTAGTATAAGCACAACATTTGATTTTTACAGAAATTCTCAGTATTGCAAGCAGTTCAACCCTGAAAACAAAAGCGGAAATATGATTTAGCTCTTATGCGAGTTAAAGAATTTTAAAGTTCATGAATGAAAAAAAGAGTTTTTCTTAATAGAGCAACCATCCAGAGTCATTGTTTCATCTTTTAAGTTTGGTTTAGAAAATAAAACCTGAATGTTGATTAATTGCTATTGGGAACAAGCCTACTTTCTCTCTGAGATAGCCTCTAAAGGGGTTGTACCAGGATCAACAATTATCACCTATTCAATACTGGCTTGTGGGCCGATGTCAGTGCTGCATATGTCTGCACAATTATATTTGTGTTTTGGAAAACGGAAAAATAAAAGAATTTGAAAAAATTATCACTTATTCAATGGATAGGTGATAATTGTCTGTTCGCTGGGCGCCCCACCGCTATGACTTCCACCAATTGCGAGAACAATTGCAAACCCCTCATTCCTCCTCACTGCTCAACTGCAGTGAGGAGAACTTTGAATGGAGTGGCAGTTGAGACTATGGGATTGACGGAAACAGCCGAGTACAGCACTCAGCTGTTTCTCTTAATCCCATAGACATTAAATGGAGTGGCGGACACATGCTCGACTGCCGCTTCATTCAACCTCCTCTTCACTGCGGGGTGCAGTGAGGAGGAACGGGGGATTAAGGACCCCTGTTCTTGCGATCGGTGGGAGTTCCAGTGATGAGGCCCCCAGCGAACAGACAATTATTACCTATCCTATGTAATTTTTTTTTCAACAGCTCAGCTTATTTATCCAGTCATACTTGCTTTAATCTGTTCCTACATCTTGCTAATCTACTGCAAGTATGTAGGCGATAGTAGAAGACAGAGAGAAGGGAGAATGACTGCAGGATCAGACTACATATTGTGTTTGTTGTTCGTTACCATGGAGACACAGAGCATAGGCGCTGTAGCACAAAACAGGACATTTTTAATTGAAGTTGGAGGTAGCCTATGAGTTCAAAATTAGTTCAAGCATAAGTTTCAGTTAATTTTGATGTCTCATGCAGCAAGGATGGCTCAATGGCGGATCATAATAGGGGCATTTTGGGCTCCTGGGGGGCCTATGGCCGCCAAAAATACAACGCAGTTTTGTTGCGTTTTTGACGCGAATTGCAGAAAAAACGCAACAGAACTGCATTGTCTGTGTCCTGCAAAAGGACCTGAAGAAATAGGGTCACATGACCTTATGTCTTCAGTTCTTGTTACTGTTTGGAGACCTGCAGGTCACATGACCACAGGTGCTAGAACAGCAGCAAGAGAGAAGAATGAGCTGCTATGTACGTAAGTCTGTATTTAGGGGTTTGGTCTGGGGCTTGTATTTAGGAGGTCTTGTCTGGGGTCTATATTTAGGGGTCTGGGTTCTATTAGTTTAGGGAGTCAGGTCTGGGTTCATTATTTGTTTAGGGGGTCAGGTCTGGGGTCTGTATTTAGGGGTCTGGTCCGAGGTCTGTATCTAGGGGGTCTTGCCAAGGGTCTGTATTTATTTAGGGTGCTTGTTGGGAGGTCTGTATTTGTTTAGGGGTGTCTGGTCTGGGGACTGCAATAGTTTAGAAGGTCTGGGGTCTGTATGTATTCCAGAGTCTGGTCTGGAGTCCAAATTTATTAGTCTGAGTAAAAGGGGTTGACCAGGCACGGATTGTTTTATCATACTGATGACCTATCCACAAGACAGGTCATCAGTGTATGATCGGTGGGGGTCTGTCACCCAGACCCTGCACCAATCAGCTGCTCTGGATGCCTCCGGGCACCGGATGTCCATGCCGGAAGCAGATGGCTCTGGTCACAATATAGGTGTGCTTCAATACCGCAGTTCTGCTCCTATTCAAGTGAATAGAAGCAGAGTTGAAGTTCTGCAGCATAGCCGCTATGCAGTATGTGGAGCCATCTATGCAGTATATGGATCCAATAGCTAGTAAGTGCGGAGTCCAGGTGTCAGACCCACACCGATCATATACTGATAAACTATCCTGTGGATAGATCATCAGTATGAAAAACTGGTCTTTGCCTGGACAACCCCTTTAATGTATGGGCCTGGGGGGGTCTGAATTTTTGTGTTTCTATAGAGGCTGGAAATGACGTCAGAAGTGGGGGCAAAGATTTCCCATCAGGAAACTCTGCAGTCATCAGAAGTCGCCATAGCGGTCTGTGTCAGATGGGGAAGAAAATAAAATAAAACGACTCCCATCAAAGAAGACATCACTTGTGAGTCACTGGATTTAAAGAGGATCTGTCCCCTCTACTGACATGTCTGTTAAAGGAAATCCTTGAATTCTACATAAAGTCTTTGTGTAGTCCACGACTAATAGATAAATGTGTGTTACCATCAACAGTGAGAAGAGGATGTGTCCCTACACAGCATGATACTGTCAGCAATGGTTTGCGACTGTCAGTATGTAGGGACACAGCCCTTTGACAAGGGGAATCGCAACACCCATTTGTCAATGCTCGCACAGATAGGTGGTGTTCACTATAGGCTCAGCAGAGCGGCGGTGGGAAAGGTGGGCCCAAGTTTGAGGAACTGCCCAGGGCCTATGGTCTACTTAATCCGCCACTACAAGTACTGTATAATGTGCAGCATAAGACATACTTGCCAACCATCCCAGATTTTTCCGAAGTCTCTTAAAAAATGGGGGACCAGAATTAGCATTGGTAGAGGAAGTGACATGTGAGTGACCACTTGTTGACAAGAAGAAGATAAGTATAATGTTTATGGCACTGTTTGGGCCAATTCACATCAGCGTTGCCCTTCCGTTGAGGGGTTCCGTCTGAGGTTTCCGTCGGGTTAACCCCTCAACGGAAAGGCAAACGGAAACTTTAGTTTCCGTTTACATCACCATTGAGATCAATGGTGACGGAAACGTGGCTAAAGGTTTAAGTTTCTCACCGTTGTAACAGGGTTCCGTTGTTTTTGACTGAATCAATAGTGCAGTCGACTGCACGATTGATTCCATCAAAACAACGGAACCCTGTCACAACGGTGAGAAACTTAAACCTTTAGCCACGTTTCCGTCACCATTTATCTCAATGGTGATGCAAACGGAAGCTAAAGTTTCCGTTTGCCTTTCCGTTGAGGGGTTAACCTCCAATGGAACCCCTCAATTGAAGGGCAACGCTAATGTGAACACAGCCTTTATGTGAAGAATGTTTATAGAACCACTTTCTGACAGTCACTGTTTGTAGGGGCACTCCCTGACTTATTCTGTTTATGGGGGAGCTCTGGCATTGCTCTTATTGTCGCTATGGGTGATATGGAGCTCTGAAGTATATCAACTATTTTAACATTTGCTCACTTTGCTTATGTTATTATTTTAGTTCATAAAAATAACCTGCTTAAAATATTCTGGTCGTCAGATCATCCAGTCTACCTCACTTTCTTTCTACCTCAGGGTAGCATTTTCTATAACGCTACTATCGGCTGTCTTAGCTAAATCCTACATGCAGAGACAATTTTTATTCCTGTGCTTTTAATAGTGTCTAGACTCACATGGTGATGCTTGTGTCATGCTAGCTTAGTGAAGATTGAGCACATTTCCTGTGAAAAGCTAGGACAAACCATACATGTATTATAGCAAATAGGATATCTCTGACATTACGCTAACATTTCCTCAGGACTGTGAAATGTGTGTGGTAGTTATACCGCTTCATTTATACCTCTCTGTTCCTCCACAGATTCTGCTGAAAATATTTATCATGTTGCAATCTCTTTTGTACTGTATACCATATAATACAAATTGAATTTATGAAAATAGGAAATTCAGAAGCATAAATCCGTAAAATTATAAATTCCTCATTATGTGTCTACTTAATATACATACTAATCTGATTTTCCATTCAATTGTATTTTCCAAAATTTGTTGTGCCAATCATAAATACTTTAATCTTAATTTGAGTCAAATGTATTATTAACCGCCAGATGAGCGCACCAGGTAGGGAAGCCCTAATAAGGTAGAGCAGATGGCGTTATATACTCACTGTGCTGCTTATTCTACCACTTGATACATTGCTAATACAATAGGAAGAATTTGTTAAGGATCTAATCTAGTTTTCCGGTGTGCGCTCCAGGCAGCCTCTTCCCAAAGAGATGGAGAGCTTCATGAGCCTGAGGAGTAGCTGTAGGACGTGAGAGTTACTATTTGTCATTTTGTAATGAAGAAAAGTGACCAAGAAAATATAATGGGTTATTAAAATCATGTTAATATATTGTCTTGGCTTGATGCCTCAGGTCAGCTAATGACCATATTCACTGTAGACTTTCTATGTCATCGTTAATTCATGGTCTGTATTGTATTTTTCCTAGATTATGGATTGCACTATGAAATGAAATCAGAATATTCCATATACTAATAAGAACCAGTTCTCTCCACGCTGATTAATTAAACTGAAGGGCTACAAGCCATTGTTTTCTTTAGTAGCTGGCTCTGGCATATGAAAAATGCATTGGAAATCTAGAAATCAGCTATTAATAAGTAATGTATTCCATAATAAAAAAAACCTTAAATGCATTTATTGCTTCTTTTAGCCAACAAAATACACCAGTTTACAGTAAGAAAGACACAAAAGTATGCTTTTATTTTTATATTAAATTATATTAAAGAATATTTCCCATGAAAAAACACCCAAAGGCTATGTTCACACTGAGTTTTTTGCAGGCAGAATTTCTGCCTCAAAATTCCGTTTGGAAGTTTGAGGCAGATTTTCCTCTCCCTGCACGCCGATTTTCGCTGCGTTTTTCGCCCCGCAGCCATTGAGCGCTGCAGGCATAAAACGCCGCAAAATACGCTTTTTCTGCCTTCCATTGAAGTCAATGGGAGGTCAGATGTGTAAATGCCCGAAGATGGGGCATGTCGCTTCTTTCTCCCGTGAGACAGTTTTACAGCTCGCGGGAGAAAACCACCCCCACATCCCATTGAAATCAATGGGAGGCATCTTTGGGCCGTTTTTGCCGAGTTTTGCGGCGCGGTTTCTGCGTCAAAAAACTCATCAAAAAACTCTGTGTGAACATAGCTAAACAAATACAAAAACAAACAAACTTACAACTCATGGGAACTTTCACATGTCTCATTGTATGTAAGTTTTGCCCATTGCAGTAATTTACCAGTAAGGCTGGATTCACACGACCATGTTACGTCCGTAATGGACGGAACGTATTTCGGCCGGAAGTCCCGGACCGAACACAGTACAGGGAGCCGGGCTCCTAGCATCATAGTTATGTACGATGCTAGGAGTCCCTGCCTCGCTGCAGGACAACTGTCCCATACTGAAAACAGGGACTCCTAGCACTGTGTTCGGTCCGGGATTAGCGGCCGAAATACGTTCCGTCCATTACGGACATAACATGGTCGTGTGAATCCGCCATAAATGTTACAGAAAAGGTGAAAATAATTTTAGAAGTTTAGGGTGTGAAAATCTTCACAATTGTACAGGATACCCATACACCTGAGAGCAAGCCACCTTTTGTTATATAGCAGCGTATAATGGTAATATTTGGGTATTAAAGTGCAATAGCCCCGGGCTCTAAGTTTTATTTTTAAAAAAAATCCTATTGATGAATTTACATGCCATTAAGGGTCTTTGTGAAACTGCATTGCTTATACGTATAACAGTATTTCTGCCAATTTTAGTATTACCCATATAGACCAGGAGGATCAGGATGAACAGTTCTGTAGGCATTTCCCAGATGGAGGAGTACTGCAGTGAATGTAACTGTTGGAACACCTAGAAAAGGTCAATTTAAATGGTAATATGAATACACACACAGGTGCATAGTCTCACAAACACTGTTCTACATTCGTGAACGTTCTACATTCTGTCAACCCATTCTCCAGGGTTGTGACCTCATTGTCACACTGGTTCTGCTGGGAGTTATTGTCATCTATGTGACTAGCTGCCTTGCTGATCAGCGCTACTCTGTGTCTGGGGAAGGTGAACATATATTTTCATATAAAAACATCAAGTCATTTGATAACATTTATGAATGTAGTTCATATCTTAATTTTATAGTTTTATAGGACTGGGTGGCTACAAAATTCTATATAATATAGTTGTATTCAGTTTGTAGCAACTAAAAGTCCCATATGTTTATTTGTAAAGGCTTTTATAACCTTTTGTTTTTCTATGTATCAATTCCATATTAAAGGCCACGTCTAAATTCTCACCCCCTGATGTTATTAAAGGCATGTTTTGGTAGATATTTTTTTTTCTTATTATAGGGTGTTGATTAAAAGCTGTTACTTCTAAAGCTCATTTTCTCCAGGAGGCCTCACAATATTCTTTATCAAAGAATCAATCTCTTGTGGAATTGAATGGATTTTTTTTTTGTCATGATCGAATGAACGGTCCTTGATCTGCCTTACAAGTCTATTCAGCAGGAAACAGTTTTCATTTCAAGCTTTTGTATACAGAAGCTCTAATCTTACAAAAGTCACAAATGTGCTGGGCTTTAGAACTCCCTTAGAAGTAGATCTCCACCTGAAAGCAAAGTACAGGAACAATGACATTGTGTGTTCAATGTTTTATAGAGCAAAACTTGGTGGAAATCTCGAGTGTTGTTGCTGTAGTCTAATTTCATTATGGTCATTTTTATAGTCTATCACGTGAAGGTAATTAAATATAATGTGCTTGTATCTGTAACCAGTAATACTTGTAACCAGTAAAAAATTAAAGCCCGTCTTCACTTACTGCACCATAATTCCTCAAAGCCTCTCTAGTACACAGAGAGCACAAGTTATTAAATATCTTGTTTCTCCATGGTTTCTTACTTCTCTGGAACATTTTGATCCTGGACCTGGCTGTTTTGTTGTGCAATCTTCTAACATATCCTGCTGTCTGAGTGGTAGAGAGCAGACACAAGCTTGTGTATCATAAGGTTGCAATGTATTGTAGAACTTGGTGTGACCACTTCTGTGTCGTAGCTACATGTGATCAAATTCTGGTCACCTAGACAGGAAGTTAAGAGGCAGTCTAGAGTACCACAGCCTTTAAAATGCAAGAAAGGAGTTTTCTTTTGAAGTCACCTTTTTATAAAGAAGCTGGCATGGCGATCAGCTTACCGCAATGGGTCCAGCTCCTTTCACCAGGGTAAGACACATCTAGGCATACATTTCTTCTGCAACATCTGCTGCAGGGGAAATGTAGAATTACAATGCATTAATGCATCGATGCGCTGGGTCCGTAAAAGTGCGAGCTGCTCTTACACAACAGCTCTCTTTTCTGGGGCATAGAGGGGGATTCCAAGCAGGGGATCCCTCTCTATGACATCAGTAATCCCTAATAGTGTGTGTGTGTGTGTGTGTGTGTGTGTGTGTGTGTGTGTGTGTGTGTGTATATATATATGACAAATCAAGTATAGGAGCAGCACTGTGATTGCTTGCCTGTTAAGGCTGGTGCTCAGCTTTCGAACAAGGAGTGACCTCTCCCTGCACACACGTATATCCAAAGAAAAGAGAACGAAGCAGCACTCAAAAGAAATTTGTGTTTATTCATCCAGCATCCACTACAACGTTTCACCTTCTCTATGAAGGCTTTTGAAAAACGTTGATTTTTGAAAGGCATCAGTCAGGAGAAGGGTACTAAAAAATGTCCAAGTCATTAGATATACCATGGAACACAGTGAAGACGGTCATTAAGAAGTGGATTACATTTTGCACAACAGTGACATTACCAAGAACTGGACGTCCCTCAAAACTTGATGAAAAGACAATTTGTCCGGGAGGCTACCAAGAGGTCTACAGCATCATTAATGGAGCTGCAGGACTTTCTGGCAGGTACTGGTTGTGTAGTGCACGTGACAACAATCTCCCGTATTCCTCATATGTCTGGGCTGGGGGGTAGGTTGGCAAGACGGAAGCCTTTTCTAACAAAGAAAAACATCCAAACCGGCTATGTTTTCCAAAGACCTACATCAAATCTGCCAAAAGCACGTGGTAAAACGTGTTCTGGTCTGATGAAACAAAGGTTGAACTTTTAAGCCATCAATCCAAAAGGTATGTTTGGCGCAAAGCCAACACTGAACATCACTAAAAGAACACCATACCCACAGAGAAGCATAGTGGAGGCAGCATTATGCTTTGGGGCTGTTTTTCTGAAGCTGGTACTGGGGCTTTAGTCAAAGTGGAGGGAATTATGAACAGTTCCAAATATCAGGCAGTATTGGCACAAAACATGCAGGCCTCTGGTAAAAAAAAAACTGAAGATGAAGAGGAATTTCACAACGACCCAAAGCATACCTCCAAATCAACAAAAGAATGACCACCAGATGAAGATCAAAGTTTTGAAATGGCCCAGCCAGAGTCCAGACCTGAATCCCATTGAAAATCTGTGTGGTGACCTGAAGAGGGCTGTACACAGGAGATGTCCTTGCAATCTGACAGATTTGGAGTGCTTTTGCAAGTAAGAGTGGGCAACAATTGACAAGTCAAGATGTGCCATGCTGATAGACTTCTACCCAAAAAGACTGAATGCTGTCATAAAGTTAAAGTGTAATTCAACAAAGTATTAGTTTAATTGTGTATGAAAGTGTGTGTGTGTGTATATATATATATATATATATATATATATATATAGAGAGAGAGAGACATAGAACGCAGTAACGGCACCAGGACTTCAAGATAGAATAGATTCCTGTTGAACCGAAACGTCGCTGTGTTGAGGTGAATAAATCCACCCTGCTTTTCATCTATCTTGAAGTCCTGGTGCTGTTACTGCGTTCTATGTTTTTCTCTATCTACAAATAAAAGGGGAATTGATTTACCGGCTGGTGATGAGCACATGGCCTGATTTTCTGGATTCGTGGAGTGCTGTGTTCATTCGTATCTGGACTGTATATATATATATATATATTTATATTTAGGCAAATTGAAAGTTATTAGATATATAAAACACTAACACAGGTACCTGGCTTCGCATGGGTTTAGTTGTTTGTTTGTGCGTGGTTAAGAACGTTGTTTCCTGGTCAGGGAGCAGCCATGCGCTTTGCTTCAGGAGTCTTTCGTCCAAGTGCAGGGTTCCTCTTTGGAGACATGACTGGTCTGAAAGGGGTTCAATTTATGAGAATTCTGAAATCCAGTACAGTGTTGTATAGGTACGGTCCTTTCATGGCAAGTAAAGAAAGATGGCTGTATTTTTATGGAAACCTGGTGTAAAACAAAAATGACTGGGTTGTTATGGGAACCTGGTCTAAAACTGTGTGTCAGTGAGGCTAAGAATGAAGAACCTGCAAGCTTCTATTGGATAATACAGCTCATCTGATGTGATATGGAGGAGGGCTCTTGATGTGGAAGTCAATGGTGCCATATTTGCTTTTGTATTTCCAGTTTTTCTAAATAAACATTTTTATGTATATGAGACACGCCACTTGAAAGTATACCTCAGTATGTGTGTATGTATGCGTGTATATAGTCCACCAGCTTCAACACTGCCCATTTACCCATTCTTTCAGAGCATTAATGGCGATCCCAGCCCCTGTATCCAGACAATTAATTGACTTATTTACGAGTTATGAATTATATGTCAGAAAAAATGGAAATTGGAATTTCTTTAGGTTCTCTGGCATTCATTGCTTTAGGTAATAGGAAAGGTGAGGCCTATGAAATTGGGTCACCCATGTTTTATCCGTCTTTTCCTGCCTATCAACTAATATGTAACAGAATATTTACAAACTATAGAGTATAACTTCTGTACTAAAGAGTATTGCAAGGATTTTCTTAGATGTATTGAAGGGGATTGTGTCATAAAACTAAAATGGATCTAGTCCCATGGTGCTCAGCTTGATACTTGAGTTCTCTGGCTA
Organism: Rhinoderma darwinii; assembly: GCF_050947455.1. Classification (NCBI taxonomy): domain Eukaryota; kingdom Metazoa; phylum Chordata; class Amphibia; order Anura; family Rhinodermatidae; genus Rhinoderma; species Rhinoderma darwinii. The sequence continues at coordinate 164,087,406 of NC_134689.1, forward strand.
TTGAAGCGCCAGAGTACTCAAGTACGCTATTGTATATTGCTATGTTAAAACCTAGCAGCTAAAAGACTATCTTATAGCAATGAAAAATCATGACGCTTGACTAATTATTTTGCTGTTACATGTTATTTGAAGCTACCTTATATGTATTATAATGGATTAGACAGAGTGTTGGTATGGTAGGCACTGGTGGTCTTTCTTGAATTCTAGGTAGACCTCTCTGTCAAAGGCTGTCAATTTAAAAGCAGAATTTGTATAAGGTCTAATTCACACGAGCATGTTCGGTCCGTGATATACGGAACATATTTTGGCAGTATTTCCCGGACCGAACACACTGCGGGGAGCTGGGCTCCTAGCGTCATAGTTATCTATAACGCTAGAAGTCCCTGCCTCTCTGTGGAAAACTGTGCTGTACTGAAAACATGATTACGGTATGGGATAGTTTTCCCGCAGAGAGGCAGGGACTCCTAGTGTCCCTGCAGTGTGTTCGGTCTGGGAAATACTGCCGAAATACTTTCCGTATATCACGGATCGAACATGCTCGTGTGAATTAGGGTATGTTCACACACAAAAAGTAAAACGTCTGTAAAATACGGAGCTGATTTCAAGGGAAAACCGCCTTTGATTTTCAGACGTTTTTTAAGCATCAAATGTTTTTCTATTGACACAATGAAAAACTCCTCCAAAAACACCTCAAGAAGTGACATGCACTTCATTTTACGGGGCGTTTTTTAAGCGCCGTTTTTTCAAACGGCCGTGTAAAGAAACGCCCCGTCGGAATAAAACGCAGTTTTTCCCATTGAAATCAATGGGCAGATGTTTGGAGGCGTTCAACTTCCGATTTTTTTCAGCCTTTTTTCGGGGTGTTTATGGCCCAAAAATGACTGAAAATAAGCCGTGTGAACATACCCTTACCCTTTGGCCTTTGGATTAAACAGTAAAATATAGGGGAATTAGCTGGCAATTTTAGTAAAATACTCAGATTAGAAACTACTTTGTGTGATGACAAGTAGACGTAAAACTTTTCTTTAAAAGGAACATGTTTGTTAAAACGTCTAAATGCAATACAAATTAAACTTCTATGTCAAATCCTTGTAATACCAATTTTGGGCAAAGTTTACCAACAGGCTTTAGGTCAAACACATGCCCAAAATAGAACCCAGAAGTATCCCAAATAATATTTAACATTTTAAACATACAAATGTGTGAACTTTAAAACTGATTACAATATAGTGTCGATTTTTTTTACTTGAGAAACAATTTGTTTAATGAATTAATGAATATCAATGTGTTTTGTATTACGATTTGGAAAACATCCCATATGATCTTGGTCTAGGCTTAACATTATTTTAATAAGGATTTCACTGTACTAGGAAGTAAGTAATATCTAATCTTGTATGAGCCATGACTTTTTGTAGCCTCCTCTCTGAGTCTGTAGCAGAACTAGAACAGAAGGTAATTCCTGTTCACTGCCAAGTGCTAAATAATTGCTACTGTTAAGTCATGTGAATTGGTGGGATGGAAGGAAAAATAATCATGGCTGTGCTAGGACAACGAGGTGCTAGGGCTAATAGAATAGAAGTAGGAGGTAATAGAACATGCAGGCCCACGTCAACTTTTTTTTAGTGTAACTTGTTCCATTTCACGCTTGATTTGTCTCCTAATTCTGGTTCACACGTTGATCTTCTAAAAAGTAAAGAAATCGTGTCTTGATGATAAATTCACTATTGATGTCAGTCTTTAAAGTGTAATGCTTGACATCCATAAATGCCCCATTTAACATGTTACCAAGGAGACCAATGAAACATAGACCTGCTGTTCTATCTTTTAGCTTTTTGCCATACTTCTGTTTACAAGTGCACAGGTTTCCATGAATTTATGATGAACTGACAACCGATACATATATTGCCACATTTTAACAATATAAAGTACGAAACCTGGTTTATACAAATAAACACAAGCGTTTTATTGTACACCATTCATGTGTCAGGCTTCGTTCACATTTGCACTAGGGCTCCGTTCTGACGTTCCGTTGGAGCTTTCCATCGGGACGGAGCCCTGACATTGAATGGTGATGGAAACGGAAACCTATGGTTTCCGTTTGTGTCTTTCAGGGCTCCGTTGCGACAGAACGTCAGCGCGGAGCCCTAGCGCAGATGTAAACGAAGCCTTACTGAGAAGGACCGGGAAAGGGGAAAATAGCATCCTATCAACGTACATAAAAAATATATTAATACAGAACTTGAGTTTTTCTCTTCAGTCAAGTATTTAGCCGCTTCTTAGTTATAACTAATCTGGAAAAGCTGGCCAAGGACCAATATTGGCACAATTACATCTCCCATGTAGATGGTAACCAAGCTTTCCCAGGCTTCTGAATTACAAATCTGAATTACAAATCTAATTCAAAGTGATTTAGTTAGACTGCACAATTAATAATAACGATAGGACATTAAGGAGAGTGGGTAGGAAATAACAACCCCTGGAGCTGGAAGACAGCCATTTTGGTAAAACAACACTAAACTTTTAATACAGATTTGATTAACATTTTAATGACTTCCTATCCAGATATTGCAAGTTTAGAGAGCCATAGTTGACACATCTTTTTAACCCCTTAATGATCAGCTACATTTTTCCGTTTTAGCCTCTCTGCCTTTCAGGAGCCATAGGTTTTTTTATTTTTTTTCATTGACATGGCTGTATGAGGCCTTGTTGTATGCGGGACAAATTGTATTCTTTTTCTGCGCAGTTTAGGGGATACAAAAAATTCACTGTGTTAGGCCTCATGCACACGACCGTAAAAACTCCCGTTATTACGGGTCGTAATTACGACCCGTAATAACTGGCTCATAGACTTCTATTGGCCACAGGTACCTCCCCGTTTTCTTACGGGAAGGTGCCCGTGCCGTTGAAAAAGATAGAACATGTCCTATTTCAGGCCGTAATAATGGCACGGACAGCCCATAGAAGTCTATGGAGCTCCTGTAATGACGGGTGGCTACATGTGTGCACCCGTCATTACGGCAGCGTTGCTAGGCGACGTCAGTAAATAGTCACTGTCCAGGGTGCTGAAAGAGTTAACTGATCGACAGTAACTCTTTCAGCACCCTGGACAGTGAATTCCGATCAGAATATAGAGCAACCTGTAAAAAAAAAAAAAAAAGACGTTCATACTTACCGAGAACTTCCTGCTTCCTCCAGTCCGGTCTCCCGGCCGTTGCCTTGGTGACGCGTCCCTCTCGACATCCGGCCCGGCATCCTTGGATGACGTTTCAGCCCATGTGACCGCTGCGGCCAATCACAGGTCAATCACAGGCTGCAGCGGTCACATGGACTGCCGCGTCATCCAGGGATGTCGGGCTGGATATCAAGAGAGGGACGCGTCACCAAGGCAACGGCCGGGTAAGTATGAAATTCTTTTACTTTTACCTCGGAAAAGGCTGCCCCTTCTCTCTATCCTGCACTGATAGAGAGAAGGGGCTGCCGATTAGTGAAGTGCAATTTTGCATCGAAAACGTGCCCGTAAATACGGGTGGAATACGGGTGACACCTGAACCATATTTACGGGCACGGGTCCGTAAATACTGGTGCAAAACGGGTCGAATACGTGTGACACCGGACCCGTATTTACGCCAGTATTTACGGGTGAGAAAAAATACGGTTGTGTGCATGAGGCCTAAGTTATATCATTTATATTTGCGGCGTAAATAAAGGAAAAAGCTATTTTCTACATTTTTTTGGAGGTTATTTTTTATCTGTTTCACGCTAAATAAGCTTTTCAATTCATTCTTTAGATTATTATGGTTGTGTAGATATCTAATATGTACAGGTTTTTGTTTTTGAGTAATGTATGGACAATTAAATACATTTTGTGCAAAATAATGGCTTTTTTGGGGGTCATATTTTTTATTTATTTTTTTCTTACATTTTGTTTTTTTACTCACAAGAAGGGATAACTTTATTTTTTTATGTATTTGTATATTCCTGTTTGCTAATACATTATACTGTGTCACTATGACACAGCCTTCTGTTAGTGCAGCACATAGTGTGCCCTAACAGCAGGAATATTGCGCATCCTTTCTAACACCCCAGGTCTGACTGCACAGGGTTCCCTCATTCTATTATCATGTCACTGGTTTTACGGTGATGTGATCGAAGAGGGGAGTCCCTTTGGTCATGCTGCGGTCATGGACCATGAAAATCAAGCGGTTAAACAGCTGGTGTCAGAATTTTTGCAGATCGCAGCTGTACTTAATAGGCTTCTCTAAGTTTAGGAGCTGTAAGTTACAGTTCCTGCTTAGAGAATGAGCGCTCGCAGGAGCGCTCATCAGCCTCTTCTAAAGCAACGCCAAAAGACGTCTCTGTAGACTGGGGACCGTCAAAAGACAGTGGGCGGTCGGGAAGGGGTTAAAAGAAGCCTGCAGTTTGGACCAGAGTGACACATAGAGCAAGACAGCTTGAGATGTTATGGCACAGAGACTCGGCAGACATCTTCTACTAAGACTGATGGGGGAAGGGGAAGGGAACAGGGTCAAGTAAAACCTGAGTGTACAATTTTTGGCTGGAGATTATGTTGTGAGTTTGAGAAATATCAGAATTACCACATATTTCCTTTAATTATTGGACATTGAGCCATGTAGTCTGTACAGGTTTTTACTGCTTTCGAGCAATATGACGGAACTTCTTGTCAATGATCTATTATTAATAGATTCCCAAGAAGGTAACCTTTGCATTTCAACACATTTCATAGATTCACTTTCTAGTTTAGGCTAATTATCCCATTTGCAGTCTTGGAAATTGATAATTTTTTTCAGCATCTAGTTGGAGGATAACATTGCTGTAGGATAGTAACAAGGCTACTGCTAAATAGGAACTGCAAACATCGAGACGTATTTAAATTTGTCACTTAGCAATACAAGTAAAGACCTTCCAAAACTTGTTTGCAGTGAATAATTGAATAATTTTGGGTGGAGCGCCACATGGATATCCCCATCGTTACGAACAACAGTAGCCAGTTCTAGAGGGAGATAAGTATTGCTCCCAATATCTTTTGCTGGTAATGTTGTGATTGATATATGTACTGTAGTGGTGTACTTGACCACTAAGTATCTACAGAGCGGTTGCACAGTAACTACTATATATACTTTGTATTTTCTTCTTCTGCCTCATACCCATTATCTTGTCTACTGATGAACTGGACTTCAGGGAAATGTGCAGTTTGATGTGGACATGGAATATGTCTAAATACCCTTATTTTTCAAGAGGAAAAGGATCAGCACTCCTTGTAGAATATAAAAATATTCTTCTTTATTGAAATAGCCAGCGGATAAAAGTGGACAAATTACATTAAATGTCCGTCCCCTCTAAAAGAAATAAATACCCTTATTGCAGGGTTTAAACAAGACAAGGGTTAGACAAGGACAGGTTCCCAGATAGGGACAGGGTTTACCAAACAGGAAGAGGCGGATTACTCTGCTTTCTTAGGATACAGTATCTAAGGGAATTCTAGGGTAAAGATTGGGTTTTCACCTCCCACATCTGATAGTTTATTTTTTGGCTGGTCGTTTCTATTAGCAATGGTAAAATCTATATTCTATTCTTGTGTTTGATATGGAAGTATTTCCACAATCTGGTCATGTGTATAGGGCCGCCATCCGGAATTCCAGGGCCCCATACAGCTAAATTTTCTGGGCCCCCCTACCGTGGCACCGCCTGTTAACGGTACTCTATATCACTATATCACTATATCATGGTACCCAGGGCCGCCATCAGGGGGGGTATTAGGGGTACTGATGTGAGAGCCCCGGCCAAACCTAATTGAAAGGGGGGCCCGGCAACTGCCGCGACTTGCCTTTGGTAGAAAAAAAAACAGGCCCCTGGAATGGGGCCCGTTTCTTTCACCAAAAGAATGTCGTGAGCTTCGGGCCCCCCTTTCAAATAGGTTTGGCCGGGCCTCTCACATCAGTACCCCTAATACCCCCCCAGATGGCGGCCCTGGGTAGCATGAGGGTCGTCATGGGGGCCGTCAAACACCGCCCGACCGCGCGATTGATCGCGCGCACCCGCAAACTCCCGCGCGTGCGCACTGGCGACCGCACGCACCCGTGTGTCCGCTGCGTAAAACTCACGACATGTCCTATGTTTGTGCAATGTTCGCGCATCACGCACCCATTGAAGTCAATGGGTGCGTGAAAATCACGCCCAGCACTTCCGCAGCCGTATAAACTATGAATGAAAACAGAAAAGCACCACGTGCTACAAACATATAAACAGAGTGTCATAATGATGGCGGCTGCGCGAAAATCACGCTGCCACGCATCATACGCTGCTGCCACACGGAGCTGTTATGGACCTTTTGCATGCGCAAAACGCCACTTTTTTGCGCGCGCAAAAAGCACACGCTCGTGTAAATCCGGCCTTAGGGTAGGAACACACTAGGCATGAATACTGCGGACAACGGCCGGGGTAAGTCTAAACTTTTTTATTAATGCCTTTTTTTTTTCTCATTTGTGATTTTTGCGCCAGAACCGTAGCATTTCCGCAACAGAGGAGCGGCGATTCCACAGAATAAATTGACTTGCTGCGGCTTAAAAAGCCACACTGCAGGTCAATTTTTTTTGCAGCGTGTGAATGAGATTTGTTCAAATCTCATCCACTCTGCTGCGACTGTAATACGCTGCGGATTTTCCACAATAAAATGTGTTGCATAAAATCCGCAATGTTCATGCCTAGTGTGTTCCTACCCTAAGGCCGAATTTACATGAGCGTGTGCTTTTTGCGCGCTCAAAAAAGTGGCGTTTTGCGCATGCAAAAGGTCCATAACAGCTCCGTGTGGCAGCTGCGTAGGATGCGTGGCTGTGTGATTTTCGCGCAGCCGCCATCATTATGACACTCTGTTTGTATGTTTGTAGCATGTGGTGCTTTTCTGTTTTCATTCATAGTTTATACTGCTGCGGAAGTGCTGGGCGTGGTTTTCACGCACCCATTGACTTCAATGGGTGCGTGATGCGCGAACAATGCACAAATATAGGACATGTCGTGAGTTTTACGCAGCGGACTAACGGTGCGTGAAAATCACTGACAGTCTGCACGGCCCCATAGAGTAACATAGGTCCGTGCGAGGCGCGTGAAAATGGATGTATTACACGTTCGTCTGAATAAGCCCTAACAATAAGGCCCAGTTCACAGAGTTTTTGGGCCTTGATATTGACTCGGACACTGCGTCAGAATCAGCACCAACTTCCAAAACCGCCTCCCATTTATTTAATCTGAAATCAATGGGAGCCAGTCACGGAAAAAAGAAAAAGCAGCACGTCCTTTCTTGCCGCTGTTCCGCCTCTGACCTCCCATCGAAATCAATGGGAGGCAGAAAATTCATTTTTCGGTGTGTTTTTTGTCTTGTGTCCTCAATTGCCGCGGGCAAAAAATGCAGCAAAAAACGCGGCAAGATAGTGTGGGCAGGTCAAAATCTGCCTCAAAATTCTTTAAGGAATTTTGAGGCAGATTTTTTCGGCCTGCAAAATACTCTGTGTGAACAGAGCCATACATGATCAGCACTTTGAGACACTTTACTCACTGTCAGAAGAGCTGCTCCCACTCCAGTCCTCGTCAGGCGATGTCTTCGGTCCAGATGTCCAGTCCTTCACCTCCAGGCTCCAGAAAATGGCGGGGATCGTAGAACTCCTGCCGCCGCGCAACAACTGGACTCCTCCCCCTCTCCTTACGCAGCTATGCTCTGGAGGCGGAGGAGGAGGCGGAGGCGGGCCATCAGGTAACTAGTCTGTGCGCCGCTCTCCCTGTGTGGCTGTCCTTGCCAGTAGTTCGGCGATGTTCTTGTGGTGCTGGCGCACCGCTTCCCTCTTGCCGGCGGGCACGAGCGGGTTGCACGCCTGCGGTCCTTCGTGCGCGCGCGTCAGTGCGGTCGAGCGCGCTTGGTCGCGCGTTTGCGGTCGAGTGCGCGCGCACAAGCGGGCGGTGTTTTACGCCGGTGTTTGAGAGGGGGGCCCGCAGCTCACGACATTGTTTTGGTGAAAAGAACAGGCCCCATTGCAGGGGCCTGTTTTTTCCTACCAGAGGCAAGTCGCGGCAGTTGCCGGGCCCCCCTTTCAATTAAGTTTGGCCGGGCCCCCTACAGTAGTACCCCTAATACCCCCTGATGACGGCCCTGCATGTGAACATTTCTATGTGTGTTTTCACTTGCTCTTGGAATGTGGTCTTGATTTAAGTCTATTATTATCTCGTTCTTGAAAGTTACTGATTCTCCTTGTGGAACTCCAGCTTTTAGGGGGTCTTAAGGCCCTTTTACATGTGCCAATAATTTGGCAAACGAATGTTCATATGAACGCTCGTTCCCGATCATTACCCTGTGTAATTGGCTGGTGTAAAATACACTTAGGGTATGTTCACACGGAGTGTTTTCAACCGTTTTTTGAGCCGTAAATGTCCCAAAAAACGGCTGAAAAATCGGAAGCACAATGCCTCTAAACATCTGCCTATTGATATCAATGGGAAAAACGGCGTTCTGTTCCGACGTGGCGTTTTTTACGTGGCCGTTTTCAAAACGGCCGCGTTAAAAAACGCCCGTGAAAAAGAAGTGCATGTCACTTCTTCAGCCATCTTTGGAGCTGTTTTTCATAGAATCTATAGAATCTATAGAAAAACAGCTCTAAAAATGCAGCGAAAAACACGACTTTGAATCAAAAAACGTCTGAAAATACGGATCTGTTTTCAAGGGAAAACAGCTCCTGATTTTCAGACGTTTTTTTATTTTGTTTGTGCACATACCCTTAAGGGCAAAGCTCCCTTGGAAAAAGTATGTAAAGGTATTCTTTTTGAGAAGGAATAAAACTGTCACTCTAGTGCCACCTATAGGTGACTACCTTGTAAATTTCTGTCTACTGATGGCTGTCACTGGTTTGGTGGCTATTAGCCATAGTTAATTTTCAAGGCTCTATAAATGATTGGACATTGACTTACAGGTTCATCACCTACAGGTGGCACTATAGAGGAGTTTTCTTCCTTCTGGAGGAGAGCTGTTTTACATAAATATCTTGTTTAAAATAAGAGAATTATTATTGGGCACGTAAGGCAGCTAATCTATATTAAATGTATGTGTTAAATATATTTATTTCAGTTTTCTGGTGTAAATAGACCGGAAAATGTATTGCAAGCCCAAATGGCAATAACAACATAATATTGATCTAGTTTAATGTAGTATAGCATTAATTGATGGTTGTTAGTCTCTACTCTATTGATGTTTTACATACACTATATAGTCAATAACAAGTTTATGGGGATTCACGTCTCTACAGCCACCAAAACATTAGTGAGGCTGGGCACAGATGTTGGCCCGCTTGCAGTCTGTATTTCACATCAAAGTTCTTCAGTGGGGTTGATATCATTGCTCTGTGAAGGCCAATTAAGTTTTTTCCACTAAACTTAGCTGACCATTCGTTAGGAATCTCTGTTTGTGAAATTATTAAATAAGCAGCTCCATATATTTTGTTTGTGCCAATTGGCAGGGATGCCCAGCGGACCTTCCAACATTTAAATCCCCACCAATGGGGCATTTTAAGCCACACCCTCATCCACCCAAGAATGGCCACAAAATCTTGCATAAGTGCCCAGTTATGGTACATTTTCATAAGCACCTACCATTTTAAGGGATTATTAGGGGGACTTACACAATATTAGGCCAGTGGTATTCTCTATAGATGTACAAAATGTACCAGGAATATTAAAACCATGACTTTCAACCGTCTCTTAAAAACGGGTCTCAAGTGGTAGAGTCCCTCGAAACAGGTCAGTGGGTATACAATAGTAGTTATGGAATGAGTACCGTCCCAAAGTATGGTTGTTCCATCAATCACTCCACCTGATCTTTGCAGGAGCGCACGGAGAAACACTACTGAGTGACAGCCCCATGTCGTTGCTGCAGAGTAGATGAAGCTGCTCTCTCTGTATAGCGTTGACTAGGGGTTTTCTGTGTTACTGAGCTTCTTTTCTTCCCCTTTGGTATAATCTTCACTACAAAAATGTGCTTTCAAGCTTGAATATACTACTGTGTATCCTAGACCAGAAGCAGATTATGCACCTATTCAATTCCAAATTTAGTAGATCCCCTTTCAATTTTGTAAACGGATAATACTGTTAAAATCAAGGACAGTCTTAAAGGAACAGTGTCATCACAATTTTTTTTTAATATGTTAAAGATGTTAGTGCTTTATTAAAAACGTTTATATTTATTTGTGTGTTTGTGTTTTACTTTTTCTTATTTTTACACTTTTTTCTTCCCTATGGGGGCTGCCATTTTTTTTTCCATTTCTGTATGTGTCGATTAACGACACATACAGACATGGAATACGGCAGACCAGGATAGTTCTTTTATTTTTGAGTGGCTTATTATTTTAATAAAATCCCAATTGCTAACAAATATATTCTTAGTAATATTCTTCAACATGACGTTCTAATATGTAACAGAGTTATTGTAAAATGTATCCTAAACGCCTGTATATTTAAAAATAATGTTGCATTAATAAAAATAAAATCTCACTATATGATGCTAAATACAACAAATTACCAAAATAAATGACATTGTATTTTTGGAAATAAGGGGCATCTATCCAAAATAAGAGTTGAATTTTCACATTTTAATTCCCACCCTTGTAAAATGTAAGCAACACTGTGGCAGTGATATCATTACCCATGCACAGTGCAAGAACACTGGTTACCGTGGTTACTGAGGTAGCTCATTGGTTACAATATTATCTAGATGGATTGAAATGCATCTATTGTTCTATTACCTGGAGAAATCATTGTCAGTCAGTGCAGTAAAGTAACAGCATTGCAACAAAAGAGGAGCTCGCTTTGCATTCTGTAGTGCTTACCCGTGTGATTTTTGCTTATATCGCTACTGCAAGCCACATTACATTTTTTTTTCCAGTTCTATGAGATATTTGTTTTTTTTACATGCATCTTGTGTTGTGACAGATTTCAGTATATAAAGTACATTTTGGAGAAGGTGTTATTCTTTGGCTTGACTTAAAGCATTTACGGGCTAAGGCCCCATGCACACGACTGTAAAAATTCTCCGTAATTGCGGTCCGTAATTCTGGACCCATTCGCTTCTATTGGCCGCAGACACATTTCCTTATCGCTACGGACTACGGATAGGTGTCCGTGCCGTAGAAGTGTACCGCAAAAGAAAGGACATGTCCTATCTTTTGCTTTTTACGGGCCGTGCTCCCATACTTTGTACGGAAGAACGGGACGAAAATGCAAGCTGCGGCCCACGGCCATCGGCGGACGGCCGTGCCTGCAATCACCGGCTGTGATTATGGGCACGGCTGTGTGCATGAGGCCTAACTGATTCTGCTTTACTAATTTATATGCAGTAAATCCACCTCTTGAAGTAGGAAAGGTGCATCTAACTGCTTTGTGGTCCCCAACTTTCATTACTGATGTTTCAAATCAAAATGAGATGAAATGTAATTGCATGTTATACTGTAAACCGTTTTCCATCGATGTGTTACTATTTTCTTGTAGAAAAAAAAAAATGTATGACAATATGATTTCTACTAAATCACAAGCAGCAAAAAGACATAACTTCCGTGTGAAACTTGCGTAAATATTAATTTCCAAATATATTGCTGTCATTGGAAATCTAGAGTTATCTGACAATATCCTACAGGCCCGGATAGCCTGGCAGAATTTAGGACTGCCCTAACATTTATGTGTATCCTACAGTATTTTCAATCCTATTTATTCAAGCTATTCTATCATTTTACCTTAGAGAGGGTGGGGTTTCAACAATTTTTAAAAATGAATATTTGTCTCTGATAGAAAGTGTCTTTTGTCTGATGAGCAGAGAAAGTAGCTCCAGGACTTTAAGGGCTCCTACTATGCAGACCTGTCAGAAGCATATATGCTGTTTATGGCAGTCTGTATTCTGTGAATGGACAGAGAAAGTGGTTGATGTATGTCCTGTCAGTAGATGCATTGACTTGAGTCTGAAGATAATTCATAGGATATCAGCAGCTCTACGATTTAGAGCTTGTCCACACGTAACGGTATTGCTGCAGAACATTTCTGCAGCAATTCCACAGAAACTAGCAGGATTTTTGCTGCGGTATAACTGCACCATTTCCTGCGTTTTTTCCTGCAGAAAATGGTGCTGATTTTGAGGCGTTTTTTCTCAATGCTTGGAGATGGTGACATCTCCTATGAAAGACGCACCAATTCTGCACACTTTCCGCAGCAGGAATTGACATGCTGCAGTACGAAAAATACGCACCGCAAGTCAATTTCTGGTCGGAAATTTTACGCAGCATGTGGATGAGATTGGCTATATCTCATCCACTATGCTGCTACTGTATTCTGCTGCGTATTTTCCGTCCGCAATTCCGGACAGAAAATACGCAGAAATTCCGTCACGTGTGGACAAGCCCTTACAGTTCTGTTTGTACAGTTTTCTAATATATTATTTATTATAATATATAAAGGGAAACTCGTCATAATACAATATCTACTAGAGTTTGCGTAGGCCATTGCATAGCAACAGTACATGCAAACACTGGGTGACAACAGCATATCTTCATTATGTCTGCAGTTGTCACTGAGATCCTATAGTCTTTTTTTCTGTCCCATATAAATCTGTACCTGCAGAAGAGCTTTCCTATCAAAACTGCCCCAGGTGAAAAGAAGTGAGAAACCAATATTATTTCTGCAAGAAATATGGTGCTGACTCTAAAAACGAATTGACAAATTTTTTAGCTAGTTTTACTATAGGTGGAAATACCCTTTAAATTGTCTCTAATTTGAGCCTCACTGTAAATATGTTATGGTCACGGTTATTATTCGTTGACTACATATTGCCCTTTAAAATTAAATGTTTCATTCTAGCATATAAATACATGTTTTAATTACAACTAAAAATGTGAGCTGCATATGTATACATGGGCTCTTTCAGATAAATCCCATTGTTTCCCAATGTTACTCAATTGTCATCCAACCATATTATCACTTCATCATTTAGGTGATGGTTCTTGCCAAATTGCTAGCACCATGGTCCACCTATCTTGCAAATAACTTGGCAGTAGTTTTTAACTTTGAAAAATCCATTAATGTTTTAGTCATGTCCTGATGTCCTACAAAAAATAATTCTATTTTCTTATAAATTGCTTTCTTTGTTTCTTTATTCTGCACAACCCTCACACATGTGTTACTGAATCAGAAGCCACCTGTTCTTTGTGGCATATTACCAAATATGAGGTAGGAAGCCAAGTCTGACAAAATCCATTTGTTTCTATTGCTGTATTTTACACAGCAGCTGAGAAGCGCTGATTTTCGCTTTCCGTTAACTCCCTACCAGGTAAAATAGGAATGTTCTGTCACGGTATGGGGAGAATGCATTAAGGCAGGTAGTGCAATCCATGGGTGGTCTGTGTATGTGCACACAGACTATTGAATTGCCAGTGATCTAGCTTCTAGGCTGTTATATCTTATAGAAGATATCTGTTACATTAAAGGGAACCTGTCATCAGCCCCCCCCCCCCCCATAAAGTAATCCCACCACGCTCTAAGTCATGTAAAGATCTTTCTAAATGTAGGCCTGTTAGTCTCTAGTAGCGCAGCATACCTTACAAAAAGAAGTTTTAAAATATCCCGTGTTGTACGTCAATGAGGTCTGAAGTATCCGCTGCTTTAAATACATCAACTTCAAGAACTGACTGTTCACCTAATGCCTAATATATCCCTCCCCTTGACAGTCACCATTGTCATGAGATAACCAATGTTATTCACTTCACCTAAACAGTGAATATTTACCATTTCGACTGGGTTTGCGCACTGTTTTTAACTTGGTTATTTCACTTGTTTCTTATTTTATGAATTCTGTGAATGAATCCAAGAGATTGGAAAAGAATAAGGTAAATCTTTATCCCTCTACCTGGTATTTGGATCCATTCCTAAGTGCACACCCCTACTTGGATTAAAAAAAAAAAAGGCAGTTCTTACAAAGATTTTCAGTAGCATATTTAATCAGTGGGTAAGGCTTTTGATATATTTCAGCAAGAACAGCATGTATTGCTTCCAAGCCTTGGCTCCAGTATTCAATACAGACAGCATTTCTGCAATGTTACTATAAGTTTTGCTTCGAACAGCCGGAATACGGCCTCATTTTATTGTACTTAGTACAAACGTAATACATAGACATCCCATGGTTTATCTGAACTGAACTTAGATCACCATAGAACCCCATGATGATCTAAGTTCTTTTCAGCTGAACCATAGGAGGTCCAGTCGTTGCACCGGTGATGTGTCAACCCAACTGACGTCACCACTCCGGACTGTGTTTGGCTGCAGCGGTCACACGTAAAGATGACGGGTCATTGGTAAAGCCGGGTAAACAAAGACTGGAAGGGGACCAGGAAAGTATGGGAGATGGGTAAGTTGCGTATTGCTCCTTTTGTTATTTCATACCTCAGGCATTTGCAAAAAATATCATGGGGTTTGAAACCCCTTTAAACTTATTATAAACTAATTAAAGACTTTAATCATATTTTCCTAAAGGACACATTATGGTGAATATATTCTGTTAATTTTATAAGCAGAAAACAGAGCCGGCAATGTACTTAATAAGCTATATTTAATTATGTTTCAGTATATTGAAAAGTGCAGTACCGTAGATACAGTCGTTTACAATTTTACTAGCAAACGATTTTAAAGATCATTCGGTATTTACTGGCGTTATAAGAATCTAGATTCCCTACTCTAATGAATGTGCATCTTGCTCTTCATCTTGTCGGTCGTATTTTGCTGAGCAACAAGCAACCAGATGTAAAGAAGGGGCCACTGGGGTGCTAATTTGTAATTTGCTGGTGTGAGAGACAATAGCTGATTCAACTCACTAATTAGCCCATTTCCTTTTTAATTAAATGCAGACTTTCCTATTGTTATCTGGATCACTATCTGTGTATATTGTGTATATGTGTATATAGTGGGACTTTCTTTTGCCAGTAAATCTGATTGTACCTCATTGTACACTATAATTGTGTATGACCATTTTATCCAAAAGAGGGTGAAGTTATCCATGTATGGAAAGTGCAAACATTCTATAATCAGCTTGTGCCTCAGGGATATATTAATAAATGTGTTTTATGCTTTTGATCATTTATTTTATAAATGAGAGAACATAACTTTATTCATACATGTGCATCTGTGATGTCGTGTATTGAAAATATACCAGTAATAAATTCGGAGATCGGCTGTTGTCAGCCTAAATGTGAAGTCCATTGACAAATCTGTAGGGTAACTGTGCAGACATGTTTCCTTTGTTTAGTACAAAAGCATTATTCCTTTGTTTCCCCACATAAGTAAAGGTCTTGGCTGCATGTTGTCACCACTGGGAGCAGATCAGGTCAATCGGATCCATAAATAGCAGTGTATACAGACTGGCCATCTAGTGGTGGCAATAAACTTTATATATGTATGTGGAAAAACAGTACTCTAAACCGAGGAACCAAGGCATCATAACCTTTTAATTATATTAGAAAATTCTCAAAATCATTTATGCTGCTATCTTCTGGTTAGGATTATTTCAATAGGGCTGAAGCTAATCTTTTGAGAATACCAATGAATGCCGAAATTCTGGTACCCTATCGATTAAAAATATACATGCATCTATATTTTGGGTCAAATTTTTAGATTGATTTCAGGGTCTGAATAAACCAGGGCTGTAAATCTGCTTCCGCTTTAAATATATTGTATACTGTATATGCCGGCTTATCTCTGAGTTTGAATTCTCCCATAAGCAATGTGTGTAGCGATCGTTTTTACTTGCTGGCTCCTGTGCTGAATGCTTTGAGGGGGATTTCTGTTTAATATGCTTGTTGGATTTGAAATGCTAGCGTAAAGCATTGGTGGAGGCCTGCGTTTTATGTCCTAGACACAGTTTAGTTGCCATAACAACTTGGTGCACCTTTTCCTGTCTCTTCCATGTTGATATACAGCCGTCATTCTGGAGAACTATAAATATATTCCCCCATTCAACCTGCTAATTGATACACAGTTCAGCATAAACCAAATCCCCGTCCTATTAGTTATTCTCTAGGTAGGCCTATTTCTGTGGATCACACTCCACTCTGTTTAGACACGATGCGAAGGTGGATTTTATTTTGAGATTTCTCATAATGGAAATAATTATATATATATATAGTACTATAATGTTCAGTGTGGACTGCGAGCAAAATAGAATAGTCTGCTAATGATCCATGCTACAGAGTGTGTGGTATTTGTGGTATTTGTTTTCCCTCATATACGTAGCTTACTATTAGTTGGCTTCATTAGGATGACTGGAAAATCTTTACACAGTTTATAGACGTTTCACATGAAAGAACACGGATTTGAAGCTGATAAGAGGACTGACTGACATTTTGCTTGTTTTGCCCATTAGCAAGCTTGATGATGCAGTGTCTATCCTCAGATCTCCATACTGACTAGTCAGGGCAATGCTTGCCTTAAAGGGATTTTCAGAGATGTATATTATTAAGGCCAATCATACTTCCTAATATGTATGTTTCATATCCTATATTTATTAGATTTGAGTTGCTTCTGTAGATCATATATCAGGATTTTCAGTGGATTATTTTTTTTTAAATGTCAAAAACATATAATACATTTGTTTTATGTTTGTTAGGCTACTGTATGATTTTTATCACTAGCAACAGACCTACTGGTTGCAAATTATACTATCGCAAAAGTGGTACCATTTAATGTATCACACAATTACTGTGAAACTTGAAAAAATAATATTGTGGGTTTAAATATAAAAAAGAAAACACAATTCCTCAATTTTTTTTGGTGGGGAGGGGGTTTTTATGGCTTTCATCAAACGGTAAAAATTACATGGTAACTTATTCTGTGGGTTAACCCGTTAGTGACCGCCAATACGTCTTTTCACGGCGGCCACTAACGGGCTTTATTCTGATGCATAGGCCTTTTCATGGCACTGCATCAGAATAAAATTGCGGCGCCGTGAAAAGAGATAGCTCCCTGCTCTCAGCTACCGGAGGTTCAACGAATACCGGCGACCGCCGTTACAATTAACGCAGCGGTGGAAAATTAACATTTTTATCTCCTCTCACCATGAATGTTTGGTGAGAGGAGATAAAAAAACACTTGTTAGGCCCCCGATCGTGCCCCCCCTCCCCCCAACCGCCGGGAAAATGTTTTAAAAAAATGGCGCACGCATGCGCTGTCAGTGAAAGGCAGCTATTCTGCCTGTACATAGAAACTGATCAGGGACCGTCATAATTGGTCCCTGATCAGATGGTCACTGTGATATACCTATCACAGTGACCATAGTCCCATATTTTCAAAATACAGCACAAGATTTGTGCTCTTTCCCTCCCTCCTCTCACTGTAGTTGATCTGTGAGAGGAGAGAGAGAAATACTATAGAAATCTTGTGCTGTATTATACTGTAAAATACACCACATAGTTACTCGCTAGTGTTCCGATATTATCCGAATATTGTCCGTAATTACCCCAGATTAACCGTAATCACCCCAGATTACCGTAATCACCCCAGATTACCCGTAATTACCCCAGATTACCCGTAATTACCCCAGATTACCTGTAATTACCCCAGATTACCAGTAATCACCCCAGATTACACGTAATCACGCCCGTTTTTTTGTTTGTCTTCTAGAAAAAAAACAAAAAACAATTATTAGTGTGGTGAACATGAACCGCAGAAGCCGCAGAATGTTCTCTGCAGAGCAGGCATACGCCATGCTGTGCTCTAGCGGTTCCGGCAGTGATACGGACACTGCGTCAGAAGCAGAACTTGGCTCAGAAAGCGACACAAGTTCTGCTTCTGCCACTGGACCCCCCAGCCCTATGGTGGTGGACGCAGCGGTCAGCGGTGAAGCGTCAGGAGACGGGCCTAGTACTGCAGTCCCTTCCGCAATTTGGGATCCTGCAATTGCTTTCTCCCCCCAAGTTTTGCCATTTACAGCGACTCCAGGCATCAACGCAGATGTCTCAAATTTTAGTCCCTATAATTTTTTTCATTTGTTTATAGGCGATCAGGTCCTGGAACTAATCGTCCAGCAGACGAATTTATGCAGCCAGGCAATTTGGCACCCAAAATCCCAGGTCTTGCTATGCCAGAGGATGGATCCCCACAACAGTTTCTGAAATAAAAATTTTTGGGGGAATTACCCTAAACATGGGCATAGTAAAAAAAAACCTCTATCCGCTCCTATTGGGCTACCAGCGCTATCCATAGCACGCCTGTATTTGCAGCCGTTATGGCCCGAACGCGCTATGAGACTCTAATGCGTTTCATGCATTTTTCTGACAATACACAAATCCCCCCAAGAAGTGACCCAGCCTATGATCGCCTCAACAAATTGAGACCCCTAATCTCCCTCCTAAGTGACTCATTTTTCAATTTATACACCCCAGGCCAAAAACTAGCGGTAGATGAGTCTCTTATGTCCTTCAAGGGCCGTCTATCGTTTCGCCAATACATCCCCTCCAAAAGAGCCCGATACGGAGTGAAACTCTATAAGGTGTGCGAGAGCACAACGGGCTACACCTGTGGCTTTTTCATTTATGAGGGCAGGGACCGCCACCTTAATCCCCCAGGATGCCCAGAGGATATTGGCATTAGTGGGAAAATTGTGCATTTTAGCAATGGTTACAAGAATAAATTGGGGATGTATTTCCTTTTTCTTATGACTATGTCCTGCCACATACGGCTGTTACATTCCTAATTCTGTACCGTGATACAGGCATGATATTTTTTTTTTGGAGGATCTCTAATAATTGAGCTGTTCCTTATCAATACACAATGGGCTTTGTTACCGTTCTTATGGAAATACTGACATCATTTTGGGGATTAGTGATCCATTACTGTTCCTATAGATGGTTTTGGACATTGCCCCTCTATATATTCTGTAGGTGATTGGTTGTTTTGTGCACATAGCGGTTCCTACCTTGCCGGGCAGGGGCCTGTTATGGTGTACCGCGTCACTTGGCACGTTCGTCCCTCATAAGGATTGATGGAGCTAAAGAGACGT